>NC_085138.1:380889551-381489551 GCF_035046485.1 Aedes albopictus
CTAGGCCTGCTTCTGTCTCTACCCGCTATCATGTATGTACTTCGTCTTGGTAGAGTTAATCGTCAAGCCTATCCTCGCTGTCTCTCTCTTCAGAGGAGCATAAGCTTCCTCCACTGCCCGATGAGATCAATATCTTCCGCAAAACCGAGGAGCATGTGCGACCGTGTGATGATAGAGCCATTCATCTGCACGCCTGACCTCCTAATCGCTCCTTCGAGTGCAATGTTGAACAATAAATTTGAAAGAGCATCCCCCTGCTTCAATCCATCCAAGGTCATAAACGACGTAGACACTTCGTCCGCGATCCGAATACTTGATTTTGATCCATCCAGCGTTGCGCGTATCAGCCTAATTAGTTTCGCCGGAAAACCATGTTCTGACATAATCTGCCAAAGCTCATTTCTTTTCACTGAATCGTATGCTGCTTTAAAATCAATGAACAGATGGTGAGTCTGCAAGTTATATTCCCGAAATTTATCTAGGATCATCCGCAGGGTAAACATTTGATCCGTCGTTGATCGGCCCTCACGAAAACCAGCCTGGTATACGCCGACGAATGACTCCTCAAGAGGTCGCAGTCTGTTGAACAGGACACGCGACAGTATCTTATACGCCGAATTTAAAAGGGTAATCCCTCTGTAATTGGCACACTCCAGTCTGTGCCCTTTCTTGTAGATTGGGCATATGAGGCCAAAAACGGTGAGTCGATAAGGAGAGCGTCCAACATAGCTCTGGTCCTCACAAGTTCCTACCTCATGCTTCCACGGGTCAAACGATGACAAAGACCGCCAGCTAAGAGTTGTGTGCTTAGCTGGTAGTGCAGCCTGGGCACTGTTGTCCTTCTGACTTCAGCTAGATTGAGAAGGTACGATCCGAGCGTCTGTTCACCAAGGAGGTGCGGCTCAAACAGCGTCTGTTCTGGCATCCAGCGGCTGAGTATGAAATGCTGTATTGCGTCAGCTATACCTAAGAAGGCAGCCCCTTCAACGCAATGTAGGCAGCGCGGCCCCGGTAAGGTAGCCTGCTGAAAATTTTCAAACACCCAGAAAAGCAATAGTAGAGTAAACGGATTTCAACTTGCTGAACCATCCAGTAATTTTGACAGTTGATCAGCAAAGTTGTGCTGAAATTCAGCAAAAATGTTGATGAAATTCAGCAATTTCTTCGGCTGATTTTTGGCGTGCTGGAAGCATTTCAAAAATTTTGGTGTGTAGTTGGCACCGGGAAATGTCAATAAACCCATTCCAGCAGAAACCTAGAAGCAGTATCATATTTATTATCTATCCTCTAACTCGGTGAAATAGCCGAGAGGTAAGGGATATGCCTCACAATCAACGGATTCATGTACGAATCCACGCCAATATTTTACTTATATATAATTCATCTATCGTTCCGGTTCTAGCGATTGCTAGACCCATTTTCAAGCTGCGGCGGCTAATTTGCTGCGTGGAAAGGATGTAAATCGTACATCACTTTTACGACGCGACTGATGTGCTGCAAAAATGATGTGATATCACAAGATTTTTTTTGCTGTGTAACAAATTACAAATGCTCAATAGAAAATCAAAAAGCGCTCCCTAAAGGATGAACATATGTTCCATGAAAATGTGCAATGATACCTATAAATAATTAAAAATGTTCCATACTTTATAGAAAATGTACCGGTAAAAAGTAAAAATTTCTCATTAAAAGTGCAATTTCGTACCAATAAATAATACTGAAATGCCCCATAATAAAATACAAATGCTCCATAATAAAGTGCAAAAATTGTGCCCATAATAAATTGAATATTGCTCCAAAGAAAAATTAAATTGCACCATAAAAAATCGGATTACACCATAGAAAATAGATAAATGCTCCATAAGCATTTTCAAACTGCACCATATGCTGAATTGTTTTACATTGCACTACTTTGTGGTGCAGATATTTAAATTTATGGAGAATTTTCTATTTTTTGCAGAGCAAACGTGCAAATTTAAATATCTGCACCACAAAGTAGTGCAATGTAAAACAATTCAGCACTGCCGGATTTGGATTATGACAATATGCTATCTATGAAGAATTTTGAATTTTTTATGAAGCAATTCATATTTGATATGGTGCAGTTTGATAATACTTATGGAGCACTCATCTATTTTCTATGGTGCAATTTTGTTATTTTTATGGTGGAGTGAGTTTTTGGAGGCAAAATCGAAATGCCGCTTTTTTTCATTTGGTTCGGCCGCGAGCGCGTCGTCGTCGTCGTCTATTTCACAGTGCTCATCTTCGTACGAGGCAGTTCAGTGTGTTTTTGGAGGCAAATTCGAAATGCTGGAGTGTGCGGTGGACGCGTCGTGGATCGAGTCGGTTCCGAATTTTTAGTTTCCCGTCGGCGCTAGTTCCCAATACACTTAAAGTTGATAATACATATTTTCTTTCATTTTTTGCATGTGAAAAGTGAAAAAGTGTTGGTTCGGGCTCGCCGGTCGAGAAAAATCCGGGCGCCGACAAGTGAGTCGCGTTCAGTGTATTTCTGTGTGGAATAGACTAAAGGTTTCTGCTCCCTAGTGGAGTGGAGACGCGCGATAGAATTTTCTTTTTGGCTAGTTTTTGCGTCGAAAAGTGGTCGGTTGTTAACGGCGGTTTGTGTATATTGATCCATTGTCAAATCATATCACCAACCATAGGTGACTCCCGCACTGACAATGTACCTTACCCTACTAATAAAAAAAATCCTTCCTGAGACAAACGTGGAGATGCAGCGATTCGCGGTCTTTATAACAACGTTTGTCTTACTAACATTCCCTCCCATCCTCGATGACCGTAAGGACGTGGCCGGCGCCGTTATTGACCCTATTAAAGTTGGGAGCTCTCGACCTGTGTGTGGAATGCTCAATGTGCCGCATGAAAGAATCGCCCAAGAGCGCATGTTGGAGTTACCTTCTCGACCGACGACCGAAGACTGAGCCGTGTGCTTGCCTCTCGGAAATCACCACTACCCGTGTGAGCGTGATCGAAGCGAAGCAGAGGGAGACGATACGATGAAATGCTCGTTGTTGATCGCGTCGTTGCTAAACGGTTGGCTGCCCTTTCTAAAAGGTGTGTTGCAACATGCATGTGTTGCTAGAAGGGTAACGCAAAGAGAAGTAATATCTTCCAGAGGTTCTCAACCCCCACATCACCTCTCTTCTTACAAAAAAAAAGAAAGAAAAAAAAGTTAAACAATCAATATTACCAAAGTTTATTTGCATAAATTTATTTGAATGTTATTTTAGATCGATTATGTTTATTCAGAAACCAAATTCATCTCTTGCACATTTTAATTCTCGTTGACATCTGCCATGCAGATGAAGTCTTGTAGATGTTTGGGAATTTTCCTATTCCTGGTGGCTCGTTGTGTTCGGATAGCATCTTCAGCCTCCGGATGTCCAGATGATTGCTCGCGCCATTCCACAACCTTCTTTGTCTGGGACACGTGTCGCTTTATCGTACGCCCTTCGTCGTCTCCAAGCACCAAATTCCCATTTCTTTCTTCCATGACCGTATAACGCTGTGTCCCAAACCTAGAGTCGCCTTTTGCTCTCGTTTGTCGCTCTACTATCACCGTATCACCAGGCTTCAACTGGCACTTTCGGGCTCCACGGCGGGCATCTTCACGATGTTTAGCTTGAATTTTCATTGCTCGGTCTCTCTCATCAATGCCACTGTTGTCATAATCAAGTAATTTTCGGTCTATTAACGGCAGGCCTCGCTTGATCTTCCTTCCATGCATAATTACTTCAGGTGGCATTTTTGTAACGGTATGAGAAGCTGCATTGTGCGCTCGAACTGCCGATTGGAGTTCTTCATTATAGTTCCCCCCAGAGGAGGCAGCTACGGACATGGACTTGTTGATTATCTTCATATAATTCTCAACCATGCCATTCTGCTGCGGGAAGTGTGGTGTCGAGAAAACAGTTTTGATCCCTCTTTCGTGACAGAACCGACCATAATCATCTCCATTGAATGGAGGACCGTTGTCACTTTTTATACACTCCGGAAAACCTTCTATGTCGAAAACTTCGTCGAGCACTTTCTTTGTTCGCTCGAAGCTGGTCGACTTTACAGGACGAGCAATGAGATAACGTGAACGGTAATCAACAATCACCAGGATATGTATACCTCCGAGTTTGGCATAAGGTCCATTAAAATCAATAGCGATGGTTTCCCACGCAGTCTTGGGGATGACGGTACGCACCATCGGAGTGGTTTTCTCTGGCCGACCATTGATTGCGCATGACTGGCATGTCCTGACCCACTTTTCGGCATCCTGCGCCATTCCTGGCCACCACACACGTTCTCGCAAAATAGTCTTCAGTTTGGCGGCTAGGGGATGTCCTTCATGGGCTATGTTCAGTGCTTTTTCCTGGAGAGATTTGGGTATTACTGCACGACCATCCTTCAAAATGACACCATCCTTGACGCAAATATCTTCTCGCATTGACTGGAATCGACGAAGATCTTTTGGCCAGTCACCAGACTGCAATGCGTTTGTTAGTTTAATCAGCTCCTGGTCTTATTTTGTAGCCTCGCGAATTTCATCCTCAGTTAGAAATTGTATGCTGTTTGCTTCAAGGCTAGCGATTTCCCACGGACTCGTATCCTCATTGAATGGTTCAGGCGTTCCTCCAGAAAGGCGTGAAGAAGGATCAGCAATGTTCTCTCTACCACGAATGAACTCCACGTCGTAGTCATAGGGGCTTATCCGTAGAGCCCACCCATCTGCTCTTGTCAGTACCCTCTTCGGATCCTCCCGAGTTCTGTTGAGGATGAAGCTCACACCTCTGGCATCTGTTCGGAGGGTGAAATGCCTACCGAGCAAAAAGTATGCAAAATATTCAACCGCCCAGACAGCACCCAAAGCTTCCTTCTGATTTTGCGCATACTTTTTCTCCGTCGCGGTCAGGGCTTTTGAAGCAAAGCTGATAATTCTCCGAGATCCGTTTTGATTCTCCTGGGTCAGCACCGCTCCCAGCGCCACCGGGGATACATCTGTATACAGTACGGTCTTGTCATTTTCAGAAAAATATCCTAAAGCAACCGTTGAATGGATTATCTTGCTCTTAGTCTTCTCGAACGCTTCAGTTTGTTCAAGTCCCCATTGCCAAGTACGAGAACTGGCCACCTTCCACAACGGACTAGTCAAGTCAGCGAAATTCTGAATGAACGGACTTACGTACGATGCCAAGCCCAAAAAACTCCGCAACTCAGATACCGTTGATGGTTCACGGAAATTTTGGATACTGTTAACCTTTACCTCATCGACGTGGAAGCCATCTTTATCCAGTTCATGGCCCAGAAATTTGACCCGCTCCCGGTCGAACTCGCATTTTGCTTCATTCAACGTGAGATTATTCTTCCTAAGTGCTTTGAGCACCTGAGCAACTGTTTTCCTCAGGTTTTCCAGGGTGTCCGCGAATATCAATATATCATCAATGAACACAATAACGTTGTCAATGCCCTCCAAAATACGGGTCATTTCGCGCTGGAAAATTTCAGGGGCACAATTGACCCCGAACATTAACCTTGTGAACCGGTACATCCCAGATTCAGCGAGGAATGTGGTCAATTCTCTGGATTCACGCCCTAGCTCCAGGTGATAATATGCGCTAGTTAGGTCCAGCTTGGTGAAGTACCGCGCTCCATGTAATTTTGCCTTCATCTCGTTCATCAACGGCAGCCGGAAATATTCCCTTTTTATAGCCTTATTAGGGGCCCGCATATTCACCACAAGTCTAAAGTCCCCCTTGCCTTTCGGAACAGCGAACATTCCACTGATCCATTGTGGAGCTGTCATGACCCTTTCTATGATACCTTTAGATTCCATTTCCTCCAGCCTTGCTCTAGACGCTTCCCTGAATGCCGCTGGAACGTTGAAATAAGCATTACGAACTGGAGGAATAGATCGGTCGATACTGAAGTTGACCTTTACTCCTGGAACTTTCGGGAAAATTTCAACATCACCTTCTTGTTCTTGTTCAGAACTGTTGACCGCCTGTCCAACTAGCAATAACTTCAAATCAGCAGCAGTTTCACGTCCCAGTAGCGACCTACGTCCTTTCGGAATCACCAGGAATTTAGCGCGGACAACGGGCTTGTCGAGACCTTCGACCTCTACCAGTGCCCAAAAAATCTTCGATACCGACATTGGTTGATCTGCGGCGTATGCTTTGACATCAGGGTGAGCTGAACTATCAACAAACTCTAGTTTTACTGTGCCGATTCTAACTTGCTTTTCGAGGCTCTCCCAGTCCTTACCCCCTATCACATTTGCATCCGCACCCGAGTCTATGAGGAACGATACAGGTTTCGATGAACCCACGTAACAGTTGACCAGCACATCAGAAAGCGTTAGAGAATTAACCAACTGCAAACAAAATAAGGACATACAAGAAGAACAACCATCAGTTTTTGCAGTTCAAACCCCTTTCACGATTCAAACCCATTTCAGCGATTGCCATTTTTATTAAAAACAGAACAAAATAAAAGATCAGATCACCTGTTCATTTTTGAGCGGTTCGTCATCTTCCTTCGAGATATCCAGCTGGTTCACCACCCGTTTCTTGCGGCATGTGGCTGAAAAATGCCCACGTTCGTTGCACGTATTGCAGGATTTGTACAAGGCTGGACACGGTTTGCCATTGTGCTTTGGACGGTCGCACCTGAAGCATCGATTTCGTTTTCCAACGAACCTATTTTGTAGCTCCCGGCGCCTGTTCGGTGGGCCACTTGCTCCTCCTCGATCGCGAGTTTCCCATCCACGTGATGCAAATCGTTTCTGGTCAAACTGACGGTTGCTCGAAGTATTGGCAACTTCCATTATACCCTCCGCTTTGGAAGGACCGGCATTGATGTTGAATGCCTCGGCTCGAGTGGCAGCTTGAATTACAGTTTGGGTGTCGTGATTATATGTTCTCGCTGCATTAGCGACGTCGCGGTTACTCATTCCTTGAAGTATCTGAGACCGGATGAAACGATTTTCATCTTCGCCATAACCACACATACAGGCTTTTTCTACCACTCTTGCATAAAACGTTACGACAGACTCGTTGGATTCCTGCTTGAGCCGGGTGAACTCTTCATGCTCCGCCGTAGTGTCAACCAAAGATCGCAGATAGGTTCCAATATTCCGAGTTAGGATAGAGTAGCATTGCGGGTCGTCGAAACTAGGACAGAGCTTAGCCGCGGTGATTAAGCCTTGTAGCTGTTCGCCCATGAGAAGATACAATAGCTTGCCTCGACTAGTTGCGCTGACGTTGTTCAAATCTGTTGCGATTTCAAAATTAGATTTGAAGCGACTCCATTCTGTCCACAGTTTACTAGTAGGTATGGCTTGCGGAAAAGGGCGAATATCCCAGCGAATCCATCCAATGTAATCTGGCTTCGACGGAGTACGAACTTCCTGACTGCCTGAGTTCTGTAGTGATCTGTCCTGTGGAGCAATCCATGTAGGAACAGTGGGTGCAACAAGCTGTCGCTCTGGTGTAGAGAAAAGCGCTTTTTCCATGCGCTCCAGCCTTTCAACCAAGCGCCGATCAACACGCTTCCTAGTGACTTTCCGAACTCTTTGAACAACACAGTCATTTTCTTCCAACGGCTCAACTGAATTATCGGAACAGGCTTCCTCCAGCTCTTCTCTGTCATCGTCCGACACGACAGACTCTTCCTCTTCAAAATCAGAGCCGTCGGAAGCAAGAGCGGGAATGGCACGCACATATTTGCCACATATTTTATTAAAAAAACAGTGCTATGGAAGTAAAAACAAGGCTTGCTTTTCAAACTTGCATATAAGAAATAAATCATGTCGACCCATTACGTTGTTTGGAGGTAGCAAATGATTTAAGTAATTTAAAACCAACGTAATTTGAATCCATGGATATCAAAAACCATGCTAACCATTGATAGCGTTGCACTAGTTTCTTAATGCAATAATTGTAAAATCATTTCAGTACAACATATACGTGCCAAACCATTTAATAGAAATTTCAGTAGACGTTCTTCTCAGTTTTTTGATTAATAGTTTCGTGATGTTTATTGTGATAATACAAAACCTACACCAAATCATGTAGTTAAACATATAGCACGGTGATTACTTACAACAATGGTCGTACCGAACCATATCTTTATAAAACATCTGTGCTAACACCCCGTTCTATTCAAGTAGTCGTACCGAACCACTTCTCTCAGTAATCATGGTCGTACCGAACCATGTTTTTGTTTGTCACATCAAACATTTCCATTTAACAGTAGTCGTACCGAACCACTTCACAACGATGGTCGTACCGAACCATTTCCTTACAAAACATCTGGGTAACACCGTCAATTCATTCAATTCAAGTAGTCGTACCGAACCACTTTTCTCAATGATCATGATTAGGGACAATGGAAATTCGCGATTTCGCGGAAGCCGCGAAATCCGCGAAATTGGGCTTTGGCCGCGAAATTCAAGAAATCCCGCGAAATGCTGCGAAATTTGACAAAACTGTAAAAATACCTTACTTATTCCCATAAATTTCAAATTTTTAGTCAAAAATTGACAGAAAATTTTCGACAGTTTGAGATTATTTACGATTCCGTATCTGCATAATAAAAATTCATTGCATCAAATGTATGCTTCTTTCTTGAAAAACCATAAAACTTGTTACTTTTTTAAATGAATTATTCATTTAACATGCAAAATTGATTTTTTTTTCAAAAAAAAAAATGGTCAAAAACATAGGACCGCGACATTGCCGCGAAATTCACAATAGTAGCCCGCGAAATTTAAGAAATTTTACCGCGAATTTCCATTGTCCCTAATCATGATCGTACCGAACCATGTTCTGTTGGTTACATTAAACCATTCCATTCATTAGTAGTCGTACCGAACCACTTTACAACAATACTCTAATCGAGCTATTTTCCTTACAAAACATCTATGTTAATATCATTAATCCATTCGATTCAAGTAGTCGTACCGAACCACCTCTCTCAGTAGCAATGGCCGTACCGAACCATTGTTTTTGTTGGTTACACCAAACCATTTCGTTCAATAGTAGTCGTACCGAACCACCAACATTTAAGGACAGACTTGTTAAGTGCCCCACACAATGCATACGTTTGCGTGTGCATGACAGTAGTTTGACACATTTCCCATGGGAAAACTGTCAAAAAAACGCAAACCTCGACGGAACGGACGCTATGTGTTCCAGGCTTTAGAATCCCAAAGTGGCCGCCACAATGGCCGACTTTGGCACCTACTCACGATTTCGAGCGCACAAATCTCTTCGTAAACAAAACCAGCGCACCTGATCTTCTTATTTTAAGCTTATTACAAGTGAGCAAGAACAGAATAATCAAATGCGCTGTTATTTGGAACTTGCTTCTTGAGATTTGTGCGTTTAAAGTTCTGATGCACTTTTGAAGCGGGATTTCAAGATGTTTGTCCTTAAACAACAGTCTCAAATTCTCAACAAAAATTATCATAACACAAATTTGATCATCACTCTTTGGCGAGCGTTCGTTCGAGACAGTCGCAACTTTTCGTTCGTCCGGTTTGTCTCCAGTTCGGTGGCTATTTTCGTGCTAGTGTTTCCGAGTGTTTATTAAGTAATCATCCCTAGTGGGACGCGTGCGGTTGGCGAGGCCACAATTTTTGCCGCAAAAGTTCGTTTAGTTTGAGTAAAGTTCACGTTTTCATTATATCACGTGGCGCATTGACCGATTATCGAGCACAGCAGTGCAGCACCCCCCGCATACCGCGCCGCTCGCGCGGCCGTGATCGGCTTCTTCCAGTGAGTACCCAAGCTCATCGTCGTCGACAGCAGCAGCCCACCAAGAGAAGAGCAGAGAGCGTTCAACCGCCGCACACCGCTCGCCTCCTCCCAGTGCGGGCGATCCCATCGCTTGGACCTGTCGTCGTCGAGCCTGTGGCAAAACAGAGCACAAAGCTAAGTATTCAAAGTTACCCCTCGTTGTTCCCCCCTCTCCACCGACTCTTTGATTAGATTTAATTTGGTATATAGGCAGTTTTTTTTCTCTTTTTTTTTCCTCACTTTCCCTGTACAGTTAATTTTGTCCCTTGTTTTTTTTATTATTTCGTCCCCGTGATAAGTGTTAGTTTAAGATTTTTGAGTGTCCCGTGGTGGTAGTTAGCTGCCACAATGGGCGATGATGACGATGGCGGGGGTACGTCGTACCGCATCAACGAAGCTTTGTTATTGGCATCGGATTGCTCGAGCCAACAAGGCGATTTAAATGCTAACCCCTTTGCCCCCCTTCACCCTGGTGCTTCTCCAATGGACACCAACGGTAAATCTGTTTCGACGTCCCCCCGCCTCAAGGCCTACCCTCCCGACTTTGGCGGGCCGTATGTTGTTTTCTTCCGACCCAAAGGCAAACGTTTGAACACCGTTCAAATCAGCAAGGATCTGACTAAGCGGTATTCTTCCGTTGTCTCCATTGACATGGTCGGTACAGCTAAGCTTCGGGTGACAGTAGGCGACCGAAAGCACGCTAATGAGATTGTGGCCTGCGAGTTGTTTACTCTTGAGTATTTTGTCTACCTTCCGAGCGCGTCAATTGAGATTTCGGGGAAGGTCGCCGACGCATCTTTGACCTGCGAAACGATCATGCAAGGCTGTGGTCGTTTCCATAACCCTTCTCTACCTCCTGTCCAGATACTGGATTGCCGGCAACTGCATTCGGTATCCCAGGAGGGCGAGAAGAAGGTTTACACACCATCTGAAGAATTTTCTGTGACCTTCTCCGGATCTGCATTACCAGATCTGCTGGTGATTGGCAAACTTCGGCTACCTGTGAGGCTGTATGTACCGAAGGTAATGAATTGCATCAATTGCAAGCAGCTGGGCCACACCGCCCAGTACTGCAGCAATAAACCTCGCTGTGCAACATGCGGGGAGAGACATGTGGACGGTGCGTGTAAAACGCCGCCCAAGTGTGTTTATTGTGGTAGCGACCGTCCACACGATCTCAATGTTTGCCCGAAGTACATACAGCGAAAACAACATCAAAAACGATCGTTGCAGCAGCGTTCAAGGCGAAGCTACGCCGAAATGCTGAGAAAAGCTGCTCCGGTCGTTGAATCACGCAACATCTACTCGTCTTTGTCTCTCGATGATCAGGGCTCTGACTCTGAGGTCGGGGACGGGGTTCCCTTTGTTTTTAAGGGTGAAACGAGGAAACGGGTGAGGCTCCAGAGACCCACCAAAAAACCTCGGAATCTGCCTAGCAGTGACCCCCAACCCACCGTGACAAATTCTAAGAGTGTTAAAAAAGGTAACAAACGTTCACCTCCTGGATTCAAAATCCAAGATGAACGAGACTTTCCTTCGCTCCCGGGAACATCAAAAATCCCAGATGTCCCAATTTTTTCGACTTCTCAGCCAGAGGGACAGCATTCGGAGAACCAGGAACAACCTCTTGGTGCTCCGATGTTTACGCTTTCTGGCATCGTAGACATCGTCCTTAACTTCTTTAATGCTTCTGACTCAGTGAAGAGCATTGTCAAAGCACTTCTTCCTTGTGTGTCTCCTCTTTTGAAGCAGTTGGCTTCTAAAATGCCCCTCCTTGCGACATTCGTATCTTTCGATGGCTAATTTAACCACCGAGGTCGAAGATATGATTTCTGTGCTACACTGGAACTGTCGTAGTATCGTACCAAAATTAGACTCTTTCAAATTTTTAATTAACAATTTACAATGCGATGTTTTTGCGCTATCCGAAACATGGCTGACACCCGATGTAACCTTACCTTTTTCCGATTTCAACATTATCCGTCTTGATCGGTCCGACTCGTACGGAGGGGTGCTTTTAGGGATCAAAAAGCAGCACTCATTTTACAGAGTCGATTTTCAACCGATGACAGGCATCGAAGCCGTCGCATGTGAGGTGACAATCCGAGGTAAAACCCTCAGTGTTGCCTCCATATATCTTCCACCGAGAACTGCAATATCTCGCAGGGATCTCGCCCACATCTGCTCGGTTATGCCTGAGCCACGGCTGCTCATGGGAGATTTCAACTCCCATGGAACAGGCTGGGGGGAACTGTACGATGACAGCCGTTCAACTTTGATATATGACCTCTGCGACGACTTCAACATGACAATTTTGAACACCGGAGAAGTTACGCGAGTGGCACCTCCAGCTAAAGATGGCAGTCCTAGAGACAGCCGATTAGACCTCTCAATCTGTTCGAGCTCACTATCGCTGGAGTGTACATGGAAGGTTATCCAGGATCCCCATGGTAGTGATCACCTTCCGATCGTTGTTTCTATTTCCAATGGTTCACGTCAACCTCCATCTATTGACATTTCCTACGACCTCACGAAACACATTGACTGGGGAAAGTACGCAGAAGCAATTATCGACGGTGAGCAATCGGTAGAAATTCTTCCACCGCGGGAAGAGTATCAGTTTCTATCAGAACTGATCATCAGTAGCGCGCTGCAGGCACAACGTCGGCCAGTTCCAGGTCCTTCGGCTCGCAGGAAACCCCCCAATCCGTGGTGGGATAGCGAGTGTACAGAAATCTATCGCGAGAAATCCGCTGCGTTCAAAGAGTTTCGGAAACGCGGTTCGGTTGAAAACTTTAAGCGGTACGTTTCCCTTGAAAGCAAGTTCAAGAACTTGATCAAGGCGAAGAAAAGCGGTTACTGGCGTCGGTTCGTCGAGGGTTTATCGCGCGAGACATCAATGAGAACTCTTTGGAACGTCGGGAGAAGAATGCGTAACGCGTCGTCGGTAAACGAGGATCGAGAAAGCTCTCCTCGGTGGATTCTCAAGTTCGCAAAAAAAGTTTGTCCAGATTCCGTACCCGTGGAGCGAATAATTCGGGATGTTTTCGAGGATAGGGACGACATGGATAGGCCGTTTTCGATGGTTGAATTCTCACTTGCTCTTCTTTCATGTAACAATTCCGCTCCAGGAATGGATCGAATTAAGTTCAACTTGCTTAAAAACCTCCCCGACGTCGCTAAGAGGCGCTTGTTGAACTTGTTCAATCAGTTCCTGGATAACAACATCATTCCGGATGATTGGAGGCAAGTGAGAGTGATAGCTATTCAAAAACCCGGGAAACCCGCGTCGGATCATAATTCGTACCGTCCAATCGCGATGTTGTCTTGTCTGCGGAAGTTGTTAGAGAAGATGATTCTCTTTCGACTGGACAAATGGGTTGAATCGAATGGCATGTTGTCTGATACACAATTTGGTTTCCGCAGAGGCAAAGGAACGAACGACTGTCTTGCGTTGCTTACTTCAGAAATTCAGCTTGCCTTTGCTCAAAAGCAGCAAATGGGCTCAGTGTTTTTGAATATTAAGGGAGCTTTTGATTCAGTTTGTGTCGATGTTCTCTCCGAAAAACTACACGAAAGTGGCCTTTCACCAATTTTGAACAACTTTTTGTATAATTTGCTGTTTGAGAAGCAGATGAGTTTTACTCATGGCGACTTGACAGTTTCACGAATTAGCTACATGGGTCTCCCCCAGGGTTCATGTCTAAGCCCCCTTCTTTACAATTTTTATGTTAGAGACATAGATGATTGTCTCATGGAAAATTGCACGTTAAGACAGCTTGCGGATGACTGTGTTGTTTCTATAACGGGATCAATAGAAGTCGATCTGCAAGGACCACTACAGGATACTTTGGACAATTTGTCTACTTGGGCTCTCAAGCTGGGTATCGAATTCTCTCCGGAGAAAACTGAGATGGTTGTCTTTTCTAAAAAACACAAACCGGCAAAGTTTCCGCTCCATCTGATGGGTAAGACAATCACTCATAGCATGTCTTCTCAATATCTCGGCGTCTGGTTTGACTCCAAATGCACCTGGGGGAAGCACATTGTGTATCTGATACAGAAATGCCAAAAGCGAATCAACTTTATGCGAACTATTACCGGAACATGGTGGGGAGCACATCCGGAAGATCTGATCAGGCTGTACCAAACAACCATTCTGTCGGTTTTAGAATACGGTAGCTTCTGTTTTCAATCCGCGGCGAAAACACACTTGCTGAAGCTTCAACGGGTTCAGTACCGTTGTCTTCGGATCGCGTTAGGTTGCATGAACTCAACTCACACTATGAGTTGTTACCGTTGCGATGATCTGCGTTTGTTTATTTGTATTTTTTAGAATATTGTTAGATTTGATGTTAGTAATGTTAGTAATGAAAGTTAAAAATATAATAAAAGATATGACTATTGGTTAGTTGTTATTGTTAATTGTTAGTAAAATTGTTATTTGTTTGTTAATAATTGTTTAAAATTGTTAGTACTGTATAAACACTCCGAGAAAACTAGGGACAAAATTTGTTAACACACGAATACACATTGAACACGCCTAACACCTAAAAGCACGGAGGGTTCGAAAAAAGGGGATATAGAGTTGCCATATGTAAAAAAAGCCAAAAGCGAATCAACTTTATGCGAACTATTACCGGAACATGGTGGGGAGCACATCCGGAAGATCTGATCAGGCTGTACCAAACAACCATTCTGTCGGTTTTAGAATACGGTAGCTTCTGTTTTCAATCCGCGGCGAAAACACACTTGCTGAAGCTTCAACGGGTTCAGTACCGTTGTCTTCGGATCGCGTTAGGTTGCATGAACTCAACTCACACTATGAGTTGTTACCGTTGCGATGATCTGCGTTTGTTTATTTGTATTTTTTAGAATATTGTTAGATTTGATGTTAGTAATGTTAGTAATGAAAGTTAAAAATATAATAAAAGATATGACTATTGGTTAGTTGTTATTGTTAATTGTTAGTAAAATTGTTATTTGTTTGTTAATAATTGTTTAAAATTGTTAGTACTGTATAAACACTCCGAGAAAACTAGGGACAAAATTTGTTAACACACGAATACACATTGAACACGCCTAACACCTAAAAGCACGGAGGGTTCGAAAAAAGGGGATATAGAGTTGCCATATGTAAAAAAAGAGAAATAAAAGAGTCCAATGAGGGAAAAGGAAGGAAAAGGGGGGAGCAGGCTACTGGGTCGAATAGCGCTAAAGCTAAAGCCTATTCTAATCTCGAGCTCATAGCGAACGGACAAGAAAAACCTTTCCACCTAATTAAAGTGACCGTTGGAAGTTTGTAGTCGGTGCTACTAAAAGTTATAGTTTTACCCGAGTGCAATTTGAAGTTGGAATCAGGTATATTAAGCAGAAGTTTGCCGTTTTAAGTATTTCCCACGAAACCCAGTAGCTCCCCTAATGCCAAATATAATCCTAACCCCTATTAGGACCCATTACCGTTGGCCTGCTAAAGGTCTCCCACGAGCCGCCAAATTCCGTGGTGAACACCTGGAAGCAGCCTCCGCTTTAGGGCCTCCGTCTAAAAAGTGCCCAGTACGACGATCCGTTTGAGAGTCCATAGCGTCCTCTGACCCCTTGGTGCAACCCTGGAAGACCCCAGTACTCCGAAGCATCGGTCAAACCCCGGTCAACCGTTTTGTGTTCTCCGAAGACCTCAGGGACCTGCGAGGACGTCCTGGACCCGTGGACAGCCCGAAGCCCCGCCAGATCGTCAAGAACCCCTCCACGTGCTGCACATCCGCCGGCCTGCCTCATCGAGACGAGTTACACGCCACACCTCCCACACTCACACACCTCGTAAGTCAAATAAAACTAATTAAAGAAAGAAGAGTGCGTTTTCTTGAACCCTTGACGAGCTCACGCCGACCCTAAGAGTCTCTCGTGCTAGGGCAGGTCCATCCGACCCGCCGGGTAACAGAGTTTAGAGGTACTCGCTGGTGTACAGCCTCTGACAGACCGCTTTGCGGAGTTATCGTTCCGGTTCCTCATCCGATGCGAGGTTGTGAATCCATTGGTCATAGAAAATTTCGAAAAGCTGCTCGAACAGAACCCTCAAACTCGTTTTATGAGTGTGTACTACTGGTACATGACGCTGGAGGTAAGCCCATCTCCGGTTAACACCAATCGTGACAACTTCTCAAACTTCGACAGCTCCTCAGTGGATTTTGATCTCTCTATGAAGGATGAGATCACCGGTATTCCGGAATCTTTTCGTTCCGTAGGTATTCCACAGATCTTTGCAAGTAAGTTCGGGCATGTTAGCGGGGACAGACAGTTCTTCACAGACGGTTCAAAAACCGATGATTCGAGTGGTTTCGGTGTCTACAACGAATTTCATAGCGCCACCTACATGCTTCAAAAGCCATGTTCGGTATACATTGCTGAACTAGCGGCTATATACTACACCTTAGAGTACATTCGCACTCTTCCACCTGAGCACTACTTCATTTTTACCGACAGTCTAAGCTCTCTGGAGGCTGTTCGGTCAATGAAACCGATGAAGCACTCAGCGTACTTCCTGAATGGAATACGCCAAGTCTTGAGTGCTTTGTCCAAACGCTCATACATCATCACCATAGCTTGGGTCCCTTCACATTGCTCAATTCCGGGCAATGAGAAAGCGGACTCTCTGGCTAAGGTGGGCGCTAGCGGAGGCGATATTTACGAGCGTCAAATCACCTTCGACGAATTTTTTGCATTGGCCCGTCAGGAGACCTTGATCAGCTGGCAACACAAATGGAGAGATGGAGAGATGGGTAGATGGTTGCACTCCATCATTCCACAGGTGTCGAAGAAGCCATGGTTCAAAGGGTTGGATTTAGGCCGCGATTTCATTCGTGTAATGTGTCGGCTGATGTCCAACCACTATTTGTTGAATGCACATACCTTCCGTATTGGGCTCTCAGAAAGCAATCTCTGTGTCTGTAGCGTAGCTTACCAGGATATCGAACATGTCGTGTGGGGATGCAATGAGTATCGTGAGGTCAGATCTGAGCTGCATGAAATTCTCCGGGTCCGAGGAAAACAACAGAAACCCGTTAGAGAAGTGTTGGCAGGACTTGATTTGGAATACATGAACCTGATTTACCAGTTTTTGAAACGTGTTGATGTCAGAGTTTGATGTAGTACGTTCCTTGTTTTCGTTGTCCGCCTTTTGGTTTTGTTGTTCGCCCCTGTCTGTCGTCACCCCCCTTCCGTTTGTCCTCTTCTTGTCGTTTTCTACCGATAAAGTCCTTTTTTTTTTGGTTCCGTTACAGATATGGACAATTTGTCCCATCAATGTTTTAATATAAGTTAGCAAATAATTTAGTTTTAAACCCATAAATCCCTCCTTCCCAATTTTATTTTTTTTCTCAATCCTTAACCTCGAAACAGCCGCGAGTACTTCGGCTTCCCAAACTAACATAGCTTAAGGCAGTAATAAATTGTAAAATGTAAAATCATTGTAAAAAACAAAAAACAAAAGATTTCGGCTCAGTTATGCTCATGTGGCGCCCGAGCCTTCCAAATAAACGAATAAGTAAAAAAAATAAAAAAATAAAAATTTGATCAAAATAGAAAACACGCAATTCCTTTTCATTCAATGCACTCGTAGTAAAAGCTTTGAGAGCATCGATAAAGTTTATATTTTTTTCTAAAAACTTACTGTTATTATTCAAGTTTTAAATCATCACGATTGTATGTGTAAGCAGTTCTTAAATAATGAAAGGTCAAACTTAATTATAATAAGATACGAGAAGCTGTATAAGAACCTCAGTTACCATAACTGATACAACAATGAGCTAATATGTAGCGGATTAAAATCTAAAAAAAAAAATAATCCACTGTACAAAATGCATTTGATCGAAATGAAGACAGACATTTGAGCAAACTCTAGTTTTCCCATGGTCACTACGTTTCACAAAAGTTTCAGGTTGATCTTACAAGATTTGCTATTCACAAGACCAACCTGCAATTGTTGTGCTCATAAAAATCGTTTGTTTTTATTAAGAATTAGATTTAACGATTTCATGCCGTGTTCTATGTGCTTAGTATTGTTTTACATGCGGGTAACACATACACATTAAACTGTCTGCATCAATGTGTGCGATCAAGCGCACCACTTCCCCTGTGGTATCTGGTCGATGCCGGGACAAATTTTAATATATAAGAAAAATCTCAGAATATTTTGCCCCAAAAGTAGAAAAACTTTTTTCTTACCTTGATGTCTTCACGGCTATCAGCAAAGTCGCTTTACAGCTTTGCTTATACACTATCACACGTTCGATAATTAATTTATGCTGGAAGTATATTTTTTCACATTACTCAATAAAAAAAAAATGGCGCAATGATTTTTTTGTAATGAACACGTGTTTCGTAATTGCACAGATCTTTTCGCGATTATTCTTGGACAATTCCGTATCAGAGCATTTTTTTCACTTCATGAAATGGTGCAGTGCTTCTTTCACGTTTTTATTCCAATATTTCCCCCATTATTGGCTATACCCTTAGCCATATGATGTGTTTCACTGGTACACTTTTTCTCACCAAATCGCACCACGAATATGAATGCCGAGCACATATAAAAATCGAAATTTCTTGAAGACGCAGCAGCTGTAAATTTTCACTTCAATGGTCACTAGGGTAAATGTACCAATAGTGGTGCTATTAGTAGCTACTTGTAGTAAAATAATTGAATAAAATTGATAATACCACAAAATAAAAAGTCTGAAAACGTTATTCGATAGATTTTTACTAAAATTTGCTAGAAAAAATGTAAAAAGCATTGTTTATTTCAGTTTTTGCTAATAAATCACTTGCACCAACTATAGGTACACGGTTCCTATTATGGAGGTAAAATTTAACATTGGTTCCTATAGTGGCGCATCCCATGGAATTCTTATGGGACCCACCACTATAGGACCACTACCACCACTATAGGTACAAAGGAGCAAAAAAAATAAGGAAAATAAATGTTTAAAATAGGTTTTTCGGTAAATTCAGAACCCAAAACTGAATTAATGTTATTAATTAGGCATGATGCATCTATTAAAAATGTCATTTACAAGATTTTTGGTCGAAATAGTGCTAAATTGGCACTACGACCACTATTGGTACTACCTCCACTAAGGGAGCTTCTACCCTATTAAAGCCACCCCGCAAAACAATTCTTCTTCACTGCAGATTCCAATCGCAAGCGCACGAGCTTCGAACACAAAAAGGACACGTTCAAACAAAGAATGATTTTTCAGATCAACCGCGCGATCCGACCACAATTTATTGTTCACCCGCGGTCCAAACACGAAATTTTCTTGGACGATTCTCTCTAGCAGTCAATTCCATTTCAAAATAAAATTTATTTGTTCCTGTTGCACCAGAAACAAACCTGTCACGGTAGCCATTGTGGAATGCTCAATGTGCCGCATGAAAGAATCGCCCAAGAGCGCATGTTGGACTTACCTTCTCGACCGACGACCGAAGACTGAGCCGTGTGCTTGCCTCTCGGAAATCACCACTACCCGTGTGAGCGTGATCGAAGCGAAGCAGAGGGAGACGATACGATGAAATGCTCGTTGTTGATCGCGTCGTTGCTAAACGGTTGGCTGCCCTTTCTAAAAGGTGTGTTGCAACATGCATGTGTTGCTAGAAGGGTAACGCAAAGAGAAGTAATATCTTCCAGAGGTTCTCAACCCCCACACTGTGTACATTGAGAATAGTAAGCTAGTCCCAAGCCCTATTCATTGGTTCCTTGTGCAATTTCGATTGCTCTGGTCAATCACGGAGTACCGTCTAGCCCCGTTGGTTTGAACGACACCTCATGCAAACCAACGGGTTTCATTTTTTAATTTGAACTTCTAGTAACTCTGTGGGCATCGAAAAACACACTAATGCTAACCCTTTTTGCAGTTTTGTTTTGATTCTTCGTTCCGTTTCACCTCGTTCCATGAGCAGAATGACGTTTGAACCATTTTTAGTTTGAACGATGTGTAGATTAGCGGGGGTCAAATTAAAAAGTGTTCAGATTAGATGCGGTCAAACCAACGAGGGTAGACGGTAGCAACTACGAATTGTGCGGTCATCTATGCTCATGCTCATGCTCAATTTTGTTATTTTTATGGTGCAATTTCATTTTTCTATGGATCAATATTCAATTTACTACAATTTAATTTCTATGGAGCATTTGCATTTTGTTTTGTTAGCGTATTTAGCATTTTTGTATTATTTATTGGTATGTACAAAATTGCACTTTTATTGAGAAAATTTTATGTTTTACCGGTACATTATCTATAAAGTATAGAACGTTTTCAATTATTTATGGGTAACGTTGGACATTTTCATGTAACATATTTTTATGGAACGTTTATAGTTGTTTATGGGTGCAATAAATAGGCTGCCTGGATTATTTCAAGTGCATTGAAAGACGTCGCAAAATTCGCTTTGAAAAGCTTTTCACTCCAGAAAAATCAAACGTACAGGATCCATGCTTGACGGAATTAACAACTCCATCTACGCTAAGTCCTGATCTGTCAAGCTCGCAACATTTTTGGGGTCATGAAATGTATAGTAAATTTGGACTTCAGTTTATGAAAAAACTTCTTCAGAAACAGTTTCTGACCCCAAAATACATAACTTTTGTGAACATTCCGAGACTAGATTTTCAACATTGCATGATGGGTCGTTCGTTTCAGTCGAGTGCCGAATTCATTTTTGGTTTCTGTAACGGTTTTTTGGTTTCGGAGACAGTAGGATGTTGGCCGAAGGTCTTCTATCCACCGTGGTGGGGCTGCCACCTTAGGTATAGCTTCCGGTGGAGGAGCATTTCATACTCAGCCGCTGGATGCCAGAACAGATTCTGTTTGAGCCGCAACTCCTTGGTGAACAGACGCTCGGAACGTACCTAACCTAGCTGAAGTCAGAAGGACAACAGTGCAGCCCAGGCTGCACTCAGCTAAGTACACAACTCTTAGCTGGCGGTCTTTGTCATCGCTTGACCCGTGGAAGCATGAGGTAGGAACTTGTGAGGACCAGGTTGGACGCTCTCCTTTTCGACTCATTTTCGAACATTTTTTTCAATCAATTATTTACTCATAAAAAAATAAACCTGAGCTCGTCAAACATACTAGCAGCATGTGGTAGTTACCGGATATGGGTGAGGAGTGTTTTATGTTCAATAATTAAGCATCCATAAATGACGGAGCATTTTTCGACAATTTTTGATACTCTCCTCCCACGTAGCCCATTTTCCCATTCCTAATACATGGCTGTTTACAATATCAGAAACTCCCCCTCCCCCCTAAAATGCCACGTGGTTTAGGGGTATTGATGGTAGAAAAAAATTGGGATGTTCACTGTGAATACTCAAGATTATTAAGATATTGAATCTTTTACTTCTTCTTTTTAATGGAATCCTTATTGAAACATATCTCTAGCACAACCTATAGTTATTGTCGCCTACAGAAGACAGTAAATGGCAGCGGAAGCGAAGCCGATTAGTGCAGCTTGAGTCAAATCCTTCCTTTAGCAGTTAAATAATGAAAAGGAACTGACATCTGATCGACAAATATGTTAAAACTCATACTGCTCTGTTTTCGCTGCCTTTCCTTTTAAGTTTTCAAAGTGTTGCTAGCCGAAAACATCTCATGTTCCATGTCTATAAGACACACATTATTTTGAAAAAAAGGCTATACCAGTAACGGTCCGTTACTAACGGAAAAGCATGCTTTTTTCAACATTAAGCTCAATTTCTAAAGGAATCCATGGCAAAGTATTTGGAGGAATCTCTCTGGAAGAATCCCTAGAGTAACCACTAAAATCTCAAGAGGACAAATTCCATATGAAATTTCTGTAGAATTGCAGAACTGGATTCTACATAAATTCCTGAAAAAAATGCCGTGGGTAAGTGAATTTCTGTAAATTTTTCTGAAGTACCCGGATAAATTTGTTGGGTCATTTCTTATAGCGATTCCTATTGAAAAAAAAAAATAAATAAATTCCAGTTGTATCTCTAGAGGCACCCCAAGAGGAATTTTTGAAAAAAGTCCCTAGAAGAATCATTGAAGGAATTCCTATTGAAATGTCGGAAGTAATCGCTGTTAGGATTCCAGATGGCATTCCTGGAGAAATCCACAGAAGAATTACTGAACTAAAATGTATGGAATATCCGGAGCAAATCCTGGAGGAATCCCAGCAGAAATGGCTTATACATTATAACATGATTTCCAGGAGTATTTTCAGCACAAGATTCTATAAAAATCTCTGCAGGAAGTTCGGAATATATCACATGACAAATTGCTGAGGCAATATCAAGAGAAATTCCTATAGGAATTACAAGAAGAAGTTCTGGAAGGATCCCAAGTCCATAGAGGAAGCTTTCCTTGTAGAATCATAGAGAAATCTCTAGAAGAGTTCCTGGATTAATTGTTTTAATATTTCCTTTAGGAATTATTGAAGGTATACACAAATAAATTTCTTAAGAAGTCCTTAGAAGGAACAAATCCACGTTAGAATATCTGGAGGAATCGCATTTAAAAAGCCTAAAGGAATCTCAAGAGAAATTTATGAAAGAATTCCTTGAAAAATTCCTGATTAAATTCACGCTCTAGTAGAACCTTCTACCTAAATTTATAGAATCGTTCCTAAAGTAGTTCCTGTAGGAATTTCCTGGAAAAAGTCCTGCAGGAATGCCTGCAGCAATATCTGGAGGAATCCCAGCAGGAGTTCCTGAAGGATTCTCTCGAAAAAAACCTCTGAAAGTATCACAGGAAGAATGTCTGGGAAAATGCTCAGGAAAATATATTAAGGATTTTCTATAAAAATCCCTCAATGAACTCTTGAAGGAATACCAAGCGGAACACCAGCACACGTTTCTGGAAGAACCCCAGCATAAATTCCTGGAGGAGTCGCAGCTAGAGTAATTTTACCACGAATCTCTAAAAAAAACCCTGGATAAACCCCTGGAGTACATTTTGGAGAAATCACTGGAAGAATCCCGGCAGCAAACCCAGAGGTATTTCTAGGGGTATCCTATAGGAACTCTTGGATAAGTTCCTAAATTAATTCCTAGTAGAATAATTGAAGGAAGTCATGTTGAAATGTTTGATGAAATCCCTGTTGGAATTCCAGAAAAAAATCCTGGAGAAATTCACGGAAATTCATGGAATAACTTGAGCAATTCTTGGAGGAATCCCAGCAGAAATGGCTTGAAAAATTCTAGGATTAATTCCAGGAGAATTCTCAGTACGAGCATTTCCTCAGAAATTCCGGAATATACCACAAGAGAAGTTCCTGAAGCAACATTATGAGATAATCCTGTAGGAATATCAAGAGGAAATTCAGGAAGTTCTAAGGATTTCCTCAAGAGGAACCCTCGGAAAATTCTTAGAGGGTACTCTATAAGGAAATTCTGGAGAAATCCCTAGGGAAGTTGCTGGATAAATCGTTTCGATAATTCTTTGAGAAATAATGGATATATTCATGAATAAATTTCTTAAGGTATTTCTAGAAGGAACTCTGGAGAAATCTGGAGGAATTCTTGCAAAAATCTCTGAGTTAGCAGAAAATTTTGAACAAATATATAAAAAAACATTGGCACGGTAAAGGCTATGGGTATGCTGCGCAATTCAGATCCCATTGTGATCCACTAGCCTCTGCCCAGCAACTCCTATCCCTACCTCCACGCGGTACCGGCCGGAAACTATGAGCAACCTTAGGGAAGATCGGGTGACCAACCCGGTGGGAACTTTGGTCGTAGGCTGACAGGGAAGAAGGGGGGGGGGGGGGTTTGCTTCGGCAAACCTGAGCGTCTGTTCTCCAGGAGGAGCGGCCCACAACAGCGTCTGATCCCCATGTTAGGGGCGGCTGATCTACGTCCGAGTGCCAGGGAAGGACTCTAAGCTCAACTGTGCACTTTGGTAGGAGGTATGGAAAGTAGGGGGTTGGTGTCAGGCCCTACGAGCCAGCCGTAAAAAACCATTGTAACGGAAAATCAGCAACAGAATTATACGAACCGAGACCAACGGCAACGACCCTAGCGAACAAAAAGGACTTGCGATTGGAAACTCGGTACGTAGAACTGCCGATCTCTCAACTTCATTGGGAGCACCCGCATACTCGTCGATCTACTGAAGGACCGCGAGTTCAGCATCGTAGCGCTGCAGGAGGTGTGTTGGACAGGATCCATGGTGCGAACGTTTAGAGGTAATCATACCATCTACCAGAGCTGCGGCAATACACGCGAGCTGGGAACAGCTTTCATTGTGATGGGTGATATGCAGAGGCGTGTGATCGGTTGGTGGCCGATCGACGAAAGAATGTGCAGGTTGAGGCCGATTCTTCAACTTCAGCATAATAAACGTGCACAGCCCACACTCCAGAAGTACTGATGATGACAAGGACGCATTTTACGCGCAGCTCGAACGCGAGTACGATCGCTGCCCAAGCCACGACGTCAAGATCATCATAGGAGATTTGAACGCTCAGGTAGGCCAGGAGGAGTAATTCAGACCGACGATTGGTAAGTTCAGCGCCCACCAGCAGACGAACGAAAACGGCCTACGACTCATTGATTTCGCCGCCTCCAAAAGTATGGCCATACGTAGCACCTTTTTCCAACACAGCCTCCCTTATCGTTACACCTGGAGATCACCACAGCAGACGGAATCTCAAATCGACCACGTTTTGATTGACGGACGGAACTTCTCCGACATTATCGACGTCAGGACCTACCGTGGCGCCAACATCGACTCCGACCACTATCTGGTGATGGTCAAACTGCACCCAAAACTCTCCGTCATCAACAATGTACGATACCGGCGATCGCCACGGTACAACCTAGAGCGACTTAAGCAATCGGATGTCGCGTCAGCATACGCGCAGAATCTCGAAGCCGCGTTGCTGGACGAGGGCGAGCACGATTAGGCCACTCTAGAGGACTGCTGGACTACAATGAAAGCCGCCGTCAACGACGCAGCCGAGAGCACCATTGGGTACATGGAACGGAATCGACGGAACGAATGGTTCGATGAAGAGTGCAGAACGGTTTTGCAAGAGAAGAACGCAGTGAGGGCGGTAATGCTGCAGCAAGGGACCAGACAGAACGTGGAACGTTACAAACAGAAGCAGAAACGGCAGACCCGCCTCTTTCGGAAGAAAAAGCGCCGTCTGGAAGAAGAGGAGTGCGTAGAAATGGAACTGCTGTGTCGTTCCCAAGAAACACGGATGTTCTATCAGAAGCTCAATGCATCCCGCAACGGCTTCGTGCCGCGAGTCGAAATATGCAGGGATAAACACGGAGGCCTCTTGACGGACGTACGTGAGGTGATCGAAAGGTGAAAACAGCACTTCGATCAGCCCCTGAATGGCGTGGAGAACATAGGTACGGGAGGCCACGGCAACGGGCCAAACGACGACGCCAGTGCAACGGAGGACGGAAATGAACCAACTCCCACGCTGAGGGAAGTTAAGGATGCCATTCACCAACTCAAAACCAGCAATGCAACTGGTTAGGATGGTATCGCAGCTGAACTCATCAAGATGGGCCCAGAAAAGTTGGCCACCTGTCTGCATCGGTTGATAGTCAGGATCTGGGAAACCGAACAGCTACCGGAGGAATGGTAATCTGCCCCATTCACAAGAAAGGCGACCATTTGAAATGTGAGAACTTCAGTTCAGGGTGATCACTATTTTGAATGCTGCCTACAAAGTGCTATCTCAGATCATCTTCCGTGACCTGTCACCTAAAACGAATGAAATCGTGGGAAGTTATCAAGTCTTCATCGACGGCCGGTCAACAACGGACCAGCTCTCGTGCGGCAAATCCTTCATGTAACACAATCAGCACAGGCAATCTTCAAGATCAAGACAAATTTCAAATGATGACATTTTATGTTACGGCTTTACAATAGTTGCATAATGTTACCACTTTTCTCGGTTCACGAATATTTGAGTATTTATGAAGCAGCTCTAAAACAAAATACCAAAATTACAGATTGCTTACTTGGGCATAGTACAAGTTTATGGACTGTATAATCCAGTTTATCGTCCCCATCGGAGGTTTCGATATCAACTCTGCACAGATCGGCATCCATTCGAATCGGACTCACGCCTTCCGAAAACCTGTTTCGGTGCATTAACTTTTGCTCTTCTCCAAACACTGACCTTGAAATGCTCCACTATCTGCGTGAATCCTCGTTTATTCCTTCACGCCACTGCTGTGCTCAGGCGTTAACTACATGGGAGGAGCCGTTGAACCTCCACCGCTACTGTTGGGATCAATGGAAAAACATCCTGGCAACACTGCTCCGCTCCACAGTTTACATCAGTCTACGTCAAGTCAACTGTGGGCTCACCAGTGACAACCGGAGTGTCACTGCAGTGACGTAATAGATGTTGACAATAATCAAGCCAGTTGTCAACATGCAAGATGGCCACTTGCACAGTTCGTCCAGTTCGTGTCGTGAATGTTTATATTTCATTTTATGTACAATTTTAATCTGTAAATATGAATAGTGTAAATAAATCGTTTTAGCATGTTCGTTTGTAATTCGTATGTTACGCGTTTTGCTAGTATGCAACAGTGGCGACGAGAAAGTGGGTCCTAAAGACCCCGGAAACAAATCCACGCAAGGGAAGACGTTGCAAAATGGAGTTTTCCCTACGGATTCACCATCATCAAAGCCAACCACACTTGGAACTGGATCAATCACCATCAACAATTGCACTCATCACAAAGTGTGCTACCATTTGCTGTAACTGTATGAGGACAAATCAAGTCATCATGTCCTCTGAACCCATCACATCAAGGGTTCGTTACGGTGACGTCATCCGGAGCACTGTGAGAAGCACTCAGCAGCCATGATGTTTGCATCATCATCAAGCAGCATCGTTCATTCATACGGCATGCAAGCAGCTTCCACACAAGTTCCGGGCCTACGCGTTGCATCATCATCCAGAGACGAACAACACTGACCAACAGCATCATCAGTACGTCGGTCAAGTATAAACGATCATTCACGACGCTCTTCGTGTGAAGACCGATTCGTTGAATGTTGTTCACAACACAGTCATCATCAATTCAAGGCGGAGATGTTGGGATCAATGGAAAAACATCCTGGCAACACTGCTCCGCTCCACAGTTTACATCAGTCTACGTCAAGTCAACTGTGGGCTCACCAGTGACAACCGGAGTGTCACTGCAGTGACGTAATAGATGTTGACAATAATCAAGCCAGTTGTCAACATGCAAGATGGCCACTTGCATAGTTCGTCCAGTTCGTGTCGTGAATGTTTATATTTCATTTTATGTACAATTTTAATCTGTAAATATGAATAGTGTAAATAAATCGTTTTAGCATGTTCGTTTGTAATTCGTATGTTACGCGTTTTGCTAGTATGCAACAGCTACTATGTAGGTAATAAAGCAACAGTTGATGCTTGCGCTCAGAGTTCCCTTTCGTGACGATCAAAGTTCAAACCCGATTTCAGTTCAACCGAGACAACTTTCAAAAATTAAATTTGTGGCAAATCTTCTTGACTGAGTACTGTATAACTCCAGGATCGAGGCCGTCCCACGTGCCGACCAGAAGCTTGGTGGATGTTTTTGTGTAATCTTTCCTTTTAGTATCAACTTACTGGATTCACTCCCCTGCAGGGAAAGTGCCAAATTATAATCTGAGACAATGCTTCATGTGTAAAGCATAAATATACGATTCCCAGGAAAGTCGTAAACATTTCCATTCCCACAATATCCAGCACCAAGTCCAGCACCGTATGGGAATCGAGTCCAGGCACCTCCAGTAAGGTCCTGCATTATAACCATGAACATCACCGCCAAACTATGAAAGACCCTGTGCTTAACTTTAGGGGAGTTATTACGAGCAAACTCGTCAACCGCCCGTCGTCGTCGCCCGTGCATGTGGTGTGGACATGGTTGACCTTGATTTTTTTTTTCTCCGAGTCTAGTGTAGGCGCGGCAAGTTTGCCACTCGAAAGGCGGGGAGTTTTCGATCCCTATCTCTCGATCAATTAATTCGAACAACTCAAGTGCTCCGATAACAATAGTGAGGGGAAAGGGGTTCAAAATGCACCAATGTGAAAAATGAGGCTAAGGTTTTTTAATCATTGTAATTTTAAACCCATATCACAAAAATATACTAAAAAAGGTTGTTATGTGAAACCAATTGATACTAACATGCCTCTTTTACCTTCTGAACCATGGGTTGAAAATCTTCTCAACAGAACAGGAAGGTCCGGGTAGTGTGAGGTTAAGGCCGTCTTCTACAACAAAAGTAAAAGCCAGAACTACTCTCTCCTTGACCCATTATACACATTCCCATGGTCGTCAAACCCTACGTCTCTCCGGAACCACACCACCGAGAAGGCATTGCTTCAGAGAGGGGCTAGTGCACATCGCACCCACAAGGTTAGCTGCGTAGCCTGCAGCAACGAACCTCGATGACTCGCTTCAGAGAGTCCACCAAGATAACATGCTGGTGCTTAACCAGTTTACCGAGTGGTCTTCACCACTCCCTTTGTCCTCGAAAGGAGGGCAGGGTCAACCACTACGCCCGCGCCTAACTGTTTTGCAAGCATCTAGAACTGATGCCTACGTGTAACACGGTCAGATCGTGGCAAGGGTAGCACTACCCTTCAGGCCCAACCTGCTGCACCAGAAGGTTGCTGACAGTGGGGCCTCCACCTGTCCCGGTCCCTACCTGGGCCCTTACCTTTCCTACCTCGGGCTCGGATTTAAACCAGTAGACCGACGCCACGACAGCAACGCTACCAGGATGTTCTCTCCGAGGCCACTTAATCGCTGTAAGGGTCGATTTCGACGCAGGGCACCGGTATGACCTTCGAAGCCGACTCTGACCCCTGGACCACCTCTTGTATCGCGTCTGAACTAGCCATTCTCCGAGTCCACGCGCCATCTCCTCTCCAAGACGATATGGGTGATAGCTGTTGAAATGGCATTCCACCCAAACTCATCGCTACACATTTTCTGGACAAGATTGTCCGGAGTTGTGTCCTCCCTGCAAGTGGTAAGCATGCGGTCATACAAAGAAAACGCGGGCCCCAAACAAAACGTTTTCCGTTGATTACTCTAAACCAACACAAACCGGACATTCGGGAAGCAACCATGACCTGAAAGGACCTGTGTCAGGTGGAATGTAACTTCCCCATGGCGCCTATTGAACCAACTATCTACCCTCGGTATCAACCTATGGGTCCACCTTCCTTTGGTGGAACTGGGAACTGTCCCACGCGCGCTGCCATTTGACCATAGAGGCCATCCTGGCATTCCTGCGTATGCCTCTTGTGCCGCGCATTTCGATGCACTCCATGTGCTCACTGATAAGGATGCCGATAGGCACCATACCAGTAATGACGCAGAGAGCGTCGTGTGACACGGTACGATACGCGCTCGCGAACCTCAGGTACATTAGCCTGTAAGCACTTTCCAGCTTCCGTCGGTAGCATTTAGTAGTTAGCGCAGTGCCTCACCGCAGAGCTATTGGACATCATCCGGGAAAGTGCCACAGTAGCTGTGGAGGCTCTTTTACCGGCATAATCGACGTGGCTATCGAAGGTAAGCTTATCGTCGATTATCACGCCCAAGTGTTTGACGGAGCGCTTTGACAGGATAGTGCACTCTCCTACACTGATCTCCGTCTGCTGCGCCGACTGCATGTTGTTAACAACCGTCACCTCTGTCTTGTGGTGAGCCAACTCCAGTTTCCTGGACCGCATCCACGCTTCCACAACCTTGATCGAGTGGTTGGTAGTCAATTTCACCTCATCGATCGTTTCACCGTAGACTTCGAGCGTAATGTCGTCGGCAAATCCGACAATCTCCACTCCCACTGGGTACTCCAACCTCAATACCTCGCCGTACATGACATTCCATAACACCGGACCCAGGATGGAACCTTGCGGAACTCCTGAGGTTATGTGAAAGCACTTCCGACCCACCTCCGTGTCGTAAACTAGTACTCGATTCTGAAAGTAACTTTCGAGAATCTTGTACAGGTACCCCAGTATGCCCAGACGTGAGCGCATCGGCAATAGCAGACCAGCTGGCGCTATTAAACGCATTCCTTACATCCAGAGTCACTACCGCGCAAAAGCGAATTCCCCTCCTCTTAGGCACGAGTGCTTTCTCGGCGGTTTTTGTAACCGACAAGATAGCGTCTACGGTGGACCTCCCCTTCCGGAAGTCGTACTGGTTACTCGAAAGACCATTTTCGCCCTCGGTGAACCTTAACATTCTATTGAGGATGATCTTTTCGAGCACCTTCCCCGCCGTGTCTATCAAGCATATTGGTCTATATGCCGACGGGTCTCCGGGTGGTTTCCCCGCCTTTGGCAATAGTACCAGGCTCTGCCTCTTCCAAGCTTCTGGGAAAACTCCCTCGTCCATGCATTTCTGCATAGCAGACCTGAACATCTCGGGAGCCTCTGCTATACCTACTTTTAAGGCCAGGTTCGGGCCTCACCTACGCTAAGGGACTTTGCTGTCCCCGCAAGTTCCACATCGGTGACCCTCTCCTCATCACCAGCCCCTGTCTCCTACGGAAGAAGGCCAAAGTCTTGGACCATAGTGCGGATAAAGCCTCTCGATGATTCCCGCAAACTCTCTAGAGATTGCTCTGTAGGAGCCATTACACCTTTCGTTTTGGCCATCACGATCCTTCGAATCATGTCTTTTTGCTTGCCCTTATCTTGGCCTTCAGCGCGGCTTTTGCAGCAACGAACACCACCCGCCGTTCGTTTCGCCCTTCCTCAGATCGTGCTCGCTGCATCCGCCGCTTAGCCCGTAGGTGTGCAATCGATTGAGTCTACCAATAACCCGGTGGTCTCCCATTTCTAAAGTAGACTGGCCTCGCGAGTGCACCGCTATCAGCTTGTCGTCTTCTAACCCAAGTAGGTTTCACTCACGGGGAAGCACCTCCTTAAATATCCCTTCGTCGAAGTATGATGTCTTCCACCTGCGAGGACTTGGCAACGGCTTAGCCGCCTCTTCCTCAATCCGCTGACTGCTGTTGTTGTAGTCGATTATGCAGCGAACCGCCAGGTGATCGCTGTGAGCGTAGCTATCGTCTAGGAGGTACTCTCCAGTTTGAACTACTTGTTAGGCCAGGACTATAAAAAGTAACGTCAATAATCGACTCTGCACCGTTTCGATTGAAGGCACTGTTTGTACCCACAGTATTAAGGCGACATCTAGTATGGCCAGTGTTTCTAGCAGGATCTAATCTCGCTGGTTTGTGAAGCGGCTTCCCCATTCCACGGCACAGGCATTGAAGTAATCCGATATTACCACCGACCTTCGCCCCTTTTTTTCTATTATAGACGTTTTAACCACAGGGGTCATTCGCGTCTGGGACCTTCGCCCTGTCAGCACGGTCGTCATACAGTCCATCTTCTGTGTGAATCACCACCGCGGGTGCGCATAACAGCTACAGAAGAAGACCCCGTTTCTTTTGGCGACCACGAAGGCCTCATATGTAACAGACACCAACTCCTGGACGGGGTATTTACCCGTCGTACATACCACCGCCATTTTTCTGGACCCATCCGCGACCTCATCCGCGACACAATTGCCGTTGCAGGCGGGTACTCGGTATGGGTTGGCTATGATAGCGATATCCGTCCCCCACTCGAAATCCGCCTGACAAAGCAGTTGCTGAGCTGCGTCACAATGGTTCAGGTTTGGCTGCGTTACCTGCACTGACTGTGATTTGTTCACTGCGGCTTTCTTGAAAGCCAGACATCTTAGACTACTCGTTGGGTGCCTATCGTTCTCGGATTTTCCAGTACAAATCAATCAATTGGGTGGACTTGTGGAGCCATGTGCCTTTTGGCCTTCGGCGCCGCGCCGCATCTCCTACACAGTTTGCAACTGTCAAGGCCTTTGTAGTCCCATGACTTGTGTCCTGGTTCCAGACACCTGAAACAAACCTCCGGTGGTTTGTGGAAGGTCAGAAGACATACACACCAGCCTATTTTGATTCTTCCTACTTCAACGGACTTTTTTACGTCCGCCGCAGGTAGCCGAATCAAGGCCCTGCCAGCCCCTTGCCGTGACGAGCTCTTCCGCTTCCGTGACCTCGTCTAGGTTTTTCACATTCAGAGTCGCTTCTGCTGTAACAGCCCTCACCTCTACCCCTTCGCCAAGGAACTCTTCTACCACTTGTGAACCTTCTCGCGCTTCTGCTCTAGGATCATTCCACCCATACGAGTACGTCTGATACTTTGTCGGGAGTGGGATTCGATCCCAGGTCCTCAAGTGTTCTCACCATCACACCAGGTCCGCTTCACAGCCGTCCGAGAGCTTAGACTGTTCGGTCTTGATCAACTTTCGTCCAAGGGGGGTGCTCTCCTTGGTTCACCCTTCGCCCTTTCTCCATTCGGAATGGGCTAGCATTGTCAGACCCACCCTTCCCAGCTTTCCGGGACGCCTGGCTGGTGTCCAACTTGCTGACATTACTGCCGACCTTCGGGGTTAGTATTCTCCTAGCCTTGCGGGCACCGCCAGAAAGCTCCTCACCTGACGGCTGCCTCACCCGCTTCTGCGAGTGCTTATCACAAGTAGTCGCATCCGCCAAACCTTGTGGACTTCCTGCGAAAGTGAAGGCCTCCGTCTGGGTAGACTTTGTAACCTTTACGTTCGCCGGTTCACCGTTGCTGCATTTTTCACGAGTCTCACGTGATGCTGCTTGGCATGGTCTATCGACTTCCGAAGTTGCAACAGGGCCGTTTTCAGGCCCTTACTTATGTTGGACTTCGTGAACGCAAAGTCGATGATCTTGCCAAGCTGCTGTTCAGCCATCTCAATAGCGGACAGTCCTTCTCGCTTTTGGTTGATGCATCAACCACGCTCCGTCCAACGGAAGACGGAATTTCGAGAAGGCAAATGAACCATGAGCTGCATCAGCTGCTGAGAGAATCAAACTTCGTCTACACCGCGAAAATCGGGATGCTCCGGTGGGTGGGTCACGGACCGAATCGAATGGAGCCGACTCCTACGTACATCAGAGAACACTCAAGCCTTAGTCTGACCGGTAAGGCGGGTATTCAGTAAGCTTGGTCTTTCTGAATACCCGCACGTCTACCGCTTCTGCTGGTTCCGTTGGGACCATAATCCAACATCCTGAAAGGGGCTACAGTTTGACGGATACGGTGGGCAGGCCATTGTACGAGAATGCCTAAGAACAACCCTGACATTTTGTTGTTCACTACTGATTCGGTTGGGACAAGATGATGCGGACCGCAACGAGCACGATGGGCGGCTGAGCGGAAGTAATGTACCGAGGCTTGGACGTGATCTACGTTTGACAGTTGCAGCTGTGAACCATGTGTTACGGCGACAAATTGCTGATATATTACTACATAGTTCAAGTGACTGTTTGAATCAATTTCCCCTGTTGGATAGTGATACGTGCTAGTGGATCGGAAATGGATGGTTCAGAGTTTTAGATAACAATTATTCCCAATCCATGTAATCGAGGTAAGCCTGAGGTTTGCACATTAAATCGCTCTATTTAGTAATTTTATAAGTTTAGTTTTGTCGATTTAAGAAATTCGTCACAGCCAATACATGTGTATGTCGAATTGAAAATTACAATACCAAACTTAGAATAATCTATTTTTATTTTACGAAATGATACTTGGCGAAAAAGTTCTAGGTATTGAGGCATGGGAGCGTATTCGCTCAACCGAAAACATGTAAGGACCATTAATTCGTGTAAAAATACAGAAAGGGTTCATAGAACCCCACCCGCAAAAGTTTCCGGGTTCACTTAGTAAGTACCCGTTCTATAATTGCAAATTCTTCCTGATGTAGACAATTCCTTTCACGCGTCGTCGTTGTCGTCTCGTTACATCCATTAGTACACGATGACGGTGGCTTTTGATAGTACATAGGTACAGCCACGCCACACAATCCGGACTAGTTTTCACTTTTTCTTGATGTCCTTGACATTTTTCCCCCTACTACCTACTACTACAACAAGGTACCTACTACTGCTGGACCGGCGGGTAGCCCGTTGGAACAGCAGCGCCGGAGACGACGCCACTGACTGACTGTCGTCACACCATCCACTACTGTTGGCTGATGTGAAGGCTTTTTTTTTTGTGCTCTTGCAAAAGTTTGCGCGTTTCAGGTTTCGGTTCGGATCCCGCGCTGCTGCTGTCAGCTTCCAACAATCTCTGGCTGGCGCCACGTCGATCGCGACACATACCTACCAGCTAAAGGAATCAAACCTGTTGGGTTGGATGCTGAATTTTTGCGAGTGATTAAATCCAGATTATTGGTCTCGATCTGATTCTGGGATTAAGTGAAAGAAGAAGCAGACCAGGATTTTGTCGTTGATCTAGTTATATTCCAGTTTTTAATAAGCTGAACCGATTATGGAAGGAATTTCAAAGGAGACAGCGATTTGTTTTTGAGATAGGCTGTGGAGTTATGCTAATTCAGTGTTAGATCTTTCTTTTGACTAAAATAGGATTCCTAGAAAAACAAGTTGGAATCGTTATATAAGTGTTTTCAGCTTTTCAGCCCAACACATCATTATAGTATTCAGGTACATATACGCAAACAGCAGGGTTCGTTTAGCAAATTTAACCAAATAACGGAATAACAACGCAAACAGCACGAATTTCCACCTTCAACTTTGGTTTCCGATAACGATGACGTTTGGTGAATGCAAAAAAGATGTTTTGAACATTTAAGTCTTGTATTGTTCTATGACGTAAATGCGCAAAGAACAATGTACCCCTCCGTTAGTAGAGTCGGCATCGTAGGTGTCACTTCTATTACGGTATCTACCTACCTACAGAGCGAATAACCCACCAGATGCAGATAAGATATTACACAGCTTCAGTTTGGTGTGGTAATTAATTTGCTAGCACTTACTCCACTTCCGCTGTACCATACGATTGCCGGTACCTGAAGTGTCTTTCTCGTTGTCTCTTCAGCATGGTGAAACAAGGAAACCAAACTGCAACTAATTAAGGTATTGACGTGTGGTAAAGAGCAATCCGGGATCTATTTTTGTCGTTGGATAGCTTTTAACGATCGTTAGAAAACATTCATGGATATGCTGCTTACATTGCACAACAAGGCTGTTGTTATTTTTTTTTGTAAGGCACATAATCATATTCCGGTCATATTAGACGACTTTCACTACTTCTATTAAATAAACCTTTCTCAGGTGATATGTTAGTATAGAAAGTGAGTCCAAATGTGTGATTTAGTTTTCATTATAAAGATACTATTAAAAAAAAAAAAATAAAAAGCCCATTTTGATTCTCAAGTTAAGCAATCGGACAAGTATTACAGACTTAAGAGATGATCATGTTATCATAAACTGTGAAACGGATCTTTTTTTTACAGTTTATGATAGCAGGAACCTTATTTTCAGTTATCCAGAACTTATGACCTGCTTACAATAATCTAAGTCTGCTAAGTCGTCCGTACACAAAAATATTGTAAACTACACAAACCGCACAAACCGCGAAAAATATCGAAATAGCCACAAAAACGCTCATTATATTATTTATGAGTTCACAGCAAATAATTTTGTAATATCCAGGCGCGTAATTTCTGGCGATGTATCCATTTTTGAACGTAATTTCATTCGCTTACATCGTTTTCCAACATTTATCACACTCACTATGTACACCCTGGTTGGCACAGGAAAGTGTCAACAAACCCATTTCAATGGATGTTTAGAAGCAGTATCATATTTATCACCTTCCTTCTAACTCGGTGAAATAGCCGAGAGGCAAGGGATACGACTCACAATCAACGGAACAGTGTACGAATCCATGCCAATATTTTACTTATATATGATTCATCAATCGTTCCGGTTCTAGCGATTGCTAGACCCACTATCAAGCTGCGGCGGCTGACTTGCTGCGTAGAACGGTTGTAATTTTTACATCAATTTTACGACGTGACTGATGTGCATCGAAAATGATGTGATATTACAAGAATTTTTTTGCTGTGTTGCAAAACAAACACAAAATCGAAACAAAATTTAGCCGACTGGTAATTAATTCAGAACTATTTTAGGGGATTTGTACTAAAATTGAAAACTCAGGTTACCAATGTGTATTTTTTAAGCCGCATTACATCTATACATTCCACTTGCTTACTGCTCTATGTTTCAGCGCCTTTTTGGGCCAGTATGAAGTTAATTTTCCCGATCAGTTCGACTAGCTAAGAATAGCAATACGGACCACCTGTTCTAGTGGTAGGAATACACTGATCGGGTGAGCCCTAATTCCTGGTGTTATGCGGCTTTATTCTTATCGTGCCTAGGAATGAATGGTTAAGGATAGGGTGGTATAATAACAACCTAATCGCTAACAGAGCCTGTGGAGTACCAGGGCACCATCCACAGTATTTTGCCCTTACTGAGCTAACTATATGATTTGGCATTGTGCGATTTACACAGTGTATTCTGTGTATCCTCACCTTTGTCGTTTTCCAATCCATACCGATTTGGTTTTATTGCTGCTGTTCTTTGTTGTGTTGTGATTGTAAAGGTCTTTGTAGTGGCTACGGTTAAGATAGCGCAGATCAATCTTCTCCATAAAAGAACAGGAACGATCAATCTTTGCAGACTCATGCAAAATGATACAGCCCAAGTGGTTTTCGTTCAAGAATCTTACCTCGTAAGGGGATTTTCTATCTAGGAAACCTTGTGAATCTGGTGTTTGCTACTTTCAGTAAAAATGAAATGGCGAGCAAGCGTGTCATGCCTCGAGCCTGTGTGCTTGTCAACAACGCAATCGTTGCTACACTCGTCTCTGAATGAATCACCACAGATGTACATCTACATATGTGCTGTCAAAATTTATGTATCTGCACGCTAAGACCGCTCAGCACTAAAGTGCATCATTTCCAGCTGATCAATTGACATGTGTCAGATGAAGATTCCCTTCATTCTTTTTGTGTGTGGATGCCCTCAAGGGGGAGTCTTGTCATCACTTTTGTGGAATCTCGTAGCAGATACGATATCGAGGCAACTCAATAATAGCGGTTTTCCTACTGATGCAAAGCTCTCTTCAGGTAGTTGTTGGTTGGTGTCGCCAATATGGCCTTTCGGTTAATCCGAGTAAAACATCTATTGGTCTTTTGACGGAAAGGCGAAACCCTAATGGTGCATCCAAACAAAATTCTTAAATCGATGTGTCTGAACAGGTTAAGTACGTTGGAGTTATTCTTGATTCCTAGCTTTCCTGGATACCTCACATTGAATTCAGAATCAAGAAAGCTTGTATGGCCTTAGAGCAATGCCGGCGAACCTTTGGTACAAGGTGGGGTCTGAAATTCCAAATGGATTTACGCAACTATTTGTTCGACCAATATTGGTTTATGGATGCCTTATGGATGTGGTGGCAAAATAACGAAGTGAGAACCAATCAAAATTAGGCCATCTCCTAAGGATGTGCTTAATGGCGATGTATGGAGCGTTCTTTTCAACTTCTATGGCAGCGTTCGAAGTTATCTTTGACGTTACTGCACTGCACATTCATCTCAAACAAGAAGCACTTTCTTGCATTTACCGTATACGGGTGGCTCCTCCACATTTCGTGGACAGGGACAAAATTGTCCTTGCTCCAAGTGATCTAACAACTGCTTGTAATTTGCCATATAGGACATTTTTACGAAATTCCCTTTCCGGAAAAATGAGCCATTTTACGAGACATTTCTGATCAGCTGATCGCTCATTTCATGAATGAAAATTTGACAGGAGGTTGCGCCCAAGCCCGTGAGTGTTAATATCAATATCAACACTATTGTCGTTTCGTAAAATAGACTATTGCACATCTGGTTATCTGTAGAGAAGTGTTTCAGACACACGCAGAACTCGATGTACACAGAGCAACGAGTAACTTTCACGCAGCGACCGAAAAGACAAAAGAATTTTAACGCAGATTTGTGTACCACCGGATCAGCACATTTTTTGTGTTGATCCAGTCGTACACAAATATGCGTGAAAAATCCTTTGTATTTTTGCTTGCTGCGTGAAAGTTACTCGTGCGCTGTGTTGTTTCATTTAAGAGTGCAGCATTGTATGTTATACTGATGGCTCTCTTCTCGAAAATCGAGCTGGTACAGGTGTCTACTCTCGCGAGCTAAGGCTACATCAGTCTTACTCACTTGGTAGACACTGCACCGTTTTTCAGGCTGAACTCTTTGCTCTTATGTGCGGAATGCAATCGGCACTTCAGCAGCACGTAATGGGCATAGTATACTTCTGTGCTTATAGCCAGGTTGCTATTACAGCTCTTGATTCGGCCAACTCTATGTCGAAGTTAGTTATCGCTTGTCGAACTCAAATCGAGGAGCTGAATTCAGCAAACGCTGTCCATCTTGTATGAGCAACTGGCCGTTCTTCCATCGCTGGAAATGAATTGGCTGATGAGTTAGCTCATACTGGAGCATCAGTGAAACTGACTTAAGAAACCTGAAACTTCAGGAAGCTCTTTTGTTCTTTACCCGCTGTGGTAAGCTAGATAATGAAATAGCCTTTTGTTATGGCGATGTCAGAAATGTCCCAAATGGAGGATAACGATACCTGATACTTGAAATGATAAGATCCTGGTAGGTATCTGGGTATCTGATACTAGAAAAGATAAAATCCTGGTCGGAATTCCGAGAGGAATTCCCAAAGAAGCCCAAAAGAAATCCCTGAAGGAATCCTAGGGGAAAACCCAGGAAGAATCTGGAAGGAATCCCTGATAGAATCTCAGGAATAATGCGTGGAAAAATTACGGTAAGATTAAATGAAGCAATCCTAACACGGCACCAATGAAGGCGTTCCTGGGGAAATCAATGAAGAAATCTCAGAAAGTATCCCGGAAGAAATTTCCAAAAAAAAAACCCTGGGAGTAATCCCTGAATGGATCTCGGAAGATATCAATGAAGAAATCCTGTTCAATCGATAAAGGAATCCCGAGTGGAATTTTTGGGAGGATACCGGAAGGAATCCTGGATGAAATACCTGAAGGAATCTCGAGAGCAATCCCTGAAAGAACTCTGGAGGAAACCCTAAAAGAATCTCAGGCAAAATTCCTGGAGATCCATTGAAGAATTCTTATTTGAAAGGATCACATGAGGAATTGTGAGTGACAGGAGTCCAAGGAGAAATCCATGAAGAATTATTGAGAGGAAATGGTTGTAAATTTACATTGATAACTGCTTATATGTATACTAATAAATTTAGGACAAATAATGTAACATTCAAGGTCCCTATAGCCCATGCTATAGCCACAGCTGTAAAGACGTGGGTATTCAGTATGACCATACTGAGGGTGATGAGTTCGATTCCCGATCGGTATAAGATCTGTCGTAATGAGCATTTTGCAAAAGCAAAATGTTCGTTGGCAGAGGAAGCTCTCAGTTAATAACTGTGCATGAGCATGCATGTATGAGCACTTCGCTCATAAAACACTGAGAACAGCTGACAAGCAGGCTTTGTCTCAGTGGGGATGTTACGCCGAGTAGAAGAAGAAGAAGAAGAAGGAGAAAAAGAAGAAGAAGAAGAAAAAGAAGAAGAAGAAGAAACAAGAAGAAGAATCAGAGAAGAAGAACAACGACAACGCATAACACTGCTTCAATCCTTCTAAGGTTACTAATGACGTCGTGGGTCTGCACATAAAGCCTGTGTCCGCAATAATCGGGACACACAAGTACGGCTGTAACTCAGCAATGAATTGGTAAAATTGTCCAAAAATCGCTGAGAACTCTTTGGTGTATGTTTATCATTTGGGCCAAATTTCATAAAAATCGATGCATTACTTTTAACAAAAAATAATTAAAAAAAAAAAAACAGAATGACATGCTTCCAAGAATTTTGTACAATCATGACCAATTTTTATTCGCATGATAGATGTTTCTTTCCCACTAAAGTTAAAAGTATTGCAAGGATAATTATGAAATTTCTTAAGCAGTTGTGATACTTTTAAAGGCACATTCTTGCAAAATTTCATCAACTTTGATCAACTGGTTTGAAAACTACTAGTGCGAATGGGGGTCAATATTATTGATTTTTTTTTCGAATTTTTCATATGCTATGTTTGCCAGTTCATAACTTTTGAATGCCTCTGCCAATTCCCATGCAATTTCCACAGAAAGTAGTTGATTATGTATATAAGGAGTGTATCGTAAAGTAGTTGAAAATGTTTACAATAGCCTCAAAAATAGTTTAATACAAAGTTTGAATATTTTTATTTTTGGAGATACTGTATAAATCCTTGAAAAAAGAAATGGCTTTTATGATTTTCTAAAAATGTTATTTCAACTGCGTTTTTAACCTAGATTATTGAACACATGTTTTTAAATTTTTGCACACCTTCTTAAAAATTGAAATTGCGAAAAAAGTTCGATAATGATCCAAAAATTGGTAACTTTTTTGTGCGAATATAATAAGCTCCAGAATCCTCATGATATAGGCAAATTATTTTTTTCAAGAAAAATCTCCACTGCATTTAAGCGCAATCCTTAAAAATGAAAGAAAAGCAATTTTTGAGAAACCACTTTTTTCTATGCTCCTCCATATCATGTTTACGCAAATAAAAAATACATAAAATGAAAAATTCGCATTTTTTTCAATAGGGTATGTTTTTTTATTTTATGGACGAGTAACTTAGAGCAAAAAAATAGAATTTTATAACCTTTTAAGATATTAAAAGCAGAGCTTCAAAGTTTGACAAAAAATAGACGTTTTTTGGAATGGACCATTTTGTAGATATAGGAGATTTTTCTATCGAAAATATGAATTTTGAAAGTCGGTGTTGAATGATATGTTATATGTACATAACTGCCAACAAGCATCAATATGAAACGAATCGACAATCTATACAGTGCCGGGCCGACTCAGGACACAAGAGACTCTCCGGCAATCCCAGGGTCGGCTAGCTACTGGGTAATCAAGGGCACATTTCGCGATACAAAAACACTACACACAGATCTTTCACGTTTCTTAATATAATTTATTGAATGTCCTATTTGTGGCGTGTGCGTGTTGGTCTGTGTAATAATTTAGTGTAAATTTGTTATGTGTAACCTATTCTATGTTCGGTGGTACCGGTACATACCGCTGCTGTGTTGGTGGTGGGTTCGATGGCCGACACAGCGACTCCTGTCGAGCTGTGCGGCCGGAAAACTCGCCGGATGGCGGGGCGAGCGGTGTTGTGGGCCGGTACTCGGCCGACGGACCAGCGGGCGTTGCTGGGGGGGGGGGGGATGCAGGCGTCTTCCCTCTTAGGCGCAATCGGCCGGCCGTGGCATGGCCACCTTGGACGGCCGAGAGGGGTAATCTCCTTTACTATTAGGGCCAATGCCCGAGATTTCGTCCTATGGCGGACGGCGTAACTCCTTTACAAGTTAGGCGCGGAAGCCTTACGGCTTCGCGGGCCGACCCGTGTGCTGGACGGTGGAACCTATTAGAAGGTCCAAACAAAAGAGGTCCTAATGGACGGTACATATTGAAAATAATCTCTAGATGAACTGCAGGGTATTCAATTTACCTGAACGGTATTAATTCCCATTCAATCCCTTGACTCCTCTCAAGGGGGGGGGTTTCTTGAATTTCTCGTTCACTTTAACCACTGCACTACGGAAATCACGTCTTCAGCGCATGGACGCCTGATTTTTCTGAGCCCAGTTTTAAGCAATGGCCGTGCTCTCTCTTATCATCCCAAATTCCCTCTTCCGTCATTTTTTTACCATCATTGTATGTAACATTTCGCTCCACTTGTTCATTATTCCATCCATGTTTGATTTTGGTAGCGAAACTACACAGTTACAGCGGCACGGGACCCTAACGCTTCTGTGGTACTTCTACTGATCTTACACAAGAAACGTGAAGGGTCCGACACTCAACATATAATACAAAACAAAAATCTACAATTTGTAACCAAACGGTTACAAATATTTTCCAGATTTTTTATCGTACAAATTTTATTCACTACAGATTTTTGAAATGTTGAAAAATCTTAACAAAATTGCATTTTGTGCAGATTTTTATTTTGTGAGGTGTATTCATTTAACCATATTTTCAATAATACTGATTATTTTCCAAATTTTTCCAAGCTGTTCTAAACTTAGCTATATTGTAAAGATTTCATAGAAGAATCGAAATAAAACGACCAACCAAGCTTCGAGATAGAGCATCCTGAACATTTTCAACTACTTTCCGATACACTTCTTATTATGCCTGCAAAATTTCATTATTATTGGAATAGTACATTCAACAGTACAACAGTATAAACGAAACAATAAGGGGTGCTCACTAATTGATTGGCAATAGTGCATCATTTTTTTTTTTAATTTTGCCCGTGCAAGTAATGTTTATAGGCAGGTTTGTGTTCAAAATTGCTGCGCCGCTATTTTCAAACAATGAATACAATTGCTCATTGCTGTTTACGAAATGTTAATATAAAATCAAAAAAGGTATCATTCACCGTTGAAAACCCCTCCCAGAGACAATTTCTGGCTACGCCACTGCTACATTTGATACGCCGATGATCGGCACTTTCAAAACCAGCTTGGTATTCGCTGACGAAGGACTCCTTCAATTGGGTTTTTAAATTAAGAAAAATGTATCGATTTTTTTATTTTATACGAAAGAGCACCTTTTTCTGAGCCACCATGATTTTTTTCAGATTTTTAGAACTTTATTTTGGTAACTAAAATCAATTTCAAAGAGATTTTTTGAAATCACCTTTTGACAGCTGAGTAACTGTTTGGCAGTTCCACCCAGTACAAAATGCGACGAGGGGTGATTCGACAAATCGCTCCCATACTAATTTCAAATTGATTTTTAAATAGGTTCCTGGGCACCAAAATTCATGAAAATTTGGATTTCGGCTCAGTTTCGCATGCAGATTCATAATATGTAATTATCTCAACACCGCTAAAGAAGCCAATTGAGCCTCCAACGATCTACATCAGTTGAACAGAATTCGTGGCATAATTTTGAGGCCCTCCAGCTAGCTAGCAGGTATAGTTATTTTTCTTCCCATATCTTCGACAGAATATGATGAATTTCGTGCAGCTGCTCTCTATACTGCATTTAGCCGAGAGTTCGTCCTCTTCAGCAGTCTTGTTGTTTTTCAAATCCTTGATAGCCTTTTTCATCTTATCTAGCGTCAGTGGCTCTACAATTTGTCCATCGCGTTAATGTTCTTTTAATTCATCAAAGCCTCGATGTGTTCTTTCAACCAGGCAGCTTTTATAGCTACATGAAAGTGTAATATGCCTTATCCACAAGAAAGGTGATCGTTTGGAAAGTGAGAAGTTTCGAGCGATGTCCATTTTGGATGTAATGGAAACAATCTCATTTTTTTAGAGTATCATCGAGCGGAATTCGCCGCAGTTGAGACGTTATCCCAGAAAGAAGAGGAAGAGGGAGGGTATACCTCTGTGAAATTCACAATATGTACTAGTGTCGCTTATTATATTTTCTTCAAAACCATTGCTGCCTCTAGGTGCAAGTTCAACGAAGAAGCAACCGTCAATCTCAATGTCAAGTTTGAACTGGCAGGATTTTACAAATGAAATTAATAGCACAACGATTAGTACCGCTATTCGTCAATTCAACGGCCGGCTCCCGCACAAAAACTGAAAGTCCAATTCAAGCGGAACCAATTTAGAACGGCTAACCTATTCCAGCTGGCTGTTGTTTCCGATGACCACAGCACAGCACAGTACCGCCAGCCAGATTGGTTTAAGCAATTGGTGGTTTTGAAAGCCCGCTCAGCAGTCATGCAAAAATAATCGCCATGCCACCAATTTAGCCACCGCACCGCACAATTTGGGAGCCCAAGAATTTTGCAAACCAACCTCAACGGGCATCAACCGCGGTGGTTCAGTCACTTTCGCTTTCAACGGGTGCAGAGCGCCAGCACCGGTGCGCAGTGGTCCAGAACGAAAATTTGGGAAAAATATTCAATAATCTAGTCTAATCTAGTCTCGTGTTCAAACTGTGAGCAATCATTGTATTTTGCAAAACTTTCCACATTTTTATTTTATCTTTTATGAAATGGAACTGTATAGTTAAACGGTTTATATCTATGTATTTTCGAAAAAATGTTAGAAGACCGTTTCGTCTTCAATTTCTTGTATAAATCAGGCCAAACATGTCTAAAGGTCCTATCTGCAGAAGAGAGGCTCTCTTTGGTTTCCCTCTCTTTCGTTAATATCTCAGCTGTTTATTTGTATTATGATTGTCTCCTTGCATTGAACGATGGTCAAAACAATCGTCTTTTGATTTTTACTGAAAAAATAGTTGAAAAGTGTACCATTATATTGTAATAATTGACAGAGAAAGTGAGCAAAGAGAGCCTCTCAAATGCAGATAGGACCTATTGAAATGTTTGGCCTGAAATTTCAAGAAAATATTGTTAAAAGCAAAATAGTGTTCTGGACCACTGAGCAACGGACCGCTGGACTGGACTCTGACTGACTGACGAACTATTGCTTGCTGCTGCGCCGGCCAGCACCCAGCCAGCAGTGAAGGAGTCATTGATCTTTGACCAGTTTTTCTCGGTGTTGCTGTTGGTGCTGCTGCTGCTGCTGCTGGACTGGTGACCTAAATAGGGTCTCGTGCTCCACAATTTGCAGCTCACACGGTTGGAGACGTATAGAGACCCCAGCACACCGAAATTGCAATTATGTAATATCGATTGAATACAAGCTGTTGATGTTGATGCCCGTGCGCTGGCTGGTGGCTGGAGTTTTGGAGGCTGTGGCGGTGGTGCCTGCCTAATGGTGTTGTTTGTATGGAGTCAAACCAGACCGGGCCGATCGTTGGCCTCGGTTTTGTTTTGAGGGGTTTGGGGTCGACCGTCGTCAGGAGAACGGTTTCTGTTTCGAGAAAGATCTCGCAGATCTTCCATGGGATCTATGTATGGAGCGAGGATTGATGGCTTCAAATTGTTGTATTTTGGGTTCATGTTTTACTAAGCTAGTTGTTTATTAAAGACTATGTTTGCAGTACTCTGGACACGCAAACACGACAGTTACTTTGCAAACTACGATCTCGTTGTAATCTTTTGGATTTTCAACAAACAAACTATATAACTTATGCTAAAGAAACCTTTTGGGAATCCTGTGGTCAATGTTTGGTTGAGGATCTTCAAGAACTCCCTTGAGTATATGTTATTATATATCTACAAACGTACCTAGTTATCTCGAAGAGCCTTATGTTTAAGATCCATACAAGCACAGCGTGAGGTGGCTGCAATCTATCAAATTATGAGTTCAAGGACTCTTTTGGAGAGCCTTGAACTCCCTTGAGTAAAGGTTTGAGGATCTACAAGATTAATCAGTCTGAAACGTCTTGAAGCCTTACTGAAATCACTTGAAACTTCATTGAAATGCCTTGAAGCCCCCTTAAATACCCGGAAACCTTTCTGAAACCCCATGAAATGCCCCGAAACGCATTAAAACCGCTCTAAAACCCCTATAGAACTCTCCAGGAACTCCTGAAGCCTCTGAACTCCTTGAATCTTATGGAAACGCCCTGAAACATCTCTCTTTTTAACCCCCTGAATTGTCTTTGAAGCTTACTCGAAAACCTGTGTACCCCACTGCGAAAGCCTGTGCTGAAATTGCCTTGAGCTTCAACCCAAAAGCCTATGAAGCCCCCTCAAACCCCAGAAACCCTCTGAAAACTTTTGAAAAGCGTTTAAACTTATTGAAACACCTTTTAAACCCACCTGAAGTCACCTTGAAGTTCACCAGAAAGCCTGTGAAGCCAATAAACATCCCTGACATACCCTTGAAGTTCACATAAAAGCCCCTGAAGCCCCCCTAAAACCTCTCTGAAAGCTCTCAAAAAGCACTGAAACTCCTTGAAATGCCATGGAAACTCTTTTGAAATCACCTTGATGCTCACCTGTTAGCCTGTGAACCCGGGTAGACGTGAATATCATAATCATATCTTAAAACGATCAAATTTTGATGTCATATCTTAATATGATATTCAAAAAGTTGCCAAATATCTGCTCAATATCTCATCGTGATATGATTTCAAAATTAGTATTTAACTAGCTGTCCCCGGCAAACTTTGTCTTGCCTACTGCGCTTTTTGACGTCTTTGAGTCTTTGAGTCTTTGAGTCCCTAGCCAAGCCAAAGTCCCCGTTCAAAATGTACCTGACACATTCTACCGTGACGTTACAACGTTTTGACGCATTCGTAGTCAGATTTTCCTCCATAACTCATGAAAACGAGCGTAAACCTCAAAACATTTTTTCATATTCGGATTCCTTGTAAAATTTCTGATATATTTGACCTATTGAACATTTAGTTTTCATTAGAAAAACGTGTTCAAAATGCGTATTTGTAGCGTGACGTTACAACGCGCTAGAATCCGACCCTCTCTAACGCGCTACCAACATCTTAAAAAATCTGCTCGGATTTTTATGATATTCTGAATTTTTTTTCCACCATTGAAATTTATTGGTTTGTTCTTCAATTCAATGAAATAAAACATTTAAATTTCGGATTTGTTTTTGAATAATCGACTTTTACATTTCGTGACGTTACAACGCCCGTTCAGTTTTAAACAGGGTTCTGCTCGCGTTGTAACGTCACGAAAATGCACATCATGTTAGAATCAGAATAATCTGCCAAATTTACCCGAATTTGTGAATATATTATTGCATTATCTTCACTGCTTAAAGGGGAACTTTATTCTACTGAAAATCCGTTTTGTGATAAATGGCTCGGAGGGCCAAGTTATTGCTATCAATAGTATGAATACTCCTTCATGAAGGTTAATGACACCGGCACCCATCTTCGGTTTAGTATCACCCATATTCTTCTAGTTTTGTTCCAAAGACTAGCGCGCTGAGGTCCATTATTTTGCACCGCCAGATATTTAAATTTTTCAGCATATAACTCATCACGCCGTCGAGGCACATTCTACCGTGACGTTACAATATTTCTACGCATTCGTAGTCAGATTTTTCACTATAACTCATAAAAACGACTGTAAACCTCAAAATATTTTACATATCATATTCAGATTCCTTTTAAAATTTCCGATATGTTGGACCTGTTTAACATTTTGTTTTCATTATAAAAACTTGTTTAAAATGCTTATTTGTAGCGTGACGTTACAACGCGCTAGAATTCGACCCCCTCTACCGCGAACCAACATCTTGGAAAATTTGCTCGGATTTTTATTTTAAACTGAAAATTTCTCCCACCATTCAAATTTATTGGTTTGTTCTTCAATGCAGTGAAATAAAACATATACATTTCGGATTCGTTTTTGGATAATCGACTTTTACATTTCGTGACGTTACAACGGCCGTTCAGTTTCAAACAGAGTTCTGCTCGCGTTGTAACGTCACGAAAATGCACATCATTTTTGAATCAGAATAATCAGGCAAACTTGCCCGAATTTGTGAATATATTATTGCATTATTTTTACTGCTCCAAGAGCAACTTTATTCTATTAAAAATTCGTTTTGTGATAAATGGCTCGGAGGACCAAGTTATTGCTATTAAGAGTATGAAAACTCCTTCGTGAAGGTTAATGGTACCGTAAAATGGGGTATCTTTGATAATGCGGGTAACTTTGACAGTGGGACAGGCATAGTATAGCATAGCTTATAACTATTAATCCTTCATCCAGTTAAGTAAAAAGGCAAACGTAGATCAAAACTATACATATGAAAGTCTATCTTAAACGTATTTTCATTAAAACCGAGTTTATATTTAACTTTTTGGGCAAAAAATAAAAATTGTTGATATTTTTGTCATTTGTCAACCCTTTCAAACAATCTGCTGTACAACTTTGTTTCAACTATTTTTTCGATGAATGGACTCTTATTCGCGATAGATCCATCATAGTAGATTTCAAATCTGGCCTTGAATCTCTTAACGATGTGTGTTTTTACGAAATGGAAGCAATTTTGTAAATTGTGACATAAATCTCCATATACCGATAAACGCCTAAAAGTATACAATGCCCTTGTAATTTCATGTAATTAAATCTATGTAGTTCAAAATTTGTTAATAAAACATTCAAAAAACAACCCAAAAAAAGAAAACTCGTCATGAATAGCATGTACTGTATTTTGATGTACCATTAAACATATGTTTTTACAAAGATAAAGATTTGCAATAGCTAAATTCACTGTGTTTTTCCCTCAATACCCCACAAACTCATTTTTATATGGAAATTTAGTAAAAAAAATCAATGTTTTGATATAAAATTTCTATCTGATATATTCCACATGGCTTCTCTCATCATGCTCGTACTCCTAAGATTTCAATCTGTGATTATTTTTTAGGATTTGATTCGTTTTACAGGGCACAATCAAAGTTACCCCAAAGTGAAAATCTGATTTTCGCTCATACGAAAAATCAAAAGTCACCCAACATATTTAAGATGATCGGATCTTTCAATTGCAATTGATAACTGATACCCCAGTACTTGTTTTAAAAATATAAAACTAGGAGAAATACTGTTACAAGGAAAAATATTCCGAAAATTCGCTGAAAAACTATCAAAGTTACCCCGTTTTACGGTACCCATCTTCGGTTTAGTACCACTCATATTCATCTAATATTGTCCCAAAGCCTAAACCGTTGATATTCATTACTTTGCACCGCCAGATATTTAGATTATGCAGCATAAAACTAATCACGCCGTCGAATTAAACATTTTTTCAATAATTTATGCAATGTCATTGATTCAATTAAAAACGCTTTAAGATGTGCGAGCAGTTATTGAACTACTTAGGGGCGTCAATTTCTGTGATTCCAGAGACAAATAAACCTAATTCTGACAAAATAAAATCCATCCTATATATGTCGGAGTCATAATTACTTAGAGAGTTAGTGTCTTTGTCAAAGTTGTTTGATAAGTCAAAAACTTCCAGCTGATTTACTATTCGATGTGAGATTCAGACACACTGGGCGACGCTTATTAAAAGTTTACAATAGTTTAGAATTCCTCAAAAAGTTTTCAACAAATTTTGATTAGTTGAGAAACTATTTTTTGGCAAAATCTTTGGGCACATTATAAGCAGTTACAACATGTTGAATATTTTTTGAATAAATATGAAGTGCATTATTTTTCAAAATTTCAACTATCACTAGTCAGTTAGGAACTTGAACCAAACGGCTATTAAACTGAAAATTCTTGACAAGATAAACAACTTTTCCAAAGACATCAACATTCTAAAAGTCTAAAGTCTAAGTAATTAGAGTCCCGAGATATATGAGTTTCAATTTCGTAGGTGTTACGTCTATTTGTCGGTGATTCTTGTTATGTCATAAATAGATGTAACACTGACGTTATATCCATCCCATATATTTCAAGATCCTAACTATTTAGACAGTTGGTGTCCTCGACAAAATTGTTTAGCTGCTCAAGAACTTTCAATTGATGGGCCGTATGATTTCAAATCCTTCAAATAGGAGGCGCTAGAGGGCATACACATTTTTTAGTTTTACTTATCTCAGGATCGTGATTAATTGGAAAGATGATAGCTTCATTAAAGTTGTTTTACCCAAAACACATTCAACAAGCCGTAACTTTTTATAAAATATATCAAAAATTCTCAAATTTTGGCTGATAGTTCCTCATCTTGTTATCTGTAATTTCTACAATTTTGGACTTAATTGGTTAGCTCTACACAAAGATGGAGCGCTTTAAGCAGAATCATATTTTTGACTGTGTTCTATTGACTCTTATATCTAAGGAATAAGTGAATAAAATCAAATTAAATTTTGAAAGCTAAGAATTATATATTGATCTTTGATTACAATTTGATTTGAATACAATATGTCTAAAGTGAAAAAAGTTCCAGCTTGTAGAATACTTATCAAGAAATTATAATCCCTTGCCTGCTTTCGCAAAATGGAAACTAACGTCTTTTAGTGGCAAAATCTCGCATCTATTGGTAAATCAACTGCAAGTCCTTTACTTACCAAACAACTTTGCCGAAGAAATCGTATTTCTATGTAAAAGGGATCCTGAGATGTATGAAATTTAAAATTTGTAAGTTCTCTAGCGCCGCCTGTTGGTGGAACTTCAAATCAAACTATTCATCAACTGTAAGTCTTTGACCAACTTAATAACTTTGTAATTTCGTCAGTGTTTCGCCTGTTGGCCACTCATATCACAGAAATTTTCGGTTTGAGTGGTATTAGATTATGTTTAAAAAATTTTACAATATCGCAGTACAATTACATCGTAGATTTAGGCCAAACACCATCTCCCCCGTCCTTCAAAAGTCTACGTAGTTTATTAACCGGCAATGGTACGCAATTTATAAACGATATTTCGAAAAAGAGATCATACACAACGAGAACTAAACTGTTTTGAATATAGAACTAAGTTTGTCCAATTCAGAAGCCGTCCAAGCCAGAAAGATTTGGTCTTTTCCACAGAATTTTTTTTCGTGACGTTACAACGCAAACTTCAACCAGGTGAAACTCAGGCTTCCTTGAACCGATTTTAATTTTTTTAGTCTCATTTGAAAGATCTTTTTGAGTACAAAGAGCATACAAAATTTCATATTTGTAACGTTTTCCGTATTTGAATAAAATTTAAAAATGTTGATTTTTCGTGACGTTACAACGCAATAAAAACCCATACTATGATCACCCATATTTCAGAGCTGTGAAGTCTTCCGATTTAAAATCTTTTTATGCCAAAAAACCTACATACATTTATCTACAAATGATGGAAGACTTTTGAAAAATCAGTGTGTTGGTGTTTAAAATACGATAGTTTGGATGAAAAGTGTGCTTAAAAGACTTAAAATCACGATTTTAATGCTAATCTTAATCGTCGTTCAATTTATATTTATTGTCACACTAATATCATGTCGAATACATTTTTGGATGACAAAAGTAATGTAGAATGTGATAAAAATGTCAAATATGCCATAACTCAACTTTGAAAAATTGGTATTGATGATACGGGGCCCGTAGAATGTGTCACCTATGAAAACCCGATTTTCAAAAACTCTTAATTTTCCCATGTTTTTTGCCTCATAAACCTTCCTTGGGTGAAAACTAACCGAACAAAACTTAGACGACTCAAATTGGACCATCCGTTCGCAAGTTATGCGCGGTCCCACGTATGCCACTGCATTTTTATATATATAGATATATAGATTTGATCTTTGGAAAGCCTAGTGCAACCCGCTGTATAAATGTCGAAATTTCCTAACATTGCGCATAAAAACTATTTTATGTTTTCAACTTTCATTATGTGCCGTCCCCAAATAACGTAACGCTTCAGGAGATATGGGTTTAACAAATTCCGTAACGCTCCAGGGGAATACGGAATACAGCCTAGCGTTACGACCCATACAAAAAAGTTGGAGTTATCATACAAAGGCACATTATGGATTTCGCCAGATCCTGATGAACCAACCACCGAATTCAAAAACATCGAATTTAGCGTTACATAATAAATAGATGTTCCCTTATGTACACCACAAATTTTACAAACGAGCACTGGGACAAAAAGGAAGTAGAAGTGGCCTTCATTTTCAATAAGCGGTTTTATGGATGCGGCAATTGAACAAAAAAAAACAGAGTAATCGGCACAAAAAATGCATATAATCGATATTTGCTTTTCTTTAAAAAAGGCATAAAAATATATACCGATTTTATCTGATAGATTTCTTTATCCCAGTTTATAATTATTTTATTTCACTGTGAGTAAACCAGCAGAGGCTTTCCAATTGAACCCGATGACAACATGAGCTGCACCTCGATGTCGAGCTTGCATTTGTGGTACGAATCCAATAAATGAATCACCGGACAATTTGGAAACTTTATCGGCCCGCTAAGCAAAATACGTCCATTTCGAAAACCGGACCGTTTGATTCTAGATTCAACAAAACATACCGCTGCAGACGACAAGCTTTTTGAGCTTCAACCAACGAATTGCGCAGCGATTCTGCCTCGGGTATACGAACAGACGACAGTCGTGACGACTACGATCTTATAAATGTTTCCAAAGTTTTTCTGGGCGACAGTTCACAATAGGGCACGTTTAGTAAAGTACATACTAGATTTTTAGCTGTTTTTATGGCTTTAAGGTAAATTCTCCGTTTCTGCAACGAAATTATGCAGAAGGCGTGGGTATTATGATTCCTTGCCTTATTTGGTGCTGTTGGAATAGAACTTTGTGATAATGATAACTTTGTTGCAAGAAATGGAGAAAACAATAACACAGTAACCTAAAGTTTTGCTCAAACATCATTAGGTTTGGCAAGGAATCAGGCAGGAGACAGGCTTTTTGCGTCATATCGTTGCAGAGATTGAGAATTTAGCTTCTCACCATACAAAGATTCAGCTCATTACTACAATCTAGTACTTCACTGATTGCGTCCTATTGGTGGAAATTCGACCTGTTTTAGGCACAAAATAAACCAAATATGTTTCTACGCATATCGTTTTTAATGTATGGATCACTAGCTTTGTTAACAATTCAGAGAAAGAGCATAAAATGTGAAATCATCTAGAGAAAAGCGCTCTCTTTGTTTAGGAGAATATGCAATTCCTAATTGAGCCTTAATTCATTTTTATTTTCCATACCATCACGTCAATTTGCAAATTTCGGGTGTAAACTGTATTAATATTCTGCAATAGAACATTTATCATTGAGAAATCTTAAAAATACTGCTCAAGATCAAAATTAGCTCTTCACATTTCCATCTGCAACATCCAGAAATCTAAATATCTGAAAATTACTGCTCAAGATCAACATCAGTTCTTTGACACATTCATCTATAACATCCAAAAATTGTAAGATCTGAAAACTACTATTCAAGATCATAATAAGTTCTTTCACATACAGTCAGGTCTTTTTTTACGCGGTTTTCATTTACGCGGCCGCGTAAATGAAAACTCCATACAAAAAAAAATTCATCGTCTTATTTTTGCATGATTCGTCGAGAAATGGTGAGACTTTTTATACGCGGTTTTTTGAATTTTGAACTGAGTTTTTTTTTACGCGGTACGTATCCCCCGCGTAAAAAAAAACCTGACTGTACTCATCTACAACATGGCGCGACCAAACCAACACAACTACCATTAACCGCAAACACCTTGGAAAACGTTGAACTTGATGCTCTTGTTACCTCATATTTTCAGATATGAGTCGTAGTGCAGTGGTAATGTGACTGCTCATAAATCACAAGGTCATAAGTTCGATTCTGGTCACAGCCATTTTTCTTTTTTTTTTACTCTAATCCATCTGTCAGATCATTTTATGATATTGGCTAGATGTGCTACTTCCCAGATCTCCCCAGATAAACATCAAATTGAGATATTATTATGTTCTTCCCCATACTAATTTTTGATCTTATTTTTGATCTTTTATCTCTTATGTCAAACAAACCGATAGCTAATTATGATCTTGAGCTCTTCACTGAGGAATATCAAATAATGATATTGTTCTGATTTTTACTTCTACTCGGGAATACACCCTTGCAATGGTGTGTACGGTGAAGTACTAGATTTGTAGTGATGAGCTAAATTTTTGTACGGCGAGAAGGTGAATTCTCCGTTTCTGCGATGAAATGGTGCAAAAGGCGTGGGTATTATGATTCCTTACCTAATTTAATTGTGTCTGCCTGTGCAAAACTTTGAGTAACTGTATTGTTTAAGAAAACAACAACACAGGTAACCAAAGTTTTGCTTAATCTGCATCAATTAGGTAAGGAATCATAATACTCACGTGTTTTGCACCATTTCATTGCAAAAAATGAAGAATTTTCCTACTCACCATGCAAAAATTCAACTCATTACTACAAATCTAGTACTTCACCGATCGTGCCCTGTTCCCTTAAAGCACACCCAAAAGCCCTTAAAACCCCCTTAAACCCCGGAAACCTCTCTGAAAGCTCCCGAAAATCACTAAAACTCATTGAAACGTCTTTGAAACTCTTATGAAGTCACCCATTAGCCTGTGAATCCCTGAAACACCCTTGGAATTCCCTTGAAGCTCACCCAAAAGCCGTTAAAGCCATCATAAAATCTCCGAAGCCCCTCTAAAAGCTCTCGTAATGCTCTGAAACTCCTTGAAACGCCTTCGAAATTCACCTGAAGTCAGCTTGAAGCTCTCCCGAAAGCCATTCAACCTCTGAAATACTACTAAACCATCCCTGAAATTCCCATGAAGCTCACCCAAAAGCCTGTGAAGCCACCTAAAAACCCCAGAAACTCCTCTGAAAACTTTTGAAAATCGCTGAAACTTCTTGAAATGTGTTTAAAACCCACCTAAAGCCACCTTGAAGCACATCCGTAAGCCTGTGGAGCTCTGAAATACCCCTGAAAGACCCCCAAAATTCTCTTGAAATTCCATCGAAGCTCAATCAAAAGCCAGCCCCAAAACCCCGGAAGCCAGCCCCAAAACCCCGGAAGCCCCACTAGAGTGATGAAACTCCTTGAAACACCTTTCAAACTCGCCTGAAGTCCCATTGAAGCTCACCCGAAAGCCAGTGAAGGTCTGGATCTTCCCTAAAACGTTCCTGAAACTACCACGAAGCTCACCCAAAAGCATGTGAAGCCCTCTAAAAACCTCGGAAATCAAAACCTATCAGAAAGCTCTCGAAAAGCACTGAAACTTTCAGAAACCATTCTGAAGTCAACTTGAAGCTCTCTTGTAAGCTTGTGAAACCCTGAAATACCCCTGAAATTTCCTTGAAGCTCACCGAAAAGCCTGTGAGACCACCTGAAAACCCTGAAAATTCATCTGAAAACTTTCGAAAAGCGCTGAAACTCCTTGAATTGTCTTTGAAACCCTCCTGAAGCAGCTTTGCAGCTCACCTTAAAGCCTGTGAAGCCCTGAAATTCCCATGAAGCCTGTGAAGCCCCCCTAAAACCCAGGAAACTCCCTGATACGCCTCCCGATGACATCCCCACAAGTTCACCCGAATGGCTGTAAAATCTCCAGAAATCTCCAGAGGGATCCTTCTGAAACTCGCTGATACGTCCCTTGTAATTCCTCTGAGACTTCAAAGTTCCCTAATATCCCCGGGAACCCCTCTGAAACCCCCTGAAACGCCTCTAAAGTCCTCTCAAATCTCTCTGAAAAGGCCTCCTGATACAACCAGATTCCTCCCTATGACATCCAATGAAACGCTTGGAAACGGCTTGAACCGCTTTGAAAACCTCTAGAAACCCTCTGAAGCTCTCCTGAAAGCTTCTAAAATGTATCTGAAACGACGCCTTTGAAGTCCTCCTGAATCCCCCTTAAACCCTTCTGAACTCCCGCATTACTTTACCTTAAAATCTCCTAGCCCATGGTTTCCGAAACTGTGGGTTCTGACCCCCCAGGGGGGTCGCCGGCCTTCATTCAGGGGTCACGAGGGACAGTCGGATGTTTAACTGTAACAGACAACAAATGAGAAAATTTCTATGGTGGGTCACGAAAAATACACTGAAAATTTTGGACCTATGTCCTAGCAACTCATCCTTCTTCAACACTTCTGTAATCTTGAATAAATAGTAATGGACTGAATCCATATGAGTAATTAAAATTCACTCAGTGGAAATTTATATTGGTGTCCCTCGACTCATTATCTAAGTAAACGGAGATTCCAGTGCACCTAAAGTGCTTTGAAGTCCTGATTGTAAGACCTACTTTAACAAAAGTTTGTGAAAACTGATGAATGTATCTCACTAGATAGGTCTACTCATACACGACTAAGTAAAAGAAATTCACTCCTTGTCTTTAGCCAGAGGTATGCGTCTAACTTGGTATATTACATTTACAACTTTGCATGCAGTACTGTCATGTATCTCTCGGTAAACTTCCTTATCATCCATTATATTCTCATTTTTAGATATTTGGCTAAAATGTGTAATGTGATCTCATATAAGAAGTGAGAAGTAGGTAATTAGGAGTAAGGAATGAGTAGTGAATAGTCAAGAGTGAGCAGTGTAGACTGTGTAGTGAACAGGGAAGAATGAGAAGTTAGAGTAAGGTGTTAGGAAAAATCAATGAATAGTATTCGGCAGTGAGGAGCGAGAAGTGAACAGTGTGGAGTTATAGGTGAGTTTTTTGGAATGAGTAGTGAACAGTGAGCTGTGACTAGTGTGGGAGTAAGCAGCGAAAAGTGAGGAATGAAAAGAGAGAAGAGAAAACTTAGTAGTGCGAAGGGAACAGAGAGAAATGAGCAGTGAGAAGTGTGAGGCAGTGAAAAATGAGCACAGCAGATTGAGCACTGCTAATCGTCGAGTTCGTTGAAGGGTAAAACGGCACGTGGTTTGACATAAGTGAAATTCAAAATTTGTTTCAGCACTATAACTCAGTCAATTTTGAACCAATTGACTTGAAATGTTGTACACGGGTAGATACTATACCTATGTCACTGCATTCCAAAAATTGTGTCAATTGGTTCAAATTTGACTGAGTTATAGCGGAAAAACAGACGAAAATAGAAGCCACCGCCCAAGTGGCGCGATTCCCTATTTCAAACCTAACCGGTTGCACCGCTTTACAAACCAGGTTGGAAACCTCTCTTGTTGTTTTTCTCTTATATTTACTAAACTTTTTTTAATTGTAGATAATATTGTTGGTTTATAAGTTATGTATGCTTGAAACGAACAAAGTTTTTGTTTGAAGTATAAATGCATCGTTCAGATCAAAATTTCAAAAAGGTCATCTTGGTCGCAACAAATGAACATGTTTCACCAGAACCCGACATTTAATAGTTGTGAAAATGTTCGCTCACGGACCGGAGGATGCCGTATCGGAGCGGGAAGTTGTAAACCATAGTGGAACCAGTACCAGTTTCGTAGACAAAGGCATCAATAAAGATTTTATGCATAACTGCTCGAAATGCAGCTTCGACAGGAGTGGTATAAAATGCTCTGCAGTCACGCTACCTCTAATGTCTCATTTTCTACATCGTATTCAAACGATTCTTTTTCGAGATTCAGTTGTTCGCCAAACCTCAAGAAGTTATTGGCTTGCACACGTCTTCGAGCCAATATCTTTTCGGTTAATCTAGACAGCATGCACTGTACAGGGCGGTGTACCCCTCTTTCCATACGTCTTCATCTACAGGGGATACTCAAAATAACTGGGAAAGGTAAAATTTTCAATTTTCAAAAAATGTTCAACTACCTGTAACTTTTCGAAAAGGGCATCGAATATTCTCAATTTTTTACTGTAAGTTCACAAACTAGTTGTGTATCAGTGGTCCAATTTTGGAAAAGATCGGGTTATTCCACATGAAGTAAGAAGGATTCTAGAAAAGGGTGTAATTATCCGATAGCCAACTTTGAGTTGTTATATCTCCGGATTCAATGAATCAAATGCAATGCAATTTTGATCATTTATGCCTAATATAATGAACTTTGAAAAACATTTAGCTTAATTTGAAATTATAAATAACAAAAAAAGTTATAGCGATTTCATTTTTGCTATGTTTTTTTAGTCAATTTATCTATTTTTCATATGCATCCCATTACTTTTTCAATTTAATCCCGGCTATTTGGTTGCTTTCCTTTGAAACATATATATATTCAAGTCAATTAGAGGGAATTAAAATGAACTATAATTACTATCTCGAGTTTTGAAACGATGATGAAGTTTTGGATAAATTGGTGTTATATTTGAAAAATAATCTAATCGTTATAATTTTCTTTCGTGTGAAGAATTTTAAGTTTAGTCAAAAGTTTTTGATAGCTCATTATATAAGTCATACACGATCAAAATTGCATTGCATTCGGTTTGTTGAATCCGGAGATATAACAGCTCAAAGTTGGCTATCGGATAATTATACGCTTTTCTAGAATCTTTCTAACTTCGTGTAGAATATACCGATCTTTTCCAAAATTGGACCACTGATACACAAATTGTTGATGAACTTGCAGTAAAAATTTGAGAATTTTTGATGCCCTTTTCAAAAAGTTACAGCTAGATGAACATTTTTTGAAAAGTGAAAATTTTACCTATCCCAGTTATTTTGAGTATCCCCTGTAAGTGCCACCCAGAGTACATAAACCTATCCATGACGTACGACACCGATTCAAGGGGTTATAAATTTACGTAACATGCCTGCCCTGGGCCTAGTGCTTGTCGTTTGCCGGGTGTACCGTGATTGCTCTCGGTGTCGGTCTCTGTAAACTCTTGGGGCAGCACCACCAATATGCTTAGAACGAGGAATAGGAGAAATGTCAATCTATGAAACGTGTTATTAAATCTTGCCCACACAAATCGTGTGTTGCAGATTTTAGAGCTCAACCAGTCGCGGGTACCTAGGAACATGATTTGCGCTCTCTTGGTTCATTCGTTCTGTGGATCTTGTTCTGCGATCAAACCTTTGAACAAGTTTGTTTAGAACGGTGATCACACGGTGGGGTTTACTGTAGTGATAGTTGGATGAACTTTAAGACGTAGCTGTAAAAAGCAAGTACTTTTAACAAACAACGATAAACCACCAAAAAATGACAAATTCGATGAGGATTATCTTCTGGAATTCCTCCAAAAGTTCCTTTAGAACTGTTTATAGAAGTTTCTGTAGAGATTCTTCTAGGAGTTTATTCAGAAATTATCAATTCTTTTATGAATGCTCAATAGATTAATTATGGGAACTGTTCTTGGAATTTATTTGTAGTAATTTAACTAATGCTCCCTTAAGTTCATTCGGGAATTCCTCGAGAAGATTCATAAGGAATTTCTCCAAAAGTTATTGTAGCAATCTTAGTTGAAATTCTTCTAAACATTCCTTTTGAAGTTCATCAATCGTTCCAGCATTTTTTCTAAAAGATAGAGATTTCTCTAGAAGTTCCTTCAGTAGCATCTCTTGGAGTTTCTTCAGGATTCTTTCTAGAATTTCATCAGGGCGTTCTCTAGAGAATCCCGGGAAGTCTATCAGGAGATTTTTTTTTTTATAAATTTCCCTATGTGTTTCTCAAATATTTTTTTTTTCCCTGGAGGAACTTCTGACGATAGTTTTAGATTAGTTAAAAAAAAACTCCGAAGAATTTCTTTTATTAACATTTGGAGTAATTCATGAAAAAAGCATAAAAAATCTCGAAGAATAATCCTCAAGAAATTCCAGATCAAATTTGTGGAAACCGTCGTTATGGAGGACGAATGGGACGACAATGCGTACTTACACATACACGCGAGATAAAACATTAATTATTGATCTGTTTAAAAAAAAACAAGCTTACGTATTTTTGAACACGAATTCGGGCATAGGTTTGCTTCAGTACGCCATAAATTCCAGATATAGCTCAATTTACATGGCAAAAAAAAACTCAATGGGTGAATTAGTTGATTAACATCTTATGAATGTATACAATTTAGTGCATCTAAATGTTTTCTTATATGCAAGTAATCTTTTTAAAATTCATATGAAAACTTTGAATCTGTTGACTTGAAAAGATTTGAAATAGGTCAACCAGGTTAAAATTACCCTGCGAATAAAATTTTGAGTAAAAAGAAAAATGAAGAAAGCTTTAATTTAAAAAAAAAAATGGTAATCCGAATTTGGAATATTAGAAAGTGTTCAAGAAGTAGCGAACAGTGATTTTCATTTCGACTAGGGTAGGTAGGGTAGGTAATCATGAATTGAACCAAAATGCGGTTTTCTGAAGCATCGGGAATTTTGTCTGATTTTTTCACCCACATGGAAATAATTTACTACGGTGAAGTCTCAGGTATATGAAAGACACAGGTATTAGCTTTTCGTAAAGTGGTAAAAAGTTAAATAAAAGAAAATCGGGTTAAGTACGGTTCCTTTGAATTCCACTAAGAATTTGCATCCTTTGACAGATACGTATTTCGACCTCAACTGTAAGGTCGTCTTCAGTGTCTTGTACTTGACTCGAGTCAAGTACAAGACACTGAAGACGACCTTACAGTTGAGCTCGAAATACGTATCTGTCAAAGGATGCAAATTCTTAGTGGAATTCAAAGGAACCGTACTTAACCCGATTTTCTTTTATTTACAGATATTCCCCTAACAAGCCCAGGTTAATCATCATCATCATGGTAAAAAGTTTCCATTTGCACCACATTTCATTGAAAAAATCAATTATTTGTCAATAATGGTTTTAATCTTAATTTGAACCATCGTAATCATAATTTGAACCAATTTTAATCTAGATTTGAACTACTGGCGGCAGCAGCTCGAGCAATTCCCACAACAGCCAATTTGATGCTAAACAACCCAAAATCACATGGATCTGCTAATTCTCATAACTATGTTTCATTAGGCAGTGGAATTTCAACTCAGAATGTTCGGAATTCTTCAGGAATTTGGAAACAAAATTTGGAATTTTTCATCCTCCAAGAGTCAACAAAGCAGCCACTAGCGCAGTCTGCAGGCCAACACTAGAAGCTCGCCCCCTCTCACTAGTTCAAATCTAGATTACAAATGGTTCAATTCAGTAACAAATTTTGAAAACGACGTATAATCAATGCTACACCATTGATTATACGTCGTTTTCAAAATTTGTTACTGAATTCAAGATAAGATTCTCCAAGTAATAATTACGTAAATTTGATAATTTTATGACAAATAATGTGGAATATTATTCGGTTAGTCGATTCTACGATGAATTTGCTTTCAATTAACGTATTCACTTATTGCGTGTGATACAATGCGTGAACTGTACGAGTGCACCGAAAATGTGCTTCCTCTGGGGGGAAATGGGTGAAATCGCAGTGATTTTTCAATTTCTTATTTTCAATGAAAAAAACGCTTCATTCAATGCTTTTAAAGTCAATTCTACCAGGTTATATTACGAGAATCCATTTACCAACCTTTTTGGGACAAGATTTGCCCAAAAAGTGTATAATTTTAATGAATTTCGAAGTGTTTCAAATTAAGATTACAATTTGACTATGTAGTTCAAAGTTTGATTTCTTACCCTAATCAAAAGTTGAATCAAATTGCGGCTTTTCGAAGTAGCGCAAAGTTTGGATGATTTTTTCTCCCAAATTTACTACGGCAAAATCGTATGTACATGAAAGCCACGGGTATAAGCTTTCTGTTAAGTGGTAAAAAGTTTGTATTTGCATCGAATTTCATTGAAAAATTCGATTATTCATCAACAACGATTTTAATCTTAATTTGAACCATCGTAATCATAATTTGAACCAATTTTAATCTTAATTTGAACTACTGGCGGCAGCAGCTCGAGCATCTCCCACAACAGCTAATTTCGTGCTGAACAATATAAAAACACATGAATCTGCTAATTCCCATTACTATTTTTCATTAGGCAGTGGAATTTCAACTAAGAATGTTCTAAACTCTTCAGGAACTTGGAAACTAAATTTGGAATTTTTCATCCCCAAGAGTAAACAAAACAACCACTAGCGCAGTCTGCAGGCCAACACTGGAAGCTTTACTAGTTCAAATTTAGATTACAAATGGTACAATTTAAGATAACATTCTCCAAGTAAGAATTACTTAAATTTGATAATGTTATGACAAATAATGCGGAATATTATTCGGTTGGTCGATTCTACGATAAATAAGCTTTCGTTTGACGTGTTCACATATTGCGTGTGATACAATGCATGAGCTGTACGAGTGCACCGAAAATGTGCTTTCTTTGGTGGGAAATGGGTGAAATCACAGTGATTTTTCAATTGCCTATTTTCCATGACAAAAACGCTTTTTTATCAGGTTATATTACGGAAAGCTGTTAAACTGGTGTTTGACACTTTGGTAATAGGAATACCTAAACCAATTAATATTTGATGTTGGATCTGGAATACACTTCAAAGTGCGAACTGGATTTTACCCAAATCAGGGTAAAATGTACTACACCAAAAATGAGTAGTTTTCCAAGTTCCTATCCAAAACCAAGTCCCCGGTCACAAAGTGTACGGAAGATCAATTTTTAAAAACTCTCAATGTTTTCATGTTTTTTGCCTCATAAACCTTCCTTGGGTGAAAACTAACGGAACAAAACAAAGACGATCGAAATCGGACCTTCTGTTCGCAAGTTATGCGCGGTCCCACGTATGCCACTGCATTTTTATATATATAGATATGTACATTCGGCAATATTTTAGGTTTTCACCTAAAGTTGGCACATGACTCGAACTCTTGACCCACAATTCGAACTTTTGCCCCACTATGTGTAAAATATGATTTCCACATCTTTTTTGAAAAAAAAAAGTTATACATGCTAAAGCATCTTCAAAATATACCTAGTTACGCCCCAAAATACAATATCGAATTCGATTTTATTATAATTCCAACCCATGCGTTGGAAGGTCCATCGCAAATTACAATTTTTTGATCAAAAACCTACCCAAGTAACCAGTAAGCATTTAGAATAGCATTCTTTCAGCATTATAGTAGCCTTTACGACAAAGCGTTTAATGCTAATTAGCCGTATATGCGCCTATAGTGCTACCTCACAGCAGGTTTTGGCAAAATAACGGGCTGTCTTAGTGCTATCCCTTCAGGAACGTCGTGACGAAATGTCAAAGAAGCGTAACGCCTCGTCGAGCAAAAAATAACCCAAGTAACCAGTAAGCATTTAGAATAGCATCCTTTCAGCATTATAGTAGCCTTTACGACAAAGCTTTTAATGCTAATTAGCCGTATATGCGCCTATAGTGCTACCTCACAGCAGGTTTTGGCAAAATAACGGGCTGTCTTAGTGCTATCCCTTCAGGAACGTCGTGACGAAATGTCAAAGAAGCGTAACGCCTCGTCGAGCAAAAAATAAAAATAAAACAAAAATAGTTTGACGTCTGCTTCTCGTTCTCTCAGCCTGCTTCCCCGCTTCATCGTCCTTCCGTATTCCAGCCGGTGCCGGTGCTTTTTTGCTGATTTTTGTAGTGATGTAGGTTTGAACTTACGATCCGGAGATTTATGAATCATACCTGCTTCTGATTCTGTTGCTCCTGATCCACGATGCTAAAACCGTTCCGATGGCGTGCGTTGATTTAATAGCCAATATAAAGAATGATTCGATAACAGCTTCAGATTCAACATCCAAAACTTGTTTTCATTGAGATATTTCATTGTGGTAGAGCATTACGATCCCTTCTTTTAAATATCTGTGGATTATGATTCTTTCTTTTCTCTTTCAAACAATCCTATGATCCACCAAAGCATCCTATTCGGCACACATTTTCCGGCGAAATGATAAATAATTGGTGATTTTTTTATGGACAAGCTCCCAATCCAATCCAGTTGCAGTAATGTTTTCTTTGGTGCATTTGGATGAGTAGGGGAAAATGAAGAAACAAATAAGATGCACAAATTTGTAAACAGAAGCATAGGCTATGTAAGAGAGAGACAATATATGTTGCCAAATGCGTAACATATCTCCCAACCTTTTTGCTCCTAGCATTTAAAGAGCAGTTGAAAAGCATTCTGTATGCTCCCAAGTGAAACCACTTCAAGCAGTTGAAATGCTAATTAACAGCCGAAAGCTTTTGAGCAGCACAGCTTATGCTAACTCAAGGCAGCTATGCATTCGAACTGCTTATGTAGGGCAGCAAGCAGTTTAAATGCGTAATACGGGCTGATACACGGCTTATTCAAATGCTTAGTGGTTACCTGGGTACATTTTGTCATAACTTTTCGAATTATTGATCAATTTTCATAATTTATGGAATGAAAGACTCTTTTTCAAAAAAGATTCGAACAACCTTGACATCCGAAAGAAATAATTCGAGTTGAGCTCAAAAACTTAAAAAGAAACTTTTGCCCCTCTCGAACTTTTGCCCCACTCTTACGCCCAAAAGATCCCAAGAGTACCTTATAAATTAATTAAAACTGCATTTCAAAACATGTTTAAGTGGTTCTCCCCAAAATTTTCTCAGCTTGTCTAAAACTATGCTACTTTCCCGCTGAATGGAAACACGCAATAGTTGTCGAGATCCCAAAAGCCAAAAAGGATGCTTCCGTTCCATCAAACTACAGGCCCATCAGTCTACTTCCTACTCTAAGCAAACTTTTCGAGCGCATCATATTGATACGTATCGAAAAACATCATTCCACATGAACAGTTCGGCTTCCAAAAGGGTCACTCTACAAGTCACCAGATCGTCCGTTTGGTGAAACAGGTTAGGCGTAACTTTCGACAAGGTAACTCTTCGGGTCTAATCCTCCTAGACGTAGAGAAGGCTTACGACTCGGTATGGCATGACGCCATTTTGCACAAAATGCACATCGGAAACTTCCCTATGCTCGTTTTGAAAATTATTCAGAACTTTCTGAAGGACAGGTCTTTTCAAGTTTCGGTGAATGGCTGTACCTCAGAGCGGATAGCCGTGCCTTTTGGTGTACCGCAAGGCTCTGTATTGAGTCCTACCCTATATAACATTTTCTCTGCCGACATTATTCAAGTAGATGGAGTACAATATTACTTTTTTGCTGACGACACCGGGTTTCTAGTGTCACATAAGAATGTCAATGTTGTGGTAGAGAAACTGCAGCAAGCCCAGGATTCTATCGAAGAGTATCATATGAAATGGAAGAAAGAAGTCAACCCAACCAAGTCACAGGCCATTTTCTTCACGCGCCGACGAAGCCCAAGATACCTACCCCAGGCTCAAGTCTCTTGCGGTGGTGTTGATATACCATGGACCCCAACCGTTGGTTACCTTGGTATGACCCTGGATCAGAAGCTAAACTTCGGTTGCCATGTGACTAACAGCATTCGGAAATGTGACATCCTAACAAAATCACTCTACCCGCTTGTGAAGAGGCGCTCTCGGCTTCACCCCACCATCAAGGTGCTCCTATACAAAACCCTATTTAGGCCTACGGTAACGTATGGGTTCCCCGCATGGTTTGACTGCGCGCAAAGGGGCTGTCCATTAATTACGTAAGGGTTTATGGGGGGAGGGGGTGTTTGAGAAATCTTACGCGCCATACAAAAATATTTGGGTTCTCATACAAAAAATCTTACAAGGGGGGGTGGGGGTGTCGAAAAATCGTAAAATTTCCCTTACGTAATTAATGGACAGCCCCAAAGTCATCGAAACAAAATCCAAATCAAGCAAAACCGTGTACTAAAGATGATGCTGGACTTGAGCCCGTTCCACCCGACTGACGAGGTTCACAGGCTTGCTGGTGTTGAACGGATTGACGACTGGCTCCAGAGGCTTGTTCCTAAATTTCTGCTAAGCTGCTCTACCTCCACAAACCCTCTTTTACAAGAGTTGGCCGTATAGTTTTGTTGTACTGTGATATTAGTTTTTAAGCTTTCCTTTTCTACCCCCTGTTTCCAATAGCTATTTCGAAGGTTTTTGTCTGTATTTTCCTTCAATGTTGGTTTGTAGTCGGTGTGTTATAATTCCTAAATGTACTCTTGTTATCGATGTAAGGAATGCCATATCACGATGAAGAAATTTATGTATAAAAATGTGTTAAAATAAATCTACGAAATAAATAATAAATAATAATAAATAATAATAATAATAAAACATGTTTAAACAGTTTTGGTCGTTGTTCAACTACTACTGCTACCTAATAAAATGTGTTTTTGTCATTTGATGAACTAATCAAATACAGAACAAAAATCAGGTCAAACATGTCTAAAGGTCCTATCTGCAGAAGAGAGGCTTTATTTGTATTATGATTGTCTCCTTGCTTTGAATAATGGTCAAAACAATCGTCTTATGATTTGTACTGCAAAAATAGTTGAAAAGTGTACCATTACATTGCAATAATTGAAAGATAAAGTGATCAAAGAGAGCATCTCAAATGCAGATAGGACCTATTGAAATGTTTGGTCCGAATTATTAAAGTTTTATATGGTTGTCGAAACGTGTGAACAGTATCGAAACGTTGGGCAAACAAGAAAAAATATAAATATTTTTTGTGACTATAATTTCAATCGAGAAGTTTACATACCAGATTTTGTTTGGGTTCACCCCTCACTGAAATGATTTAGCCGACCAAATAGCGTGTAGATATTACATGCTACACATTTATTTACCGTTACGTTACAGATATTGAGACTCGTTGGAAGTAAACTCCTCATGCAAAGGCCGACAATCCACAATTGGCAGTGCAAAATAACCTGTCCCAACATTTCACGTGTTCGCATTGTGATTTTTGCCGATCGAATATTTAGGTTAACCACCACCTTTCGAAAAGGCAGTAAAAGCTATAAGTACTCCCGACGTTCAGATAAGTTAGCTCGACATTGTAAAGTGACGTCCCATAAAAGATGAACCGCTCTTCTAGAAAAGGAAACCTTTCATGCAGTTATGTCATTAGATCTATATGATGATGCGTGTCCGTTGATAACTGGTCAGACTTCTGGACTGATTAGAAACAACTGGTCGTACGACTGGTCCCCATTTATGGACGTCAATAATTGTGTGGGCGATTGGAACCGGGATATGAAATGATTTGAGAAGATATCGCTTTCCGAACGGGATTTGGCGTAAGCTTGTCACTCGCAATCAACGGTAATGACATGTGAACAAAGGTGGCGTAAACCGGTTCACTGTACAGTACAGCTTTAGGTACTTAATAGAAATACTTAACGGTACGTTGGTATCATTATTAGAACAGCTGAATACAGTTGTGATACCAATAGGGTAGTGAACGCATTTTGGCCCGGGGCAGGTATTTTGGCCCAACTTGAACATTTTATTACATTTATCATATAATCTCTACAAAAGCTTGCCTTTTTTATTGGAAGTTCCAATAACAATTAGCCAAGATTTTGTAGAGATTATATGATAAATGTAATAAAATTTCCTAGGTGGAGTAAAATATCTGCCCGGGCTACAATGCGTCCACTACCCATGTGGTTCCATGTGGTTATTTATGTTTTTGATACAGTATGCGACACTGGTTTCTATATTCTTGAGATCCGGACAGTTTGTTTGCTTCGCGGTTGATATGGACATTATTGGTAAAACAATGGAACGAAAACAAATTTGTTATTCATCTAAAAATATAAAAAGGGAACTGATTGTGGTAATTGCATAGAAAATACATCTTGAAACGTGAAGCCACGACGTTTCGGGTTGACCTAGAAATTAGTGTTAAAGTAGACGAGGATACTCTCTTGGAGATGGTGGAGTTAATTTCATGTATGAAATTACAGCTACAGTAAAACAAACTAAGATTTTTTATTAAACGGAAAAATGTTTTGAATTGTTTTGTCAAAACTTCACCAGAAACAAACTAATCCCATTCTTAACGTAACTGCAACATTCATGATTGAAAAGCAATCAGTCATCTAGGTCAATATTCAAGAGCTAGTGATTTTGATAACATTTACTACCGCCACCCCGGATGAGGATAGGCTTTTCGATAATACCGATAAAGCTGTTTCAACAAGCAAGTGTAATCCACTTCTCAGTAGGTATATCACACCGTTTCGAGTGATTCCAGAGAAAAAAAAACTTCAATTGCACATCACGTAAATGTGGTGAGTTCAATTCACCTTTAATGGGCCGTTCGTTGTTGCTGTTCCCGCTTTTTAGTGGCTGTGTGCGCAGTGCATGCTACCGCCAACGCCACCTAGCCCCTGTCTACTATTGCATATAGCGTTGTTGGTTTCGTCGTCGTAACGGTACTCCTCCACATGGCGTGGCCGCGACTTGGTCCGACGTCGACGACTACGCAATAAAATTAATCCCTTTCTCCGAGCCTCCAAGCCCCTGCCCCGATTTGCCACCGCGCGGAAATACACTGTTGTTGTTTTGGTTTCAATGGCAAACAATTTTGGGACTACTGAATGATTAATCTTTTCATAAAACTTCAATAAATGTAGCATTAGATGATAAGTCATGCAGTCCTTGCACAATAGTGCATCATTTCTATGTAAAAACATTCGGAGAATTTACAGAATAATGAATATGACAAAATGACCCATAATTGTGTATAAGTTTGAATCGCATGTTTTTTTTAAGTTTGCATATTGAAGTTTGCAAATCATAGCAAGAGCTACTCGAAACGGCAAACAGCAGAGTTTTTCCCGGTTTTAGGAAATTTTCTCGATTCTTGAATATCATAGTTCAGTGTGGAGATTAAATGTTATGTTGTCAGGAATGTTGTTGTTCAGATACATACATTACATACATACATGTATTTGTTCAACATCATTAAGACAAGACATAATCAACAATAGTACGTCACAATACTCGGTTTGTAGCTGCCGCTCTCGACCCTCGGTCGCGCCCAATGCTCGCCAGGTCACGCTCCACCTCGTCCGGTCATCGTGCTCTCTGCGCTCCACGCCTTCTTGTGCCATCCGGATCAGTAGCAAACACCAGCTTTGCAGGGTTGTTGTCCGGCATTCTTGCAACGTGCCCTGCCCACCGTACCCTTCCGGCTTTGGCCACCTTCTGGATGCTGGGTTCGCCGTAAAGTGCAGCGAGCTCGTGGTTGATCCTTAGCAAGCGTCGCTCGAAAACTTCGAGTGCTTGCAGGTCCTCCTCGAGCAAGGTCCATGTCTTGTGCCCGTAGAGGACCACCGGTCTTATTAGCGTTTTGTACATGGTGCAATTGGTGCGTGGGTGAATCTTTTTCGACCGCAGTTTCTTCTGGAGCCCGTAGTAGGCCCGACTTCCGCTGATGATGCGCCTCCGAATTTCACGGCTCATGTTGTTGTCAGCCGTCAGTAAGGATCCGAGGTAGACGAGTTCCTCCACCACCTCGAAGGTATCCCCGTCTATCGTAACATTACTACTCAGACGGGTCCGGTCGTGTTTCCGTCTGCTAGCAAGTACTTTGTTTTTGAGGCATTAACCACCAGTCTGACCTTTGCTGCTTCGCGTTTCAAATGTTTTGGCAATAATGTCCATGTCGTCCGCAAAACACACAAATTGACTGGATATTGTGAAAATCGTTCCCCGGCTGTTGAGCCCGGCTCGTCGCGTCACACCTTCCAGAGCGATGTTGAAGAGTAGGCATGAGAGTCCGTCACCTTGTCGCAGTCCCCGGCGAGATTCGAATAAACTGGATAGTTCACCCGAAACCCTTACGCAGATTTTCACAACGTCCATCGTTGCTTTAATTAGTCTAGTCAGCTTCCCAGGAAAGTCGTTTTCCTCCATGATTCTCCATAGCTCTGCGCGGTCGATACTGTCGTATGCCGCTTTGAAGTCGATGAACAGGTGAAGCGTCGGGACCTGGTATTCACGGCATCTCTGGAGGATTTGCCATACGGTGAAGATCTGGTCCGTTGTCGACCGGCCGTCGATGAAGCCGGCTTGATAACTTCCCACGAACTCATTTGTTTTAGGTGACAGACGACGGAAGATGATCTGGAATAGCATCGGTTTCCCAGATTCTGACTATCAGCCGGTGCAGACAGGTGGCCAACTTTTCTGAGCCCATCTTGATGAGTTCAGCTGCGATACCATCCTTTGTTGGTTTTGAGTTGGTGAATGGCATCCTTAACTTCCCTCAGCGTGGGAGTTGGTTCATTTTCGTTCTCCGCTGCACTAGCGTCATCGTTTCCTCCGTTGCCGTGGTCTCTCGTGCCTACGTTCTCCACGTCATTCAGGTACTGATCGAAGTGCTGCTTCCACCTTTCGATCACCTCACGTTCATCAGTCAATCGGCCTCTCTCCTTATCTCTGCATATTCCGTCTCGCGGCAGGAAGCCGTTGTGGGATGCGTTGAGCTTCTGATAGAACTTGCGTGTTTCTTGAGAACGGCACAGCAGTTCCATTTCTGCACACTCCGCTTCTTCCAGGCAGCGCTTTTTCTCCCGAAAGAGGCGGGTCTGCTGTTTCCGCTCCTTGTTTGTAACGTTCCACGTTCTGTCGAGTCCCTCACTGCAGCATTACCGCCCTCGCTACGTTCTTCTCCTCCAACACAGTTCTGCACTCTTCGTCGAACCATTCGTTCCGTCGATTTTGTTCCACGTTCCCGATGGTGCTCTCGGCTGTGTCGTTGATGGCTGCTTCCACTGTACTCCAGCAGTCCTCTAGAGGGGCCTCGTCGAGCTCGTCCTCGTTTGGCAACGCGGCCTCGAGATTCTGCGCGTATGCTGAGGCGACATCCGGTTGTTTCAGTTGCTCTAAGTTGTACCGTGGCGGTCGCCGGTACCGTACAATGTTGATGACGGAGAGTTTTGGGCGCAGTTTGACCATCACCAGATAGTGGTCGGAGTCGATGTTGGCGCCACGATAGGTCCTGACGTCGATAATGTCGGAGAAGTGCCGTCCGTCAATCAAAACGTGGTCGATTTGAGATTCCATCTGTTGTGGTGATCTTCAGGTGTAACGATAAGCGAGACTGTGTTGAAAAAAGATGCTACGTATGGCCATATTTTTGGAGGTGGGGAAATCAATGAGTCGTAGGCCGTTTTCGTTCGTCTGCTAGTGGGCGCTGAACTTACCAATCGCCGGTCTGAATTCCTCCTCCTGGCCTACATGAGCGTTTAATTCTCCTATGATGATCTTGACGTCGTGGCTTGGGCAGCGGTCGTACTTGCGTTCAAGCTGCGCGTAAAATGCGTCCTTGTCATCATCAGTGCTTCCGGAGTGTGGGCTGTGCACGTTCATTATGCTGAAGTTGAAGAATCGGCCCTTGATCCTCAACTGGCACATTCTTTCGTCGATCGGCCACTAACCGATCAAGCGCCTCTGCATATCCCCATCACGATGAAAGCTGTTCCCAGCTCGCGTTTGTTGCCGCAGCTCTGGTAGATGGTATGATTACCTCTAATCGTTCGCACCATGGATCCTGTCCAACACACCTCCTGCAGCGCTACGATACCGAACCCGCGGTCCTTCAGTAGATCGGCGAGTATGCGGGTGCTCCCAATGAAGTTGAGAGATCGGCAGTTCCACGTACCGAGTTTCCAATCGCAAGCCCGTTTTGTACGCTGGGGTCGTTGCCGTTGGTCTCGGTTCGTAATATTCTGTTGTTGATTTTCCGTTACAATGGTTTTTTACGGCTGGCTCGTAGGGCCTGACGCCAAACCTCTACTTTCCGGAGGATCATAGTGCACAGTTTAGCTTAGAGTCCTTCCCTGGCACTCGGACGTAGATCAGCCGCCCCTAACATGGAGAACAGACGCTTAGGTTTGCCGAAGCGAACCCCCTTTCCTTGTCAGCCTTCGACCAAAGTTCCCACCGGAGTTGGTTACCCGATCTTCCCTAAGGTTGCTCATAGTTTCCGGTCGGTACCGCGAGGAGGTAGGGATAGGAGTTGCTGGGCAGAGGCTAGTGGATCACAATGGGATCTGAATTGCGCAGCATACCCAGACTTTACCGTGCCGGTTGCAATAACCTTTTGCCGTTTAAAACATGACTAGAAACAAACATGACTTAGAAGATGTGTTGGATAATGTTCATATAAATGAGATGAATTTTAGCAAAACTATTTAAAGAGATTCAGGGGGGGGGGGGGTTGAAGGAAGTTTCAGGGAATGTTAAGAGGGGTTTCAAGCTGTGTCAGAGTTCCACGTGATATTGGGTATTAATCCTCTGGATCTCCCTTGAAACCCCTTCGGATCCTCTATGAACGCCTCTGAAAACCCCTGAAGCCCCTTGAAAACCCCTAGAGGCTCCAGAAACCCTCTAAAGAACTCTGGAACGCTGTCGAAGCCCCTGAAAACCCCGGGAACACCCATGGCATGGCACCCCCTTAATCCGATGGAACACTTGTAACGCCTACCCATGGTTCGCTCCTGAACTCCCTGTAAAGCCTCTGGAACCCTCTGAAGTACCCCAGGAACCCTCTAAATCTCTCTGGTTTGCCTTGAAAACCCCTGAAACGTTCCTGAAGCGCTGTGAAACATCCCTAGAACGCCTCTGAAACCCCTTAGGGTGCGGCTATAGAAAGTGGTCTCAGTGAATGTTTTTCCAATGAGATTTATAAACACATGAATGCGGATTGTTGGTGCCTATGCTACATAATAATTATTGTTTTGTTTTGTTTATACGAATATTTCATTGATTTTAAATATTTACTAGCTGTACACGGCAAACTTTGTCTTGCCTACTGCGTTTTTTGCCGTTTCAAGTTTCTATCTAAGACCAAGCCCCCGGTGACAAAACGTATGGAAGATCGATTTTCAAAAACTTTCATTTTTCCATGTTTTTTGCCTCATAAACCTTCTTTGGGTGAAAAGTAACAGAACAAAACTAAGACGATCAAAATCGGACCTTCCGTTCGCAAGTTATGCGCGGTCCCACGTATGCCACTGCATTTTTATATATATAGATTTGTTATTATTTATAGTGTTGCGTGCCAATATTGCAAAGACATTTCAGTAACAAATTTTGAAAACGACGAATAATCAATACTACACCATTGATTATACGTCGTTTTCAAAATTTGTTACTGATTTCAAAATTTGTGTATGGAAAAAAAATCTACTAGGGGTGTGGTCTGAGATGACAAATTTTTGGTGTACATGGTTTATGAAGAGAAATTGAACAGAAATAGAAACTAAAACTATAGTATCACAAGAATTTTAAGAGGTATCAATAGTAATGCGGAGGTTTTAGGGAAATTTCAAGGGGTCATTGGCGTAGCTAGCCTTTTCTTTTCTCTCACTCACTCTCCTAAACAAACACGGGAAAGAGAAGGATGCAAGAGGAGGCACAGGCCCCCTTTTTCATCCCGCTCTTTCTCGTGTTTGTTTAGGAGAGTGAGTGAGAAAAAACGAAAAGGTTAGCTACGCCAATGCAAGGGGTGTTGAGGGCGAGCCTTTAAACGGCGGTCTAAAGGGTTTCAAGGACATTTTATAGAATTTCAAAGAGTTTTGCCGGCTTCCCGGAGCGGTTCAAAGGCGTTCGAGAGGTTTTAGGGATGATCAAAAGCATTACCTCTGTAGAGTCGAGTCAAGTACAAGACACTGAAGACGATCTTACAGTTGAGGTCGAAATACGTATCTGTCAAAGAATGCAAATTCTTAGTGGAATTCAAATGAACAGTACTTAACACGAATTTGTTTTTACTTACAGATTTTCCCAGGTTCCTCATCATCAATTTCAGAGGTGTTGCAGGTGCGTTTCAGTGGGTTTCTGGAGCCTTTAAAAACCGTTCCAAGGGGTTTTATTTAGCGGCATTTATAATTGGGAACGGGGATATCAATGGGATAACAGAGGTTTCAGGGGCGTTTTGATGCATGGCAAATGCATGGTGAGTTTTCAGAGTAGTTTTAGGTTGGTTTCAAGATCCTTTCAAGGATGTTCGGGAGCATTTCAAATGGATTACGGGGATTTGAAGGAAATTTCAATGGGATGATAAAGGTTTCAGGGGTATTTCAGGACATTTCGGAGGCGTTTCAAGGGGTTTCAAGGGTTTTAAGGAGTCTCAGGAGTTTAAGGTCACTCAGGGGTAAGGTACACCGGGGCAAGTTGAAACAGCGGATTAGCATGATGTTATTAAATGATAGTGAACAGCTTGAATGCCATAACACATAGTTTTTGATCCAAACAATCTTTTTTACGAAAGAAAAAAAAATATAATTTTTTTGAAAACTATTTCAAATCTTCGCGTTTCATCTTGCCCCGGTGTACCTTATTTCAAAAGGATTACGATGATTTCAGGAGCATTTCAAAAATATGAATCGCCCAAAGACTTCCTGGGACCCTCCTGGAACTCCGCGAGACTCTTTGAAATCCCCTAAGACCCCCTGAGACATTCTTGAGGCCTCCAAGAAACCTCCTGGAACCCCCTGAAGTATCCCAGAGATCCCCATAAATGCCCCTGAGACAACCTGGAATGCCCATGAGACCTCCTGAAGCGCCTCGGAAAATCCCCTGAAACTCCCCTGAGACGCGCTGGGGGCTCCTGAGACCGTGCAATCGTGCAATCTCTCTTTGATGGCAAGTCCAGGCATTCCAAGGGCATTTCAAGGGGTTTCAAGAATTTTTTAAAGAGGTCCCAGGAATTTCAAGGTATCCAATAGACCTTTACATAAAAAATAAATTTCTGGAATTCAACCAGTCACCCCCACATCCCAATTCTAATGCTGAAACAAACTTCAGGTCAAATTTTCAGCGAAATTGGTTGAAATTTCGAGGTGCCTCAAGTCAAAATCGTGTTTTTTTTTTGGTCATTTTTCGCCTTTAAAAAATGGCCGTGGAGGCTAGAACCATATAAAATGTTAATTGAAAGATATGTCTATTCCTTACAACTTTTGTGAACATTATGCACTGATAGGAGGATGTTTTAATAATATTTATCCGTTTTTCAGACATGCAAGTATGCTAAAAAGTTACATTCAACAACAGTTTTTGTACTACGAAATTCTGTGCTGAATGAAAATTGCAGTTTTGGGGATGTCTTTCATCAAATTGCGTCGGTCATCGCTTTTTATCGATATCTGGATTTCTCAGAGTTTCTCTCATTTGCACAGTGTCTTGTCTCAAGTATGAATACCCCATAGAATCCCTTGAAACTTCGTAAGACAATCTGAAATTCCCTGAGACTCCTGAGCCATTTTTGAGACCTCCAGGTACCTCTTAAGACATCTTTCAGATCTTAGAACTCCAAGTATCTCCAGAAGCACCTTAGGACCCCCTGGAGTGCCCATGAGACCCACTTAAGCGCCCCTGAAACTCCTGTAATGCTTCAAAGACCACCAGAAGCGCTCCCGAAGCCCCCTGAAACCTCGTAGAGACGCCCTGGGACCCGTTGAAATGTCCCTGAGACCTTCTGAAACGCTCTAGAACCCTCTGGGACCACTTTGAAACGCCTCTGAGATTTTCTGGTAGGTACTCTGCTGACACCTTTCGGGGCCCCCTAAGACACCCCTGAATCCTCCCTTTTCTCTCCTTTATAAACGCCCCCCTTTATAAACGGCCGCCGTTGCCGTAGCTACGGTCATTACCAATTTTTTTATGCTCAATAATGGTTCTGATTGGTTCCAATTAAAGGAGCCATGATAAATGCAAAAAATCCATAAATAATTCGAAAATTGTCGATAAATAAATAACGATGAAAACAATTGATTGATTGATTTGTCTTTATTATAGAGACTTTCAGCCCTTGGCAATGGGGTGGAAGCAATTATATACTGTGACAGTTCAATACACAAATAAAAAAAATGCATAAATAGGTAACTCAAAATTTCCCATAAATAATTGATTTTCGAGCAATAAAAAATGTCAGAATTTCTACAAATAAATCAACAATTGCAATAGAAAACTATATTTTCCCACAAAAAAACGAGCATACTGCATCAAATAACTATGATAGAAAGCCTGAATAGACGGCGAAAACTATGTGTGAAATTTAACAGGCGATCGTTTGTTGTCTGAATTTGCTAACGCTCGTCGGACATTAAAAAAGGATAACATCTCTGTTCATCGCTGTTCGGATTATACCGGGAAAATTCTTGGATCTTCGGATTGCCTAGAACCTTATCGACGCAGTTCACCGCATAGCTCAGGCAATACTTTTAGCTAGAAATTCATTCAAGTAAATTGCTCATTGTTTCGTATTGCTACATTTCAAATTGCTTTTTTGATGTTTTTCAATTGTTGTTACGGCACCTGGCATCACTGCTCGGATTGTGAGTTCAAGGTGATAGGGTTTTTTCGGATGTTACGCTTGATAGGCTTGAAACGTCAAACTGTAGAGCATAACAAAACAGAATTGAAAGTAAAGGAAAGCGTTCAAGTTGATTGATGCAAATTAGCGGAAAATTGTTAGAAAATTAGTGAAATATTATTGAATTATTGTTATTATTAGTGGATTAGATTGTTAATTTGGAATATTAAGGTTAGTTGAAGTGAAATGAAATTGAATTGAAAGCAAGAAAGATTCACATATTTTACGATTAGTTGCAGAATTTGAGTGGAGCGGAATAGTTGCTGGACAGTGGTAGCGTGAGGAGTGAAAAACTATTCATGTTTGTTAATGTAAAAACAAAATGGTGAATGTAAACTTAAATATACTTTATTACAGTTTTGAGCTGCAACACTAAACGCCGCTACAAGAACATAGTTTGAGATCCGAACATTCTCAAAAATGAATACCGGATCAAATCCTCGCCTTCCCGACCCGAACGAGACGGCATTCAATTGCGGAAAGTGCAACCGACCGGATGAGGACGAAAGCCAGATGGTGTTCTGCGACAACTGCCAACGTTGGTATCATTTTGGCTGTCAAGGAGTGACGTCGGATATACAGGAAGATCATGACTGGGTATGTAGCGATTGTTCTGGTGAGCGAGCAGGAACGACCCCTGATGACCCGGAAGAAAGGGAGGTATTAGAAGCGGAAAGGTCTATTGCTCTCGAGCGCGAGCGGTTGTCGGCCCTGATAGAGAAGAAGAAACGGGTGGCAAGTATGAAGTTAAAGTTAGAAATCGAGAAGAGGGAAGCACTGTGGCAGTTAGAGAAGCAGGAGTTAGAGGCCAAAGCTATAGCGGTAGAAGAATTCAATAAAAAGAAAAGGGCAGAAAAGGAGAAATTGCAACGTAGAATAGATAAGGCTCTGTCAGAACGCGCGGAATTGGAGAACGAGGAAAGCACGATACGATTCTGTAAGAAAACGTCTACTCCAATGGTTCGTTCAGGAGATGTAGCCGAGATGTCAAAAGTTTCGAAAGTCAAAGTGAATTCGGTTCGCGCGAGAGTTGTGGACACTGATGCAACAACAGAAAGTGAAAGTGAAGGTGGAAGTGATGGTGATACAAGCGATGTAAGTTTGAAAGTGGGTGAAGTACCAACGAAGGCCCAACTGTCTGCGCGGCAGTTTCTGGCTAGACGGCTGCCGACGTTCACTGGGAATCCGGAAGAGTGGTCAATTTTTATCTCCAGCTACGAGACGACGACCAAAGCATGTGGCTTCTCCAATCTGGAGAACTTAGTTCGGCTGCAGGAATGTTTGAAGGGAGCAGCACTTGAAGCAGTAGGATCGCGTCTTCTACTGCCTCAGTTCGTTCCAAAGGTAATGCAAGAGCTTCGTGAGCAGTTCGGACAACCGGAGCAGATTTTGGAGACTTTGTTAGTAAAGGTGAGATCTGCCGATGGACCGAAAGCGGAAAAGCCAGCGACGTTCATCACATTCGGCCGACTTGTTCAACAGCTTTGTGACCATATGGCAGCAACCCACTTGGATGACCATCTAACGAATCCGTTATTAATCAGTGAGTTGGCGAAGAAGCTCCCGCCGAGCACGAAAATGGATTGGATCCGTTTCAAACGAAGCGAAGTCAGTAGCAGGAAGAAGGTCACACTACGTACCATGGCTGATTTCTTATCGGAGATAGTTTCTGTAGCAACGGAAGCAGTAAACTTGGTTGATGGACATGCATGCAGCAGTCGTGCGCCCAATCCAGATCGTAACCGAGAGCGAAGCAAATCAAAGCCGCAAGGAGTCTACGTGAACATTCACAAGGATGATGAAAAGGTACCACAAGAAGATGAACCGCAGAAACGAACCCCATGTGCGATGTGCGGTGAAACAAATCACAGATTGCGTAACTGTGACGATTTCTTGAAGCTCGAGCCAGCCCAGCGTTTGAAAGCAGTAGACAGGTGGGAGCTTTGCAGAAGCTGTCTCAATGCACATGGAGATGCGAAGTGTAAGATCAACATCCGCTGCAAAGTGGCAAACTGTCAAGGGTTACACAACACACTTTTGCATCAACTTCCCGTGCACTCTACCTGTAATATGCATAACAGCATTCTTCCTTCGTCGGTGACCTTTCGTGTTGTTCCGGTGATGGTGTACAACGGTTCCAAGGCACTTTGCGTACTGGCGTTCCTGGACGAAGGCTCATCGTACACACTTATCGAAGCTTCGGTAGCAGAGGAGTTGGGTTGCGATGGAGTTGTACGGCCATTACGCGTCTCGTGGACCGCCGGAATGACAAGACTTGAAAGAGATTCCAAGATAGTTAATTTGGCGGTATCCAGTGTGGGTTCAACACAGAAAAGCGAAATGCGTGGAGCACACACAGTGAGAGAATTGGGGTTGCCGAAACAGACTATGCGGTTTGCTGAATTTGCTAGAAGTTATGAACATCTACAAGGCCTCCAGGTGGATGACTATCCGATGGAAACACCACGTATGTTGATTGGGCTCAAACACCTACATCTGTTTGCTCCTCTGGAGTCTCGAATTGGGAATCCTGGTGAGCCTATAGCTGTGAGATCGACGCTAGGATGGACGGTGTACGGCCCACAAGAAAAGTTATCTTCCGAGTCCACCTTTGTTGGTCATCACACATGTACTAGTGTGTCAAATGAAGACTTATATCGTCTTCTAAAATCGCATTACGTATTGGAAGACTCCGCAGTTTCGGTGGACTTGGTACCAGAGTCAAACGATGACCGCAGAGCCAGGGAGATCTTGGAGAAAACAACAGTTCGAGTCGGTGATCAATTCCAATGTGGTTTGCTATGGAAAGAAGACCACATTCTGTTTCCAGACAGCCTTTCTATGGCGGAGAAGCGAATGAAAAGCCTCGAGAAACGTTTAGCCAAAAATCAAGAATTACAGCAGAAAGTTCACAAGCAGATAAGTGAATACATAGAAAAGGGGTATTGCCACAAAGCTACACCACAAGAACTCCAGTCTACAGAGCAACACAAGGTGTGGTATTTACCGTTGAACATTGTGTTGAATCCGAAGAAACCAGGTAAAGTTCGGCTTGTTTGGGATGCAGCAGCTGAAGTCAACGGCGTTTCTCTCAATGCGACACTGTTGAAGGGTCCAGATCTGCTAGTCTCCCTGCCGTCAGTGATAAGTCAGTTTCGAGAACGAAGAATTGGTTTTGGAGGTGACATTCGCGAGATGTTCCATCAAATACGCATTCGCCCAGAGGATCGTCAAGCGCAACGGTTTCTATTTGGCGGAGAAGTGTACGTGATGGACTGTGCCATTTTCGGAGCGACGTGTTCGCCTAGTCAAGCACTTTATGTTATGCATAAGAATGCAAGGGAGTTCTCCGAAATTTATCCAGAAGCAGCCAGCGCAATCGAGAAGAAGCATTATGTGGATGACTACTTCGACAGCGTTGATTCTACAGAGGAGGCAATACGTCGTGCAAAAGAAGTGCGAGATATTCATGCTCGTGGTGGATTCCAGATCAGAAACTGGGTATCCAATTCAGAAGAAGTTTTGCTGCAGCTTGGAGAACGACAAAACAATCAGGAGATTCACTTCCATCGAGACAAGCAAACGGAATACGAGCGTGTTCTGGGGATTGTATGGAACACCAAGCAGGACGTGTTCACATTCTCCACCAAAGTTAAAGAAGAGTTACAACCGTACCTAACAGGCGGACATCGACCAACGAAACGGATTGTATTGAGCTGTGTCATGAGCTTTTTCGATCCTCTTGGACTTCTGGCGGTATTTACGATTCACGGTCGTATCATCGTGCAGGCAGGATCTTTGGCGAAGTGGTTGCGACTGGGATGAGAAAATCGACGATGAGGCATTGGTAAAGTGGACCCGTTGGACGGCGTGCTTGAAAGATGTGGAAATGGTTCAGATTCCCCGATACTATTTCAGCAACGCCATAGCTCTCGATTATGGGTCATTGCAACTTCACATTTTCGTAGATGCTAGTGAGAATGCGTATGGAGGAGTCGGCTACTTCCGAATACTCACCGGTGGAGTTCCTTGTTGCGCCTTAGTTCAAGCACGATCTAAAGTTGCCCCCATAAAACCGCATTCTATTCCTCGACTAGAGTTGATGGCAGCCGTGTTGGGCGCTCGGCTGAAGGATACAATTTTGGAGAGTCATAACTTCGAAATCAAGAAAGTGTACTTCTGGACTGATTCACGGACTGTGCGATCGTGGATTAAATCGGATGCTCGAAAATATCGTCAATTTGTGGCATTCAGGATCGGCGATATTTTGTCGCGAACAAAGACGTCAGATTGGAGGTGGATCTCTACGAAACTCAACGTGGCGGATCAACTGACGAAGTGGTCAAGAGGATCTTCCTTAGAGACGGATGGTGAGTGGTTGAAAGGACCAACGTTTTTACACTTACCCGAAAGTGAGTGGCCAATTGACAATACTGTGGAGCCAAATGATCCAGAAGAACTTCGTGCAACGTGTTTGTTCCATAAAACAGAAGGTGTAGTTCAACTAATAGATCCAACTCGAATCTCAAAATGGAGTGTTTTAGTGAGGACTGTAGCTTGCGTGCTGAGGTTCGTATCGAATCTTCGAAGAAAGGTAAAAGGCCTGGCCATCGAAACACTTCGTTGTCTACCGAAGGTGAACTACATAAGGAAGGTGCATGCAGTGCGGGTGTGTCTGCAGAGAGAAGAGTTCCAGCGAGCTGAAGAGATGTTGTGGCAACAAGTCCAGAACGAAGCGTTTGAAGATGAAGTTCGCATCCTGCGAATTATGCGAGACAACAAAGGCGAGTGCAAGGAGAAGATTGAGAAGAGAAGTCCATTATACAAATTGTCACCGATTCTGGATGACCACAATGTAGTGCGTGTGGAAGGTCGAACAGCACAGGCTGAGTTCCTGCCGTTTGAAATGCGATTTCCCATTATTCTACCTAGAGGACATTTGATCACGACGCGGCTCATCGAATACTATCATGGACGGCTTGGTCATGGGCATCGAGAAGCTGTTGTAATCGAATTGATGCAGAGATTTTGTATTCCGAAAATACGAGTTGAGGTTTTGCGAGTAATGCGTAACTGTGTATGGTGTAAAGTGCACAAATGCAAACCAATCGCGCCAAGAATGGCACCCCTACCAGTGCAACGGGCAACTCCGTTGCTGCGTCCGTTTACGTATACAGGTGTAGACTTTTTCGGGCCAATTCCGGTCGTCGTTGGTCGGCGAAGTGAAAAACGATGGGTGTCGCTGTTTACTTGCCTCACGACGAGAGCAGTGCATCTTGAAGTCGCCAGGAGTTTATCAACATCATCTTGTCTGATGGCGATCCGACGATTCGTATGCCGACGAGGATTTCCTGTTGAGTTTTTTTCGGATAACGGTACCAACTTTGTCGGGGCAAGTAAGGAGATTATCAAGGCTATTAATGAAGAATGCAGTGAAAATTTGACAAGCTCAAGAACTAGGTGGAATTTTAATCCACCTGCAGCTCCTCACATGGGAGGAATATGGGAGCGGTTAGTTCGGTCGGTAAAGGCGACATTGACTGAGCTAGATGATGGACGGTCACTATCGGATGAAGTGTTGGAGACAGTTTTGGCTGAAGCAGAAAGGATGATAAATTCGAGACCATTACCATTCGTATCTAAGGATAATGTGGAGCCAGAAGCCCTGACTCCGAACCATTTCCTTCTCGGTTATCCATCGTGTGGCAGAGAAGTGCGATGGCCATCCGGAAATGAAGCGAAAGGGTTACGTGATCAGTATGAGCGGTCGCAAGTGCTTTCAGATAAGCTGTGGAATCGATGGGTGAAGGAGTATCTTCCAACAATAAATTTGAGGTCAAAATGGCAAGAAGACCAAAGCTCGATCAAGGTTGGGACTCTGGTGTATATGGCGGATGAGGAGAATCGGAAGAGCTGGATTCGAGGCGTCGTGGATGAAATTATCAAGGGAGCAGATGGAAGAGTAAGGCAGGTTGTGATTCGGGCTGGTGGAAAGCTGTATAGACGAGCAGTAGCAAAGATTGCGGTGCCTGAGATCACTGACGAAACATCTGGCTTGGTATAAGGGATCCGTGCCAGAGTTACGGGTGGGGTTGTTACGGCACCTGGCATCACTGCTCGGATTGTGAGTTCAAGGTGATAGGGTTTTTTCGGATGTTACGCTTGATAGGCTTGAAACGTCAAACTGTAGAGCATAACAAAACAGAATTGAAAGTAAAGGAAAGCGTTCAAGTTGATTGATGCAAATTAGCGGAAAATTGTTAGAAAATTAGTGAAATATTATTGAATTATTGTTATTATTAGTGGATTAGATTGTTAATTTGGAATATTAAGGTTAGTTGAAGTGAAATGAAATTGAATTGAAAGCAAGAAAGATTCACATATTTTACGATTAGTTGCAGAATTTGAGTGGAGCGGAATAGTTGCTGGACAGTGGTAGCGTGAGGAGTGAAAAACTATTCATGTTTGTTAATGTAAAAACAAAATGGTGAATGTAAACTTAAATATACTTTATTACAGTTTTGAGCTGCAACACTAAACGCCGCTACAAGAACATAGTTTGAGATCCGAACAATTGTGAAATTTTAAATTTATTATGAAACGGATTTATTTAGGGAAAATTTAAACTTTGGTGGGAAAAGATAGTTATTTATTGCAATTGTAGAATTATTCGAGGAAACTTCGACTGCTCGCATATCAATTATTTATGGGAAATTTTGATTTATTTATGCACTTTTTGATTTGTTTATGGAACTTTTGTAGTTTATTATTGCTTTTCATTAGTCGTTTGTATGTTAGCCGTTCTGAATAGCTCTTTTTATGCAGGCTAGAAAAAAGTGCATAGAAATGACCTGCATAAAAAGAGGTGTTAGTGTACGTACGTATACATATATTAACAAAAACAAAGCCTGTATCAGCAATAATCTGAACACGTTAATACGTCAGTAATTTTATAAAAAGTGCGTCAAAATAAAAAAAAAAGATTTGGTCAGAGAACATGATAGTAATACTTTCAGTTGAAGGCTTTCAACAGCACTACATGCGTAAACGAGACATATACAACACATAAGTCGAGCTATCGATACTGCCACTGCAAGTAAATGACTGAAATTGTGAACACTCAAAATACATTATTGTTTGCACCTTCAAAATTTCAACAAAATCGATGAAATATTAACATTTTTATTTTAGAAACATGTTTAAATTTTGAAGAGTGGCCATAATCCAAATTCTGTGTGTGTGAAAATTGACACCAATAAGAATTGATCAAGCAAATTTAAAAGTTATGAATACGTACATTTCGATGAAAACACGAGATTTTTTACGTTTGTGGGTAGCCTTATTGGTTTCGGAAAGGGTGCTGGTAATCCCAAAGATATTAAGGCATCATCTGAGACTTAAATTGCATATGTTGCGTATTTTATAGGCGCAATGAACAGACTGCCGCTTTGAATATAGGTGGGCAAGCCTGGAGTTGCAGCGCCGGGGTTTGTTGCTTTATTGCGCGACCGATCGATGATTTCGAACCATTTCGGTGGTTCTCCTCTGTATGTTATGAGCCCACGGTCACGTAGTTCTTTCAACTCCGCGCGGGTGAATTATCTTGTTTATGCATTTAACACTGTTACATGAACCCATCGCATCGGTTCGGCTCGCTGCAAGACGTGGTGTGACCACTTCGATTTTGAGTTCAATTTCGGCGCTACTGACTGTTGTTGTAGTCTTCATACCCCGACGGGGGTATTTTGGGACGACAATGCCCCGATTGGAACCGGTTTATTGGTTGTTTTGCGCCGTTTCCAAATGAGCAGTCGCCAAGATTGCATCCTAAACCGGTGTTTGGTTTTGAATATATTCAAGCTGCCCTCGAACGCGAACGAAACTGTGTCAAATCTATCGGCGAAAATTGCAATCGAGAAGAAGATGTCGGTCGATTAACACCTATTCGTATCAGATAGATTGCTTCTCGTAGATCAGAAGATGTTTGTTTTGGGGTTTGGAGATTTTTGGAGGCGCGTATTAGAAGGGGATTTGTCATTGAGGAGTGCAAGGTTTCTTGCGTCAACAGGCCTGCCCAAAGATCAAGTAACGATTAAGTAATAGCACATCAACAAGGGGAGGAGAAATATCAAACCGGTCGACGTAGACAACGGTAACGACGACGACGCTGCAATAGTTGAACTCCGAAGGTGTGCGACAGACATGCATGTGCTTGGATGCTATTCAAATTTATATACATTCCACATTGGGTATAGTGATGGAATACGTAATAGGAGTGCAACGTGCACGCCTCTGATTGAGTGGGACTTCGGTTCAAGACAAGACGAAAATGAAAGTTTAATAACTGTGTTATTTTGAAAAAAAAAAGGAATATGCACTAATACTTTATTGTTCAAATTACATACATACAATAATAAAACAGAACTTTTTCGGGGTGTTACAAAAATAAACTTGACTCAACTTTCAAGAGGTTTTGAGATGTCCCTTTTCTAGAGTAAACAATAAACATTTTTTTTTATCTCGAATTCGATTATCAAATACATACACAATCACGATTGGCAGCGGGAAGTAATGATCGTCATTCGATTTCGCGTGTTCGTGTCATTTGCTATCAATTTTTCACGATTACAATCATCAATTAGGTTCACTTTTTCATCCATCCATAAGCCGTTCGTCCGTGTGTATAGGTTGCTGATTACGCCGCCCTCAGGAAGTTGTTCGGCCGTTGTGTAGACAAGATAGGGGAGAGAAATTCCCTGTTGATAAGTGGCTTTTCGCGTGTGATTCATCTCGGTAGTGGTATTGCACTTGTTCGGTACGTACTATGGGCTCGCATCATCTGCAAAGTCCGTTTTCGGTTGGCGATTCTCTGACAAGATAACAACTGCACCTTGCAGACGTGGATGTTTCCATATCACTATCGTCCCTTGCGGTTCCCGTCTGCTCCGTCCAAACTTATCATTTTAATGTTTGTCTTACAATGTGTCAACTAATCTGTCGCGGTTAGAAACGTGAGAACTCTACCAACTCACCGCCTTCATAATCTTCTAAGAAAAATAAAAGCATATTGATACTGCTACAAGTACATGGTAGACGTGTAAGAATGTGGATTTTTTCTGCCAAGGGATTCGGCTTACTCCACCGTGACGGATTTGGCCAGATTTCGAGGACAATCGACGTTGCATCCTCGTAGCACTGCAATGTGGTAGGACAGCAGTTGCATGGGAATGACGGTGAGGATGCCTTGCAGACAGTCTACGGTGCGTGGGATCTCCAGGGATTTGGATCCCAGGGACATTGTTTCCGAGTCTCCTTCCTCACAGATGATAATTGGTCGTCCTTCGCGGGCAGTGACTTGCTGCAGGGCGTTAATGCACTTGACGTACACGGGATCCCTCATGATGATCATCACAATCGGCATGGTGTCGTCGACGAGGGCTAGTGGTCCATGTTTCAGTTCTCCGGCCATGATGCCTTCACTGTGCATATACGTCAATTCCTTGACTTTAAGAGCTCCCTCCATACAGGTGGCAAAGTTGTAGCCACGGCCCATGATAAGCAGCGATTTCTGCTGATAGAGATCTTGTGCGATTTCCAGAACCTTTTGGTCCAGTTTCAGTACTTGTTTGATGTGCGTATCTAATTGGCGAAGTCCTTCGATGATCTCCTCTCGTCGTCCTTGAAGGGATAGCCTGTCCTCGCTCATCACCAAGGCGAACATGACCAACGAAATGAACTGCGATGTGTAGGCTTTCGTCGAAGCGACACCGATTTCAGGTCCAGCGTTAACGTGCACTCCGCAGTGTGATTCACGACAGATAGAACTTCCTACTGTGTTGGTGATTCCGACGATCAAAGCTCCTCGCTGTTTGCAGTACCGCAGTGCCATCAAGGTATCAGCCGTTTCTCCCGATTGCGAGATGAAGAAGCAAACATCGTCACGGTAGATAGGTGTGTTACGATCCAAGAAATCCGAAGCAAGTTCAACCATCACAGGAAGCTCAGTCAGTTCCTCCAACAGCTGACGGGTAGCAACGGCACTGTGATATGAAGTTCCACAAGCAATCAGCATCAACCGTCTGCATCGTTTAATCTCTGGAATGTAGTCCTTGATTCCACCGAGAGTGACTTTCATTGATTCGAAGTTGACACGTCCACGCATAGTGTTGATTACGGATTCTGGCTGTTCGAAAATTTCCTTCTGCATGAAGTAGCGGTAGTTGCCCTTCATGATCTGCTGAATTTCCATCTTCAATGTTGTGATTTCACGAGCATGTGGGTCATCCAAACTCTTCTTCAAACGATGAATACACAAAGCACCATCCTTAACTGCAGCCACATCATCATCCTCCAAGTAGATAACCCGGTTGGTATGTTCAATAACAGCCGAAGCGTCCGAAGCAAAGAAGTATTCAACTTCCTCGCCCGGGTTGATGAAGTCCGAGGTATTATCCGCAGTCGGTTCAAACTGGATGTTGCCCGTTGATCCATGACGGTGTCCCTTGCCGTACAGGATTGGGACATGGTTTGTGGCCAAGCAGGTTTTCGCTTTGATGCCAACCAAAAGTGGCGAGCCCCGACGAGTGACAACACATTCTCCTGGGAAGTGCTTCGATTTGAAGGCCAAAGCAAAGGCGCCTTCAATCTGTTGCACAACCTGTTCAACCAGTTCTCTGAACGAGTAGTTTGGATGCTGGACGTACAAGTGATGCACCAGCTTGGCAATGGTTTCAGTATCCGTATCCGATTCGAATACGTATCCACGGAGCTCCAGGAACTTCTTAATGTCCTTGTAGTTGGTCACAATACCGTTGTGAACCACCACGAACGAGTTCGTTTCATCCGAACGCTGTGGATGCGAGTTCACGGCACTGGGGGCACCGTGAGTTGCCCAACGGGTATGCGCTATACCCACATGTGATTCAATGTTGTCGTTAAAACTGCCGTCCTTCGTTGCGTCGATAATGGACTCCTCTAAGACCTTCACCTTTCCAGTGCGCTTGAAGGTGACGATCCCCGACTGATCCGGACTGTCTACTGCAACACCAGCCGAGTCGTAGCCACGGTATTCCAAACGCTTCAGACCCGTCAACAGCAGGTCCAAAACTTCGCGCCTCGACTTTGGCGTCAGATAATTCAAGTACGCAAAAATACCACACATTTTATCGGTTGATTACACACAACTGTGTTTGTCCGTTCTCCGTTTCTTCAGGTGCTCGCTTTCAATAGAAAAAAAGCGAAGCAAAACACACGCTGGCAATTGTCTATGTTTATTACTTAAGCACACACTGTCACGATACGAGCTGCTCAAACCGATACGGCACTAATCTATGTACTAAGTCTTCTTAGAGGGAAAGGAAAACGCAAGTCCAACGAGGCAAAACGACGATGAACCTCTCGCGAACACGGAACACAACCGAATGAGCCGTCTGGCACGGATCGTCACTTTATGACTTTGCGCGGAGTTTTCGGAGCCACGCTTGCAGCCTTCTCTCGCGCGCGCACTCGGCTTGGACTTGTCCAACCAGCTAGCTGCTAGTCGCCAACAGAGTCAGTGGTACCAGTTTTTCCGCACACGTACTTCTTCGTGGTCGACCACCTCCTCTCACCTGGCAGCAGCAATCGACTGTGATTTGGGTTTGTTGTTTCAGGTTTCTTCTCTCGCCGTCGCCAGCCACACGCACTCTTTCGGGGGTTGTCGTCGAAGGCGGATTGTTCTCTTCAAGGCAGCAATACGAGTCCTGAACCGTATTCCAAGTCGCGCGCGCGTACTCCGTACGTTCCGTTGCGGTCTTGGTTCGACACTGAGAAAACTTTCACTGACGACGGAATGCTTTATATACCGACTGGCACCACCCGAACTTGGTTCTGTCGGGTTCGCGAATCTCTTAGTATCCCTGTTCTTCTAGACACCAAACAGGTTTTGTGCGCACCTATGTTCTATGCTCTCTCCTTCGGGGACACACTGGGCGCTGGACTTTGATGTAATCGACACCTACTATTGAGTCACTGCACTTGTTCTCTTCCGACGCTGAACTGTTGACGTGTAGCAAATCCTTTCGTCGTTCGTCTTCTGCTATCATCGGTTTCTTGGAACGACAGAAGGCAAAAATGAATAAAATACACACATACTCAGCCTTAACTACATTGGCTGCTTCAATAACAACTACCCGCTAATGGGGGAATAATCCTATCATACCTCCTTCTGTTCAAGATAGATGATGGGTATTGTTGTACATGCATCAATGGGTCGCATTTGATAGTGTATTGAGATTGCGAAAAAAAACAACACGAACTTGACACCGTGGATAGCGGTATCTGGAATGTCAGCTGACTGTCAACACGTCCAGTCACCACCCGCACAATTCTTCATGGTGATGGGGTACCTGGAGGAGGGTGCAGAAGCTTGCGGAAGACGAGGAATGAGCTTTTTCAACATTGGTAGCGGATGCTAGCGAGGGATATGTGCTTTAGGAGAGTGGAATAAACAGATTTGAACTGACCGTTTGGCTGAGTGCATGAACATTGAATATGTACAGGAAGGCCGTTAGTCTGTTTAGCACTGTGATGTTTGTTATGTTCCTAATTCTTGTATTTTATTCATTATTAAAATATTTATTTAGGGTAGCGAACCACTTGGGCAGCGGCCGCTATTTTGGGCACTATTCGCTATAACTCAGTCAATTCCAAACTAATTGACTTGAAATCTTGTACACGGCTAGATACTAAACGTATCTCATTGCATTCCAAAAATTGTGTCAATTGGTTCAGAATTGGCTGAGTTATAGCAGAAAAGTGCCCAAAATAGGACCCCTGCCGAGATGGTTCCGTTTCCCTAATTGATTAAAAGTGAATTCGTATGTTATGTTATGATTGGCTTTGATGGCTGAAATTTTTGGAATGGATTTTTTCTTCTTTCTTTTATTATGGTCAATGTTGTGAAAAATAACCATGTACGTATATATTATATTGTAATTTTTCACATAATTGGCCATAACTCAAGAGCGAAAAACAAGTGCATTCCAAAAATTTCAGCCATCAAAGCTTATGAAACTACCTTCTCAAAAATGTTTTTTTGAAAATTTCCCGCGAGTTCGGGCATAGTTTTCCCGGCTTTTCTTTATGAATTTGCTCAATGGTGGAAAATTTTGTGGAAAACTTTTTCCTTTTCACATTTTTTTAGATTCCTGAGAAAATTTGCTTTCAATTTCTAAAAAAAACTTTGTTTCTACCATGCTTCGTTCTTGAGTTATGATTTTTTCAAAGAAAAGGCTTATATGACACATTTGGACATTTTTCAACAAAATTGGCCATAACTCGGAAACGAAAAAAAAGTGCATTCCAAAAATTTCAGCAATTCAAGCTTGTGGAATAAACTTCTCAAAAATATGCTTTTGATATTTTTTTACGAGTTTGGCCATTGTTTTTCCGGCTTTTCTTTACAAATTTTCTCAACTGTGGAAAATTTTGTGGAAATTTTTTTCCAGTTTATATTTTTTTTTGGATTTCTGAGAAAATTTGTTTTATTTTTTTTAAAGAAACTTTGTTTCTATGATGCTTTGTTCTTGAGTTATGATTTTTTATAGTAAGTAGTTTCAGGGGCAAAGAATTGCCACCTGAGTTTTCCGGGAAAATAGGCGACCCTAAATTTTTCTTATTTTTTTTTGTTCATATATCCATGAGTCCAGCCTGTTTAAAAAAGTTTCATGAAAATCTGGGACCCTTCGGCCCAACCTTGTACGGTAATAAAAAAAAATGCCTTCATACAACATTTCGTTCCAAAGATATATGTTGAGAAGCTTAGGGACCCGACTCTGGTGTATCGAGTTCGACCTGTATGTATAAAAACCAAGCTGTGAGGTGGGTTGATTCTGTCTCATAGAGCGGCTTTTGTGAAATTGAATCTAATCGTTATGAATTATCTCAAGGACAAATTATAAGTTGGACCGGGGTTTCTGAAGGTCGTATGTGCGTTACATGGGGTCCGAGGTTTTTTTGCCTTTCTCGTACACTAACTGTACTGGAAAGGCTATATGTTCACTCCAAAAATGGCTTTTTGATAGAAGGTCCGGAGGGACGAGTCACATATACCAATCAACTCAGCTCGACGAATTGAGGTGATGTCTGTGTGTGTATGTGTGTGTGTGCGTGTGTGTGTATGTGTGTATGTGTGTGTACAAAAAACTCACATCACTCTTTGGTAGTTAACCTCAACCGATTTTAATGACCGATGGTTCATTCGACGCGGCATATAGTCCCATTGTTTCCTATTGAAAATGGTTCGGATCGGTCCAGCCGTTCCGGAGTTATGGCCATTTAGGTGTTCCGGACCGGTACCCTTGGGAGGGGCCAGACATGAAAATGCAACAAACCCATGCATGCGGCACATCAAACAGCGGCATTTCCGATAACCTAATGCAAGGTTAGCAGGAAAACAGTATCAGACCATATCTGAACTGGTAGTGTTCCGGAACCGGTTCCGGGGGGTCCCGACGGAAGTGGCCAAATATAAAAGAGAACCAAACCCATGCATGCGACACATCAAACAGCGGCATTTCCGATAACCTGATGAACGGTTAGTAGGAAAACAGTATCAGACCATATCTGAACCGGTAATGTTCCGGAACCGGTTCCGGGGGGTCCCGACGGAAGTGGCCAAATATAAATGTGAACCAAACCCATGCATGCGATTCATCAAATCACGGCTTTTCCAATACCCTGATGGCCGGTTATTAAGGAAGTAGGCTCAGACCACATTGGAGACTGCCAGTTGTATTGCGGAACCAGTTCCGGGTGTCTCGTTGGAAATCGCCTTATTTGAAAGTGAAACAAACCCATGCATACGACACATCAGAGCGCGGTTTTTTTTTTGATAACCTAATGAAAGGTTAGCAAGAAACTAGTCTCCGAGCATATCTGATCCGGTCGTGTTCCGGAACCGGTTCCTAATGTCCCACCGGAAGTGTCCAAATATAAAAGTGAACCGAACCTATGCATGCGACACACCAAATCGCGGCTTTTTCAATAATCTAATTGACAGTTTGTCAGCAAAAAGTCTGAGACGCACATTTGGGAGACCCGGTAGTGTTGAAGAACAGGTAACGAGTGCCCGCCGGAAATGGTAAAATATAGAAGTAAACCAAAATCATGCATGAGGCCATCCATTAAGTACGTCACGATCCTAGGGGGAGAGGGGGTTGTAAAAGTGTGACAAGCTATTTTAACCCTCGAGCAGTCGCGACTTCAGCCACCCTCAGCGACACTACGCACACGCTTTTTACTACAAGTGAGCTTTTTTCATGGTGCATGTACTCAGTACACGACGCGACCGATCCCGGGTTAAGTATAGGAAAAACCCGTACGAAGAGGGGAGGGGGAGCTTCGAAAATTCCCAATTTCAGCGTGACGTACTCAATGGATGCTCCCCATGGAACACATCAATTTGCGGCTTTTTGGGCAGCTTGATAACCAGTTGACAAGAAAATAGTAATATACAATATATGGGACAACCAATGGTGCCATGGAATCGGTTCCAGGTGTCCACCGGAAATGGTCAAACGTAAAATTGAACCAAATCCAAGCATGCGGCTCTTAAAATAGTGGAGAAATGAAAGTGAACAAAACCAATGTTAGCAATAAATCAAATCGTGGCTTTTTTGATAGCCTGGTAAACGTTGGGTAAGATTAAAAGTGAAGAAATAGTCAAAGTCTTCATATATGTACAAGAGAATAAAATCGTAAGCAAAGTAATCTTCTCAAACCACTCCATTTCAAATTCCTGTGGTGTTAATATAAAGTGAGATGGGGAATATTATAATTTGAACACTGATAAAGTTTTTCCAATCTTGTGCGTCTAAAATTACTGTGCACATTTTGGTTCATAAGGAGGTCAAATTTTACATGAATCGTATTAAGCGTATAAGAGTTCTCAGAATCGGCTTATGTCGACGTAAAGATCATGAGTACATATTCGACGAGAAAGGCACTATCACCACTAGGTGGATTAATCTGGGTTTTTCATTTTTATTAACGTGTATTTTAACATAAATGCTTATTCTACACTTGGGTCCGAGGGTGTTTTAGGGGGATTTTGAAAGCTTTAGAGAATTTTTGGCATTACGTAGGCGTTTTCGGAGGTTTCTGAGAGTCTTAGGTTCGTCACATGGCACAGTGGGCAGAAACGGGTTCGTAATCGGACTTATTTAGAAGCAGCTAGTTTTGAAATTTGAACTGTTGCATTTTCCATGAAAAATGGGCCTATAAATCGAATGGTGATGGTTTCATCCTGTGCAGACCTCGGGAAGGGGTACATTTTGCCCCATTTACCCTAAATCAGTCGTTTTCAATGGGTATACTTCCATAACTCTCCAGGCCGCTGACTTTTTTTGTATATAAATTAACGAATATGATATTATTATGTTTACAGAAGAGACTGATGATGAATTCATGCAGTGCTGAGCCTTATAAGTGGCCCATTTTGTCCTATTCCATCCAATATTTATTATATATTCCTGTAACTTCAAATCATTCAGATTCTGAAACGCCTTGCAACCATACTGAAACTTTCTGATGACCTGTTGAAAATCTCGTGAAACAACATAAAACTATCCGAAACCCCCTGACACGTCCAGATACGCTTAAACACCCCTCTTTAAATCTCATCGAACCTATTTTGAAAGCCCTCTGAAATTCGAAAAAAATCCATCTGAAACTCTAAAAAAACTTCAGAAATTTCCGAAATTATCTTGGAACGAAACTCCCTGAAACCTCGGGAAAACACTTCCAAACGTCTACTGGAACCATTTGAAATCTCCTATAATGTAAATGACTTTAAATCCCTCTGAGAACCCCTTTTAGCTTCCTTTCAAATCCAATAAATCCCCTTCCTGGTACGGTAAAGGCTGGGTATGCTGCGCAATTCAGATCCCATTGTGATCCACTAGCCTCTGCCCAGCAACTCCTATCCCTACCTCCACGCGGTACCGGCCGGAAACTATGAGCAACCTTAGGGAAGATCGGGTAACCAACCCCGGTGGGAACTTTGGTCGTAGGCTGACAGGGAAGGGGGGGTTTGCTTCGGCAAACCTGAGCGTCTGTTCTCCAGGAGGAGCGGCTCACAACAGCGTCTGATCCCCATGTTAGGGGCGGCTGATCTACGTCCGAGTGCCAGGGAAGGACTCTAAGCTCAACTGTGCACTATGGTCCTCCGGAAAGTAGGGGGTTGGTGTCAGGCCCTACGAGCCAGCCGTAAAAAACCATTGTAACGGAAAATCAGCAACAGAATAATACGAACCGAGACCAACGGCAACGACCCCAGCGAACAAAAAGGACTTGCGATTGGAAACTCGGTACGTGGAACTGCCGATCTCTCAACTTCATTGGGAGCACCCACATACTCGCCGATCTACTGAAGGACCGCGGGTTCGGCATCGTAGCGCTGCAGGAGGTGTGTTGGACAGGATCCATGGTGCGAACGTTTAGAGGTAATCATACCATCTACCAGAGCTGCGGCAACACACGCGAGCTGGGAACAGCTTTCATCGTGATGGGCGATATGCAGAGGCGCGTGATCGGTTGGTGGCCGATCGACGAAAGAATGTGCAGGTTGAGGATCAAGGGCCGATTCTTCAACTTCAGCATAATAAACGTGCACAGCCCACACTCCGGAAGTACTGATGATGACAAGGACGCATTTTACGCGCAGCTCGAACGCGAGTACGACCGCTGCCCAAGCCACGACGTCAAGATCATCATAGGAGATTTGAACGCTCAGGTAGGCCAGGAGGAGGAATTCAGACCGACGATTGGTAAGTTTAGCGCCCACCAGCAAACGAACGAAAACGGCCTACTACTCATTGATTTCGCCGCCTCCAAAAATATGGCCATACGTAGCACCTTTTTCCAACACAGCCTCCCTTATCGTTACACCTGGAGATCACCGCAGCAGACGGAATCTCAAATCGACCACGTTCTGATTGACGGACGGCACTTCTCCGACATTATCGATGTCAGGACCTATCGTGGCGCCAACATCGACTCCGACCACTATCTGGTGATGGTCAAACTGCGCCCAAAACTCTCTGTCATCAACAATGTACGGTACCGGCGACCGCCACGGTACAACCTAGAGCGACTGAAGCAACCGGATGTCGCCTCAGCATACGCGCAGAATCTCGAGGCCGCGTTGCCAGACGAGGGCGAGCTCGATGAGGCCCCTCTAGAGGACTGCTGGAGTACAGTGAAAGCAGCCATCAACGACGCAGCCGAGAGCACCATCGGGTACGTGGAACGGAATCGACGGAACGAATGGTTCGACGAAGAGTGCAGAACGGTTTTGGAGGAGAAGAACGCAGCGAGGGCGGTAATGCTGCAGCAAGGGACTCGACAGAACGTGGAACGATACAAACAGAAGCGGAAACAGCAGACCCGCCTCTTTCGAGAGAAAAAGCGCCGCCTGGAAGAAGCGGAGTGTGAAGAAATGGAACTGCTGTGCCGTTCCCAAGAAACACGGAAGTTCTATCAGAAGCTCAACGCATCCCGCAACGGCTTCGTGCCGCGAGCCGAAATATGCAGGGATAAAGACGGAGGCCTCTTGACGGACGGACGTGAGGTGATCGAAAGGTGGAAGCAGCACTTCGATCAGCACCTGAACGGCGTGGAGAACGTAGGCACGGGAGCCCACGGCAACGGAAGAAACGACGACGCCAGTGCAGCGGAGGACGGAAATGAACCAACTCCCACGCTGAGGGAAGTTAAGGATGCCATTCACCAGCTCAAAACCAACAAAGCAGCTGGTAAGGATGGTATCACAGCTGAACTCATCAAGATGGGCCCAGAAAAGTTGGCCACCTGTCTGCATCGGCTCATAGTCAGGATCTTGGAAACCGAACAGCTACCGGAGGAGTGGAAGGAAGGGGTAATCTGCCCCATTCACAAGAAAGGCGACCATTTGGAATGTGAGAACTTCAGGGCGATCACTATTTTGAATGCTGCCTACAAAGTGCTATCCCAGATCATCTTCCGTCGTCTGGCACCTAAAACAAATGAGTTCGTGGGAAGTTATCAAGCCGGCTTCATCGACGGCCGGTCGACAACGGACCAGATCTTTACTGTACGGCAAATCCTCCAGAAATGCCGTGAATACCAGGTCCCAACGCATCACCTGTTCATCGACTTCAAAGCGGCATACGACAGTATCGACCGCGCAGAGCTATGGAGAATCATGGACGAAAACGGCTTTCCTGGGAAGCTGACTAGACTGATTAAAGCAACGATGGACGGTGTGCAAAACTGCGTAAGGGTTTCGGGTGAACTATCCAGTTCATTCGTATCTCGCCGGGGACTGCGACAAGGTGACGGACTCTCATGTCTACTCTTCAACATTGCTCTGGAAGGTGTGATGCGACGAGCCGGGCTCAACAGCCGGGGAACGATTTTCACAAAATCCGGTCAATTTGTGTGCTTTGCGGACGACATGGACATTATCGCTAGAACATTTGGAACGGTGGCAGAACTGTACACCCGCCTGAAACGCGAAGCAGCAAAGGTCGGACTGGTGGTGAATGCTTCAAAAACAAAGTACATGCTGGTAGGCGGAACCGAACACGACCGGATCCGTCTGGGTAGTAATGTTACGATAGACGGGGATACTTTCGAGGTGGTGGAGGAATTCGTCTACCTCGGATCCTTACTGACGGCTGACAACAACGTGAGCCGTGAAATTCGGAGGCGCATCATCAGCGGAAGTCGGGCCTACTACGGGCTCCAGAAGAAACTGCGGTCGAAAAAGATTCACCCACGCACCAAATGCACCATGTACAAAACGCTAATAAGACCGGTGATCCTCTACGGGCACGAGACATGGACTATGCTCGAGGAGGACCTACAAGCACTCGGAGTTTTCGAGCGACGCGTGCTAAGAACGATCTTTGGCGGTGTGCAGGAGAACGGCGTGTGGCGGAGAAGGATGAACCACGAGCTCGCTGCACTTTACGGCGAACCCAGCATCCAGAAGGTGGCCAAAGCCGGAAGGATACGGTAGACAGGGCATGTTGCAAGAATGCCGGACAACAACCCTGCAAAGCTGGTGTTTGCAACTGATCCGGTTGGCACAAGAAGGCGTGGAGCGCAGAGAGCACGATGGGCGGACCAGGTGGAGCGTGACTTGGCGAGCATCGGGCGCGACCGAGGATGGAGAGCGGCAGCCACGAACCGTGTATTATGGAGAAATATTGTTGATTCAGTTTTATCTTGAATTTGATGTAATACTAAATAAATGAAATGAAATCCCCTTCCTAAAACCGATTTCAACCCCCTGAAACGCATTGAAATGCTTTGAAACCCCTCTGAAAACCCACTTAAAACTGCTAAAAATTCCCTTAATCCCCAAAAATGCCAATAATTGCCCAAGAAACAGTTATTAATTTAAGAAAGGTTTCTCAAAGCATTGTTTGCGATGATAATAGCAGAATAGCAGAAGAAAGGTTTCTCAAAGCATTGTTATAAAACCATATGTCGAATAATATTTGGTTTAGTGGAAATGAAACTGTTGTTCAGCTCTTGTTAGCCCGGAAATGGAGATGGACCCTACGTGCAGAGGACCAACGCGTCCTTGGAGTTTTCGAACGGAAGGTGTGGCGTACCATCTACGGTCGGTGGAGTTCATTTGGAAGACTGGAATTGGAAACGGCGAATGAACAACGAATTGCATCAGCGACTGAGAGAACCAACAATCGTCCACACCGCGAAAACTGGGAGGCTACGGTGGGCGGGTCACGTCATCGGGATGTCGGATAGCAACCCGACTAAAATGGTTCTCGAGAGTCATCCGACCGGTACAAGAAGACATGGTCCGCAGCGAGCTAGGTGGGAGTTGAGGACGATGTGCGGACCCTACGCAGAGTGCGGAACTGGAGACACTCAGCCATGGACCGAGCAGAATGGAGACGACTCCTATGTACAGCAGAGGTCACTCAGGCCTTAGTCTGACCGATAAGGTAAAAAGTATTGACAAACACTGTGTACTCATCAGCGATTTTTCGGATACTTTCGAAAAATTGAAACAACAGCACTGTACTGGATGGAAATTAATTTATTTTCAGTATTTCTGCTTTCACTTTTCTGGACAATATCGTTGGAAATGGAGTTCCACCACTGTAACCTAAAACTATTAATTATTATTTCTCAACTATCAGCTACAACGAACACATGCAATAATCTTACTATGATTATACACAAGAAGTTAGAGAGAATGCATTAGTTTTCATCAGCCATCATCATCATCTTCGGTGAGATGGTATGGAATTCAAAAGGTAATCACCAATTAAGCTATCAAGCTGATTGTTTTCCAATACTTTAAAACCCAACTGACCTGGCAGATTTTGTTGGGCCTTTGTGATATTTTTTTGTTTCAATAGACGGCATAAATTTCAAACTGCAGAAATGGAAATTGATAAACCAATCTACATATTTAAATGAGTTGTTCGTATGCTACCGATATCGGTTTGACTGAGAGTACTGTTCAGAAACAGCTGCCTAAGAGAATTGATCGGTGAATGCTAGCTGCATGAAAAAGCCTTAAAATTAGCTACATGATTTGGTTTATGTCATTGCATGTCGCATTTTTTTCCCGATAGTAATCGTTAATTTTTATCACACATTTAACCATTGAGATTTCCCACCCTGTGTATATTTGTTCTTCAGTTTTCAAAAGAATATGATCAACTACGACGCTAACTTTTTTTTACAGAATTCACTCCTTTCCGCTCTATTCATAGCTTCGCTGATGAAAGATCTCGAAGCTAGTTGTTAGGGTTTTCCTATTTCTTATTCAGTTGAATTTTGGCACAAACATTCTTCAATGAAACGTAAAAACATTAAACTTACATGTTACAAACTACAGCAAATCAACAAATCCAACTAAAACTTGTAAAAAATGTATAACATAAAACAATTTTCAAAAAAATAATATGAATAACATCTCAGGAACAAAAAATTGCTCTAATGATCTTTGGCCATCGATTTCGATTATTCAGTTGCGGTTACGTATCAGTTCAGTGATGAGTTAACCTATGTTTTTTTTTCTATTAAGCCTAAAACAAAACGTTACCTTAACGAAGAAGAAAAAAATGAGTTTCATCGGGAGGAGTTCGACACTTTAGTGAGTATTTCTGTTGTCAACGAATCAATTCGCGTACAGTTGTTCGAAGAGTATGGGGGATTACTTAAACGTTTTATTTTGAGGCGGTACGGCCATTATTTCAACAGACGTTATTTTGTTTTTTTTGTGATGGTTCAACAGTGAGATCCAATTCCCTGAGTGATCGAGTTCTCCAGCACTATGTGGAACTCGTCCAGTGGTTCCAGTATTTGCCTCAGGAATGTCAGTAGACCCTTTTTGCGCAGGAAGCTCTGCTCTTCGTACATTTCGGTGGTTACCCGGGTGTACGCCATGGGGACCAGCATTCGGTGCAGGAGATGTTCCCTGAAAGTGAACGTTTTTATTTTGTATCAGAAATCCTAGGATTCTTCAAATTTGGTAATGTTTTACGAGGGATGCAGAGATTTGTTTGGGATTTCATTCGGAGAAGACTCAGAAGGTTATCAGGGAATTTCAGAGGAACTTCAGGTTATTTCTGATCTGATATTGTCTATTGAACTTTTAGAAGGCTTACTTGATATGATAGATTACAAATCTTAGTTTTGTATAATGTCCTTTCATTGCCGTTGCCGTTACACCCATAGAATTTAGTATCAAAACTCAAGAACAGTTAGGATGACCTAGGATATCCCGACTGATCTAATACTGTTTATTGAACTTATAGAAGACTTACTGGACATCTATTCGATGTCCACTGGAGTGGACTGGACTGGAGTCTATTCGATCTCGTCGACACGAACCACCAGCAGCAGTAGCTCTCTCTCTCAATTGGACCAGCGCAATCAGTCGGACATTGTCCCGTAGATGGGCTGCATCGAGCCCGAAACCGGTCGGCATTTAGGTAATTTTTTAATTATTGTGACGATTGTAAGAACCATAAGTGTCGTGTCTTATCTCGCGTCGCGTTTCGTGATTGTCGTGTTTGTTCTTACGTTAGCACTAAGTACACAAATTAAAAGCTTACTGGACATGATTGATTACAAATCATAGCTTTGAATAATGAAAGAAGTTATCGTTGCACCCATAGACTTCAGGCTCTAAACTCAGGAACAGTTTGGATGACCTAGGATATTTCAATTGATCTGATACTGTCTATTAAACTTTCAGAAGACTTACTTGATATGATAGATTTCAAATCATAGCTTTGTATAACGAAAGAAGTTACCGTTACACCTGTAGACTTCAGGATCTAAACTCAGGAACAGTTTGGATGACCTAGGATATCCCAACTGATCTGATACTATCTATTGAATATTCAGAAGACTTACTGAACATAATAGGTTACAAATCTTAGCTTTGTATAACGAAAGAAGTTACCGTTATACCCGTTGACTTTAGTAGCTAAGCTCAAGAACAGTTAGGATGACTTAGGATATCCCGACTGATCTAATAATGTTTATTGAACTTAGAGAAGGCTAATTGGTCATGATAGATTAGAAACCGTAACTTTGTAAAATGAAAGAAGTTACCGTTACACCCGTAGATTTTGGGATCTGAACTGAAGAACAGTTTGGATGACCTAGGATATCCCGACTGATCTGATACTGTCTATTCAACATTCAGAAGATTTACTGGACATGATAGACTACAAACCTTAGCTTTGTATAATGAAAAAATGTACCGTTACACCCTTAGACCTTAGTAACTGAACTCAAGAAAAGATTGGGATGACCTAGGATATTCAGAAAAAAAATCTGCATCATATGCTACCCTTTTTATACTGTTGAGCACCAGAACTACAGAAAAACGTAGAAAAAACTTTATGATAATGTATAGAAAAACTAGCTTCAAAGGGTTAAGAGACCCTTGTTAAAATGCCTAGGGAAATGCCTGGATAAAGCACTTGTTGGTTATGGGTTATGTGGGTTATCTGGTGGAATTTCTGAGGAGAAAATTGTACAGGTAATTCTTTGCAGAATTCCCGGAAGAATACCTGGAGTAATTTCTTCAGGAATTTCTGATTGAACATTTGGTAGTGTGGGATTCCTGTAGCCTCTATAGAACCCGTCGAAGGATTCCTATCAGTACTCCCAAAAAACACTTCGTGGAATGTCTACAGTAATTCTTGAATAAAGCCATGAATGGATTCCTAGGTAAATCCCTAGGAATATCTTTGGAGGGATCCCTGAAGAAATGCTCAGACGAATCTCTTGCGGAATTCTTCGGAAGATAGCAAAGTATAAGAGAAACTTCTGACAATCTGCACGATATTGTTTACAAAGGTGGAATAGGGTTGAAGTAATAATTTGATACTCTCAATTGGGATGTAAACAAAATGAACCAACCGAACCAAAGATCCAACTGTAATGCAGTTCTTAGCTTGGTGAATTACTGTGCCAAAGACGGTATGATTCTATTCTTTCCGGACTCTAAGTTATAGGGTTTTGAATATTTCTGACACTGGCGCCGCCTTGCGGACGAATCTCGAACTTAAATCACTGTTGCCAGATAGTTCTTCACCTGCCTGACACTTCTTGCTAGTGTCGAAATGAAAGGATTACGGATTTGAACTTGTTCGACACTATAGTTGTCACCTAGCGGATAAACTACGAACCATAATTCCTTTTGTCAGATAGTTCTTAACTTGATCAACAACTTTTTGGGTATTATGGAGGCGTTTCAATCTGAACAACTCTGCCTCAGATGGTATCATGCTATCTCATTAGAATTCTGGGATATAGAAATATGAACATTTTTGATACTTGCGCCACCTGCCAGACGAATATTGAACCAAGATCGCCGTTTCTAGATAGTTCTAAGATGGCATACTTCTGGTTCATAAGAGTTCCGAGATATGCGGGTGTTTAATTTTTTTTGACACTAGGCGCCACCTAGCGGATAAACCACGAAACATAGACCCAGAATTACCAGATAGTTCTTAGCTTGCTGAATGACTTTACCGAAGACTGCATCATTCTATCTTATCAGGGTTCAGATGTATAGAGGTTTGAACATTTTTTGCACTGGCGACACCTAGTGGACGAATTTTGAACCAGTTCTTGCCTGCTGAATAAATTTGCCCAAGAAACTATTCTTTTATCTCATCGGGATCATGAGGTATACGTTGTTCAAAGTATGTGGCCCATTTTTGGTACTCCAAGACAATCTGGAAAAACTCCGGAACCATGTGGACCAGATACCTATGTTCCAAGAATTTGTCGGGAAGTTGTGAAATTTTTACAAAAAAAATCGGACGAAAAACAAAAAGTAGCCTTTTTTCCGTAGGTGAAAAATGGATGTTGGCTGGATGAAGGTTAATAATACAGCGAGAGATCATGACTTACGCTTGTAGATAAGCAACACTTTGTAGAGTTCCTGAAGGATAATCCCGATTTAAACCTCTCTTTTGTTCGATACATACCGTATGCTAAGACAGATAAACAGCTGGAAACGTCCGTCCTTCCCGAGAGTTTGCTTCACATTGTTGATTTCATCCATCAGATGACAATAACATCGCCAGACTGCCGACAGCTCCTGCTTAGCTACCGGTGGAAGTGGTGTGGTCGATGCCTGTGGTGGAGACTCCGGACTCGATCCACTAGTCGGCGGTGAGTTACTAGCAGATCCTCCTCCGCGAACCATATCCACAGATTCTTCCACCAAACTGGCCTCGAACTGCTCCTTAACCCGTACGAAGTAATCCCAGAGGTAGAGATTTCGCCCGAACAGACGCTGCGAGCGGAAGCCGCAGAGGAACGCCTGCTCGAGGCATTTGACGAGGCCATTTTCGCCGCAGAGTAGATTTGTGAGCGAGCTGGCGTCCCGCTCGCGACTAGGTCGATAGTGCCACTTCACGATGGCGTTCACGCAATCGCCGAGCATGTGCTGGATGTCCGAGGGCCGAACCTCCGGTCGCTGTATGCTAGGACTTCGCGTCCGCGGTGGAGTTCGACAAGCTTCCACGAGCTCTTCGCTGTCGACGGTCCGTGGGACCAGCTGTCCTATCAGAAGCCTTTCAATGGAGCCATCGTCGATGCCTCGACCTAACCAACGACCGCAGGGGAATCTGAAAAATTTAGGATTGGGGTTAATCGACTTCAGTTCCCAATAGACGATGAACCGTTACTTGTAGGTATGTCCGGTGACTTCGTTTCTGATGACCACGTGTTCTACCAGCCATTTCGATGACATCCCAGTGTCGTCGTGACCGATCCGTAACGACGTTAAGATGCCTAGGGTTTTGTGCTGCAAACGATAGTGATAGTTAGCATTCGTTATACTAGCAGCATACGTATCGACCTTACATGAAACACAAATTCCAGCGAATGTCGCGGAACGTTGATCTGCTGCGTTTCGCCCAGCGTTCCAGATATGGCGATCCACACATTGGCCGAAGTGGTAGCAGCACTACCCTTCTTCGAAGGGAATATCACAACCCGATACGGCAGAATCGTCGTCGGATACGTATTGGTGAAGCAGAAGTAGTCCACCGCATTCAGCGTCAACAGGTGGTAGAGGAACTGTTCGACTTCGTCGTCACTTCGGACGAAGGCCGACCGTTTGTAGAGCTGCCGCAGGAGTGGAGTATCGGTAAGCAGCGAACGGAGATGCCGCGAAAGAAGTTTCTTCTCCAAGGCCAGCCGTACCCAGGCTCGGGCATATCCGATGTGAGTTTTGATGTCGGTCATGGCTTGGATATTCCTGGGGATTGTCGTATTGTTAGGAAAAGATACTTGGTAGTCGTTGAAATGCGACCTTACCTTATGTCGAATTCCAGAGATTCAGGTAGCGGTCGTAGCTGCTCAGGCCCCAAGCTTTTGCGATCCCGAGACTTGGAGCGACCTCGGGTGGGTGACGAGTGAAGTTCTGGTTCAATTGCTAGAGCCGATAGGTCTTTTGTGGAGAAAATGGTACTATTAGTATGGAAAGCCCTCACCGATTATGTTAGAACACACGGCAAAATAGACATCTACAAGTTAACACATTAGTAAATCATGCCAAGCACTACTGCATAGATTAGTCTCATCATTAGTTTGCGCGCGCAATCCCCTTGTTGGTGTTAGTCTTAACACAAATAGTAGTGTTATTCTGATCTTTTGAACAGTTGGTGGATGTTCCAGAAATGGAGCTTACCGTTGACGCTACCAGAACTGGAAACGCTGACATACCGGTTTCCCACCAAATTTGCAATGATATTCGGCAGAACAAAGTTACTCAGCCGACTAGCCGAGGTGGGGGACATTTCCGGCGAGGACAGCGAAATGGGTTCATTGCGGTTCGCGACCGTTGGAGCTTTCTTGAGGGTACGCTTCAGTCGAATTATACTGTTAAACTTGGTTTTACTAGTGGGATTGCTAGTTTTGGGACTACCACCGTTACTTGAATTATTGTTGCTGGGTGTTACAATGATGGGACTAATGGTAAGTTTCGTGGGTTTACCATTGCTTGCTAAGCTAGATTTGGTACTAGTGCAGCTAGCTACATCGAATGAAACATAAGAGGGAAAAGAAAGATAGTTTGCTAGAAATTATGAACATCGAACAGAAGCAACATATATTGGTAGAACACTGATCTCTAAAGCAGAAGAAAAGTAGATTTTTAGACATTAATACACGTACGTTCCCTCCGTTTTCTTAAACCCGTCCACGCCAAGGCTGCATGTGTTAGAAGATTCGTTGATCATTTACGATAGAAGCGTCTTTATATATGTACTCATTTTTATGCCACAATCCACCTCAACTTACCCGGTGATAGATAGTTGCTTCCTATCTGTTTGCCCTGAGTTTTATCCTTGCTGTCCAGGTACGCCGTCAGATGAGCCCACAGAGCCGACTTTCCCTGTTTGTTCACAACCCCATGGGACCAAACCTTCTCCATCAGGTCGCACAGCGAAGCGATCATCGTGTTCTCCTCCACTCCGGTCACCGAGGCCTCTCCACTGAGTCCCAGCTCGATCGCCTCCGTACCCATCTTCTCCAGCAGCATCCGTTTGGTTTTGCTTTTACAGTCCTGAAACATAGAACATTCATAACTTCATTCAGTACTCATCCACCGAACCTGTTCCAACCTTCAATAGCTTCTCCACAAACGCCCAGTTGGCTTGCGCCATCAGCGCCGGGCTGACCTCCGTCCCGGACAGGTTGGCCGAATTTCGGTTGGACTTGTTGCCGCCATCGTTTTCCTTGTTTCCACTTCCGCCAACGCCCCCGCCTTCCAGGGATATTTCCTTCACCTTCCACTTGGAACCACCACCGTTCTTGACCCTCCGCAGACTGCTACCCCTGTGTGGATCGGAAGAGAGACAATTTGATGGTGGCAAGGGACCCTTGTTTAGATCAAGTTCGTTGGCTTTTTTATAACAAACCGTAAAATTAGTTGAAATAACATAAAAAGAATAATTCAAACTCCCTCTCCATGCATATGGGACAGAACAAACCCATGTTTGTGTGAATGTGTGCGCTTGCATGTGTGCATATTTACAAGCGAATAAAACTCTTACCTGTTGTGTTTGTGTGGATGGTGATCGTTTCGGATAGCGGGCTGCCTGACTTTTCTTTAGGAACCAAAGCTGGACGAACAAAATGGAAGCGGGTTATCTCTACGTTTTTTTTTATATGATACGTTACATCGAGGGAAAGAGTATGTCTTAACAATGATTTGAAGGGGATCCCCCTATCATATCACCCCCTCCCCCTTTTATGCGAGCGGATCTAATTCTGGTTTGATCCATTATATCACCATATCATAATATGTAATTTCGACTGAAAAACAGCATGCTATTGTCGCTGTTAGTGATACATTAGTCTTTACACGTAATTTCGGACCTGAACAGGCCAACTGGTCATCCGGTGGCCTCAGAAGATTCTGAGGACCTTGGAATATCCGATAGAAATGATATTATTTTTTATTCCCAACGAATTCCATCATGCGTTACCTCAAATTTCGCACAATTTCGTGCGTAATGCAGCAGAACCAAGAAAATTGATTTTCATCGATTCGGTGACCACAGAACAGGTTCTGGGGACCTTGGAGTCTCCGGTAGATACGGCCTTTCTCTCGATTCTAAAAGAACTTCATAATGCGACACCTCCAAATTCGAACTATTGCGTGCATAATCCAGTAGAACCAAGAAAACTGGCTTTGATCGATTTTGGCCACCTGGTGGTCACAAAACAGGTTCTGGGGACCTTGGAGTATTCGGTAAAAACATATTTAGATTTTAAACGAGTTCCATCATGGAATTTTGAACGACTATTTCTAGTTGGAATCATCTTAAGAGGCTACAATCATATTCTAAAACGAATTGCATCATATCTATCTAATTCCGTTTGTCCAGATTTCGTCTAAAATCGATGGTGCTCTATACACGGGCTTAATGGTCTAGTAGCTACCGCTTCTGATTCATATGCAGAAGGTCCTGGGTTCAATCCCTGGCCTGTCTCTTCCTCCTACTTTGTATCATTGTTTATACTTTCTCTCTCCTCTCTACAAATACAACTCATGTATATTTACATGTTCATAGCCATCGCTAGAACAGAAACGGGTTGAAAAAGCCGTTTTCCTTGCTTCCAAACTTTCACAGCAAAGTGTCTCAATCCTATTAGATAACGCCTGCAAGTTATGCAATCAAGCGAACTGTGTCGCACATCTTCAGAATAATAAAAACAAACAATTCTATCACCTTACCCTGGTATCGACGCACCAATGTGTGAACCTTCTGCCAAACAAGTCCCACCAACACTCCGACATCCGCATGAATTTGTTATGACGCAGAGGTATATTCGGTCAGATGTGGATACAAACGATTGCAATCATCGCTTCCTTACCCTTCCCCACATTGACCGGCAGCCTGACGCAGCAGGCGCCATTGTCACCTAAAAATAGAAGATCATCAATGCTCATACACTGAAGATGTCTGCTAGTCCCACGGTAAAGGCTAGGTATGCTGCGCAATTCAGATCCCAATGTGATCCACTAGCCTCTGCCCAGCAACTCCTATCCCTACCTCCAAGTGGTACCGGCCGGAAACTATGAGCAACCTTAGGGAAGATCCGGTAACCAACCCCGGTGGGAACTATGGTTGTAGGCTGACAGGGATGGGGGTGGGGTTTGCTTCGGCAAACCTGAGCGGCTGTTCTTCAGTAGGAGCGGCTCACAACAGCGTCTGATCCCCATGTTAGGGGCCGGTGATATACGTCCGAGTGCCAGAGAAGGACTCTAAGCTTAACTGTGCACTATGGTCCTCAGGAAAGTAGGGGATTGGTGTCAGGCCCTACGAGACAGCCGTAAAAAACCATTGTAACGGAAAATCAGCAACAGAATAATACGAACCGAGATCAACGGCAACGACCCCAGCGAACAAAAAGGACTTGCGATTGGAAACTCGGTACGTGGAACTGCCGATCTCTCAACTTCATTGGGAGCACCCGCATACTCGCCGATATACTGAAGGACCGTGGGTTCGGCATCGTAGCGCTGCAGGAGGTGTGTTGGGCAGGATCCATGGTGCGAACGTTTAGAGGTAATCATACCATCTACCAGAGCTGCGGCAACACACGCGAGCTGGGAACAGCTTCCATCGTGATGGGTGATAGCAGAGGCGAGTGATCGGTTGGTGGCCGATCGACGAAAGAATGTGCAGGTTGAGGATCAAGGGCTGATTCTTTAACTTCAGCATAATAAACGTGCACAGCCCACACTCCGGAAGTACTGATGATGACAAGTAGACATTTTACGCGCAGCTCGAACGCGAGTACGATCGCTGCCCAAGTCACGACGTCAAGATCATCATAGGATATTTGAACGCTCAGGTAGGCCAGAAGGAGGAATTCAGACCGACGATTGGAAAGTTCTGCGCCCACCTGCAGACGAACGAAAACGGCCTACTACTCATTGATTTCGCCGCCTCCAAAAATATGACCATACGTAGCACCTTTTTCCAACACAGCCTTCCTTATCGTTACACCTGGAGATAACCACAGCAGACGGAATCTTAAATCGACCACGTTCTGATTGATGGACGGCACTTCTCCGACATTATCGACGTCAGGACCTATCGTGGTGCTAATATCAACTCTGATCACTACCTGGTGATGGTTAAACTGCGCCCAAAACTCTCCGTTATTAACAATGTACAGTACCGGCGGCCGCCCCGGTACGATCTAGAGCGACTGAAGCAACCGGATGTCGCCACCGATACGCGCAGAATCTCGAGGCAGCGTTGCCGGACGAGGGTGTGCTCGATGTGGCCCCTCTAGGAGACTGCTGGAGCACAGTCAAAGCAGCCATCAACAACGCAGCCGAGAGCACTATCGGGTACGTGGAACGGAGTCGACGAAACGATTGGTTCGACGATGAGTGCAGAGCGGTTCTGGAGGAGAAGGATGCAGCGCGAGCGGTAATGCTGCAGCATGGAACCCGACAGAATGTTGAGCGATACAGACAGAAGCGGAAGCAGCAGACCCGTCTCTTTCGGGAGAAAAAGCGCCGCCTGGAAGAGGCGGAGTGCGAGGAAATGGAACTGCTGTGCCGTTCACAAGAAACACGCAAGTTTTTCCAGAAACTCAACGCGTCCCGCAAAGGCTACGTGCCGCAAGCCGAAATCTGCAGGGATAAGGACGGGAGCCTCCTGACGGACAAACGTGAGGTGATCGAAAGGTGGAAGCAGCACTTCGACGAGCACCTGAATGGCGAAGAGAATATAGGCACGGAGGACCAAGGCAGCGGAGGAAATGACTATGTTGGTGCAGCAGAGGACGGGAACGAACCAATTCCCACGCTGAGGGAAGTTAAGGATGCCATCCACCAGCTCAAAAACAACAAAGCGGCTGGTAAGGATGGGTTCCGGGTCATTTGGCCGAATGCCGTTTGGCCGAACGCCATTTGGCCGAAAGGGTCATTTGGCCGAATGCCGTTTGATCGAAAAATGAATGATGAAGTCAAGTGACCATACCACTGTTCCCCGTCTCAGTATACCTCGAAAGAACAGCTTATGATTCAAAGAAGGAAAATATATTGGCAGTTTCAACGCCAACTAATCACTGAATATTAAAACTAGAAAGAATAGCCTATGATTAAAAGAAGGAAATACTTCTGATAATCATATTGGCAGTACGAATGTCAAAAATTTCCTCTGAATTCTTTTGATCATGATTCGGCCAAACGACCCTTTCGGCCAGATGGCATTCGGCCAAATGGCGTTCGGCCAAACGGCATTCGGCCGAACGGCATTGGGCCAAATGGCCGGCTACCGTAAGGATGGTATCGCAGCTGAACTCATCAAGATGGGCCCAGAAAAGTTGGCCACCTGTCTGCATCGGCTGATAGTCAGGGTCTGGGAAACCGAACAGCTACCGGAGGAGTGGAAGGAAGGGGTAATCTGCCCCATTCACAGGAAAGGCGACCATTTGGAATGTGAGAACTTCAGGGTGATCACTACTTTGAATGCTGCCTACAAAGTGCTATCCCAGATCATCTTCCGTCGTCTGTCACCTTAAACAAATGAGTTCGTGGGAAGTTATTAAGTCGGCTTCATCGACGGCCGGTCGACAACGGACCAGATCTTTACCGTACGGAAAATCCTCCAGAAATGCCGTGAATACCAGGTCCCAACGCATCACCTGTTCATCGACTTCAAAGCGGCATTCGACAGTATCGACCGCGCAGAGCTATGGAGAATCATGGACGAAAACGGCTTTCCTGGGAAGCTGACTAGACTGATTAAAGCAACGATGGACGGTGTGCAAAACTGCGTAAGGGTTTCAGGTGAACTATCCAGTTCATTCGAATTTCGCTGGGGACTGCGACAAGGTGATGGACTCTCATGCCTACACTTCAACATCGCTCTGGAAGGTGTGATCAACAGCCGGGGAACGATTTTCACAAAACCCGGTCAATTTGTGTGCTTTGCGAGTGACATGGACATTATTGACAGAACATTTGGAACGGTGACAGAGCTGTACACCCGTCTGAAACGCGAAGCAGCAAAGGTCGGAGGTGGTGGAGGAATTCGTCTATCTCTGATGCTTACTTTCGGCTGAAATACGAAGGCGCATCATCAGCGGAAGTCGTGCCTATGTGAACCATGTATAAAACCGGCGGTCCACTACGAACACGAGACATGGACCATGCTCGAGAAGGACCTGCCACGGTGCTTCCTCCTCTCCTCTCCTCTTCTTGGCGTAACGTCCTCACTGGGACAAAGCCTGCTTCTCAGCTCAGTGTTCTATGAGCACTTCCACAGTTATTAACTGAGAGCTTCCTCTGCCAATGACCATTTTACATCTGTATATCGTGTGGCAGGCACGAAGATACTCTATGCCCAAGGAAGTCAAGGAAATTTCCATTACGAAAAGATCCTGGACCGACCGGGAATCGAACCCGTCACCCTCAGCATGGTCATGCTGAATACCCGTGCGTTTACCGCCTCGGCTATATGGGCCCTTCATTTACCGTTATTATCAATTATCAAATCAATCAATATTATGGGTGCTTCATTTACCGTTATTATCAAAAAAAAAAATATACCATCAAAACCTGAAACGCCATTCTTTTTCTTCATCATTCCTACACCTCTGGACACATTTTTAAAAAAATTGTTAGACGAAATTTTGAGTTACGCCCTTTTAAAGGGCCTAACTCCTAAAAAATCAAGGTTTCTATAGAAAAACATCATATTTCATAACAGAAGCATGTTTCTGCCATCAAAATTTGAAACGCCATTCTCTTTCTTTATCATTTCTACACCTCTGGACAAATTTTGAAAATAATCGTTAGACGAATTTTTGAGTTACGCCCTTTTAAAGGGCCTAACCCCTAAAAAATGAGGGTTTCTATAGAAAAACATCATATTTCATAACAGATGCATGCTTTTGCCAACAAAATTTGAAACGCTATCTCTTTCTTTATCATTCCTACACCTCTGGATAAATTTTTAAAATAATCGTTGGACGAAATTTTGAGTTACGCCCTTTTAAAGGGCCTTACCCCTAAAAAATAGGGGTTTTTATAGAATACCATCATATTTCATAACAGAAGCATGCTTCTGCCATCAAAACTTGAAATACCATGCTCCTTCTTTATCATTCCTACACTTCTGAACAAATTTTCAAAATAATCGTTAGACGAAATTCTGAGTTACGCCCTTTTAAAGGGCCAAACCCCTAAAAATCGGGGTTTTTATAGAAAATCATCATATTTCATAACAAAAGTATGCCTTGCAGTCTCAAATAATAAAACGCATTATTAATAATGCTACAATTTGATACTATGCGCTTATATTGGCTATTTGTATTGATGTTTGTATACAAATTGGCCATTACGCTAATATAAGGGAAGTATTTTCAAACATGTAGGAACCAATCATGTTTGTATGAATTGCCATTCATAGCGTGGGACGTGAGTTTTTTGTATTGCTTTTTTAAAGACAAAACAAGCGATGGCATGTGCCTATCTCATTCGTTAGATTTATTGGTGAATGCTGTTTTCAATTAATAAACATACAAAACTAAGGATTGAGATGATAAATTGTAATGATAGTTCTATATTTAACTGCTAAACTACGTTACCGAAGAATAAACGTGATTGAATGAAACTAAGTTTTATAATAATTCTACTATAAGTACTTATGACCTTCAAATGGGCGTAACTGGAGAATTTGACCAACATTATTTTTGAAATTCAGTTTATGGGTGTGCATTAACTATATAAATGAAAAAGTAAATGAACTGTCGTTTATGTTTTTCATTGTATATTGTTCTGGCTATAATAGTAAATGAAGCCAACAACGTCCGTATCCTACAGGTTAAAGAATACTTCCCTTATACTGGCGTTGTGGCTAATTTTTATACACAATGCATTCAATATTAGTGCATAGTATCAGATTGTAGCATTATTAATGATACTGATCATTACTTTGGACTTTGAAGCATACTTCTGTTATGACATATGATATGGTATTCTATAGAAACCCCTATTTTTTTAGGGGTAAGGCCCTGTAAAAGGGCGTAACTCAAAATTTCGTCCAACGATTATTTTAAAAATTTATCCAGAGGTGTAGGAATGATAAAGAAAGAGAATGGCGTTTCAAATTTTGTTGGCAGAAACATGCTTCTGTTATGAAATATGTTTTTCTATAGAAACCCTCATTTTTTAGGGGTTAGGCCCTTTAAAAGGGCCTAACTCAAAAATTCGCCTAACGATTATTTTCAAAATTTGTCCAAAGGTGTAGAAATGATAAAGAAAGAGAAAGGCGTTTCAAATTTTGATGGCAGAAACATACTTCTGTTATGAAATATGATGTTTTTCTATAGAAAACCTGATTTTTTAGGGGTTAGGCCCTTTAAAAGGGCGTAACTCAAAATTTCGTCTAACGATTTTTTTTAAAAATTTGTCCAGAGGTGTAGGAATGATGAAGAAAGAGAATGGCGTTTCAGGTTTTGATGGTATATTTTTTTTGATAATAACGGTAAATGAAGCACCGTGCCTGCAAGCATTCGGAGTTTTTGAGTGACGCGTGTTAAGGGCGATTTTCGGCGGTGTGCAGGAGAATGCTGTTTGGTAGAGAAGTATAAACCACGAGCTCGCTGCACTTTATGGCGAACCCAGCACCCAAACGGTCGCTAAAGCTGGAAGGATATGGTAGGCAGGGCATGTTGCAAGAATACCGAACGAAAAACCCTGCAAAGTTGGTGTTTGCGACTGATTCGGTTGGTACAAGGAGGCGTGGAGCGCAGAGAGAACGATGAGCGGACCAGGTGGAGCGTGACTTCGCGAGCATTGGGCGCGACCGAGGATGGAGACCGGCAGCCACGAGACATGTATTATAAAGACATATTGTTGCTTTAGTTTTATCTTAAATTTGATGTAATACTAAATAAATCAAATTAAAACTCTCAAATCCGTGATGAAATTTGTACTTGACCAATAAATATTAATTAGAGACGGTTGTCGGTTGATCTTGAACTTTTGGCAAACTGTTTCGGATAACAGCAACAGCAAAATAATCTGAAATCATTTCGTTCCCGGAAGTCACACCTTCGTGAAGTCCTTAAGAGTGACGACTAACAATTTACTTGATCATGCCCAATACATTTCAATGAATACCGCTCGTTGAATATATTCCATTTTGTTTCGTCCAGCTTTTTGGCTCCTATTTAACTTTTAGCTAGAGGAATTAACATAACAAATGCAAACAGTTTTAAATGGTAAAAAAATATATATTTCTAAAATTGATATTAAAAGCATGCTAAATAATATATAAAAAATCTACTTTCGCTAACACTAACTAAAATATACGATTAAACGAATGTACCTAAATACACGTCATTGTTCACTATGTGAGCAATATCTCGGCAGATCTGTTTGTATCTATCGGTTCGAATAAATTTTACAGTTGAAAACGAACTACTAGCGTGTCAATGTTAACTTAAAACTTTTTTTTCATTAATTTAGATAATTTAGCGTGAGTTGTGCGGCTTTATAGTTGCAAAAGTGATTCAAGCATTCGATTCTATAGTCATTGCTTCTACTTTTCCGGTATGGTGAGTACATACGCGCGAGTAGGACACGCTCGACTTGCCTTCCAATTGACTTGTGGTGTTGGTGTTCACGATTTTTCGAGCCAGGTGTTTTGTTAATCGTTTTAGTTTTAGAACGCCTTGTTTTCAATCATTGACTATATGGACATCGCTGTGGGTTTTGATATTAGTTCTGTACATTTTAACTCGTTCGCGCGAAGCACTGGAAGCACGTGATATATTGGACTTGCATGTTTGAATTATTCTATGACATAGACAAACGTGGAAACAGAGGAGGTACGTTCATGCAGTCATGCGTTTTGTGTTTCTTGATAAAAGGATTTGTTTTCGCGACGCATCCCATGATATCTACGGACTGCATCGAAAATAATCTGTATAACTAGATGCATCATGTAGAAAATAAACTAAAACATAAATGTTGAGAGTATATCACAATCTACATTTTCGATAATTTCGAGTAAATTTTCAATTTTTATGTGTGTTTTGAATGTAATTCAATATAATTAAACTACAATAGTAAAATGGCTTGTCTGTTCGGCTCTAAATTTCAAAACACGGTGTTCACATGAGCATATGTGCGTATGCGTATAGTGTATGCGAGCCTCGTTATTCAGACTTTCGTTTTTAACTACGACAATGGGTGCAGCTGAAAAAAAGGTTGTCGGTATTGGAAGCACTCTCTGAGAAACATTTTGGTTGTAATCTATAGATTCATTTTACAGCTTATTGTCGATGTAGTCCGTAGTTTAAATTTATAATTGACTATTTTGATCACTTCTTCGGGAGTTTTTTAGCCCAATGAGCCAAGCAAGTTGATCATCATTCATTGTCGTTTGCTTTTGTGGCACTTACTGTTCATTCTGGTGAAGTGTACATACCCGTATCTACGTAGTTTGCCGAGGCGAAAAAAATATCCTCACGGTTCGATGTTTTGCCGGTCGACGATTCCCGTTGAACCATAACCAATTTGAACACAATACCATTCCGATAAATCCAAAAAGAAAACATATACATACACAAACACCCAAAAAAGCGAAACTGAAATCAACGTACCTGACTCATCGGGGAAAGGGAGCAACACTATTTGGGGAAGTCCGAATCGTAGTGGTACGGAACCTAATTCTTGAAGTTTCTTCGATAAGTGGCAACAGAACTAAGCACTGTCTCACTTCTACGACTCACTAAATGTTTGAAACATAATCACAGCATTAAACATGTAACTTACGGACATAACATTGCTAAATTCTTATCACAATCAAACTAAAACTCTAAAAACTGTACATAATGATTCATGATCGAATCTACCAACGGACTATCCTACTAAAATTTTGCGTATCGTATACTACTGGAAACATGCGGCACTAGAACTTCGTCCATGTTTCATTCGGAACTTCTATGCCCGGTGTTCCCTTTCCTCGACGAAACCGGTCACTCGGAACACTATCACGAACGAACCAGGACGAAACAAATCCCACTATTCAGGCAAGCGAAGCCAACCATGCCAATTGCCGAATGCAATGCAATGCAAGAGGTGTAGGTGAATGCGGCGCATGTTCAAAGCCATAGCCTAGCCTCGCTTGTCAACACACTCAACAAAGCCATTTCCGTACCTGGAAGCGCACTCCTGATTGAGCACGCCCTTCTCCAGCAGCGGAAAGCTCCTGTAGTACGGCGGTCGCTTGTCCAGGATCTCACTCGGCGGAGCCACCTCCATGTCCACGCTGGCCAGTCGCTTGTCCAACTGCTTCTGCGTTTCCCTGGCCAAAATGCACGGTTCGTAGTTGGCCGTACGGATCATGCTTTCGCCTCCGTAGCGTTTCCTGCGAGATAGTAAAAAGGATCGTTCGTAGTCAAGTTCCGTAAACACCGTAGTCCCTCAGCCTTACCTTAGAATTTTGATGCGATTGTCGAACAGCTTCAGATTGTACTCCACGTCACCGTTTAGGCTGTCCAGCAGGGAACCGTCGTCGCCCCACGACAGCATGATCTTGTTGTCGATCAGCGTAACGAACATCTGGCTCTCGAGGAACTGGGACAGAAATGGCCGATGGTGCTGTGGTTGGTCGGACAGGAACGACGCCTTGTCGAAGTTGTGTAGAGATTCACGATTGCTCAGCCAGTCGTCTCGGTCCTGGAAGAGCGGGCGAAAGGTGAAGGAGTGGAAATTTAACTGATTAGTATTGTTGTTTTCGTATGAATTTATCCCGTTTCAAGAAGCTCAAGCATATCTATTAGGTTGTCCCAAAATTGCTCATGGTCAAAAAGCTTGGGGGCTCACCCTGCAAATGATAGCTAAGGGTGTTAGAAACAAACTTTTGTATGACGGCAACTTTCAGAAATGACGTTTAGAGGTCGCCCCAGCGAGATTTTTGAAAAATGGCCATTTTTCGCAATAAATTTCATACAAATATTTTTTACCGTAAAAAAATTGGCAATACCCACTATTTTTATATTTTTTACAGCTTGATATGGATCCAAACTTCTTGGAAAAAATGATTAACGACATGTTTTGCAGGTAACTTTTTGATACTGAATTTTTGAATTTACTAAAATTTGTCATTTTTTTATGTACTATGCATTTTACCCATCATAAAAAGTATCTAAACCTAAAGCTAATTTTAAACAATTTCCATATAAAGATAGGAAATTTTATAAGGAAAAACTTTGCCGAAGACAGCATGGCGTTTTTTCTATCCGTTTTAGAGTTATTCACGATTTACTATTTGGTGAAATTTGAATTTTAAGGTATTTTTCTAAAAATGTCACATAAGAACTTCTTAAAAAGACATACAAAGTGAAATATCACGTATGCTCAACAAGTTTTTGTCTTGATTGTGTTATGGAATTATGGTGACAGCATTAATTGATTTTTATTTTTTGTTATTCAATCCCTTCATATAGAAATTTACTAGCAAAGATTTCTTAAAAAGCTAGCTCTCTTGACAAGCTTTGTATTGCCTATTGATTTTTTAAAGATATTCTCCACAAAATGTTGAGCCATATTTTCGCGTTTAACTTACTTTCCTGTCGATATTCTCAATTATTTTTCTACACGAAGACGTATGAATCCTGGACCAGTGAAACAGCCCTGGAAACAGTGGCAAAGTGAATAAAGGCGAATACGTTGATCCATACCAAGTTCAAATCGCGATTACGAACATCTTACGTAAGAATACCAATTTTTAGATACTATCCCAAGTAACCACGAAGCCGTATATAAGTGCATCAATTTTTCTATATATTTATATTTAAAATTGTGAATATCATGCTGCATTACTTTAAACACCCCATTGAAGCAATATTAAAGTCGAAAAGGGCCCCACTAAAATCAAATTAATGCCACATATTGCAGCACGTTGACAGCCATTACTAAAGTAACATACATGCATGTGCCGTACATTTGCATTTACACATGCTAAATACGTGCAACACGAAAAACCAAAACAAAAATCTATTTTTAGCACCGCTTCATTATCGACGGTACTAATGCTTCCACACATGAATGTTTTAACGATTTTTTTTTGCCGCCGGGTCGGGAGTCGAACCAGAATTGTTGAAGACCGCTAGATGAGTTCCATACGCCCTGGTACCTTGGATCGTTTCTGCTGCAGTGTTAACAACAGATATTTCATTAACTAAAAGGAGACTGTTCTTCTGTCTCAATCATTGCAGTAGAGGGCGACAATGTCATATGTAATAGAATCCCTGTAATCATATTCTGATAATCACTGATAAATACATACGGTAATGCATTTTAGAATATATTTAATCAATATAAATAAGAAAATTAAAACACCCTTCGCACACTGCTCACATGCTAATTGTGGTTTCCATCATCATTAGCATGTGATAACCAGCCAACAGAAAAGAGAAAAGGTAATCTTTAAAAAGGTTTTGCTGAAGAAAGCCGTCGATCGGTGGTTCAAGCGGGGATTAAGTTGGTCGGGAGTCGAACAAGAAGTGTTGATGACCGCTAGAGTAAAGTTTTTCACTCTTCTTGATTACATTTGTTTACCATAAGAGTCAAGCTTTTACAATTGTATTGTTAGAGCAAACTTTGCTAGTTTCTACATTGCATTTATTCAGTTTTTGCAGTGTTGAATTATTGAACTATCGTATATCAGTTTTTAATACACCCTAATGTAAAGAAAAATGTAATGCATCATTGCATTGATAATGGCGATCTGAAGGATTATTGCATGACAAGTGTGGAATTACTGCATTTCGCATTTCAAAGGTTGATATTCAGTCTAGTTCGTGCAATGATATAATGCTTGTGGTTACTTGGGTAAGTTCCAATTCAAGACATTCTAAAAATCAGAGCATATCTTTTTTTACATTTACTGACTATAGAACTATCTTATCAACACCGAAAATAAGATACACCGAGGCAACTTGAAACGGGTGGGATGAGATGAACCAGTGAGTTAACGTAATGTTATCCAAGGTTAGAACAATTTGATCACCATAACACATCCACGGCATACAAAAAGACAAGGTTTGCTATTATTGGTAAACAACAGTTTTGGGCGTAAACAAGTGACGTCATTTTTATCATCCTATATGTTGATCAAAATGATAGGGACTACTAGAACGTTTTATTGATGTATTTGAACGATTTGAACAACATCATTGAAAAACAAAATCGGCATGTTTTGCGGAATGTATCACCTTTTAAATGATATAGAAAATGTGCCGTGCGTTTGATTGTGTATTATGCTCGTATCGAGGGGCGAATCACTAGCGCATTTTCGATTCAGCCTTGCGTATTGACATACGCATTGGCGCATTTTGTTACGCATTATTGTATTAAGGTACGCATTTCTAAAATTGAACAACACCTGTCAAAATTTTACAGCATGCACTTTTCAACGCATTGATAAAATTGTTCGTATTTTTATACGCAATGACAAAAAAACTTGCATTTTTCTACGCATTGATAGAAAACACGCATTTTTATGCGCATTGGTGGAATGCTCGCATTTTTATACGCATTGATAAATAACACGCATTTTTCTACGCATTGGCGTATTTTTCAACAAATTATGTATTAAAACTCCAAAAATTCGTCATGCATTCCTGTGCATTTTTCAACGCATTGGATATTTTGGCGCATTTTTCAACGCATTACATTTTCAAATGCATTTTTCAACGCATTGGAGCATTTTGTAACGCACTTTCATCAAAACGTATTTTCGATTCAGTTGTTTTGGAAGTGATCCGCCCCTCGGCTCGTATAAACCATTGTCAGTACATCACCGTTAAAAATGCCATGGCCTACTGAGGCATCTCAAAATGGTACCTAATGATAAAGTTTATTGCTAGTAGGTACCTTTCTATATCAAGAAAATGGTTTTGTCAACTAATAAATTATGCCACCATAATTCCTAAACACAATCAAGACAAAAACTTGTTGAGCATACGTAATTTTTTACTTTGTATGTCTTTTTAAGAAGTTCTTATGTGATATTTTTAGAAAAATACCTAATAATTCAAATTTCACCAAATAGTAAATCGTGAATAACTCTAAAACGAATAGAAAAAACGTAATGCTGTCTTCGGCAAAGTTTTCCCTCATAAATTTTCCTATCTTTTTATGGAAATTGTTTAAAATTAGCATTAGGTTCAGATAGTTTTTATGATGGGTAAAATGCACAGTATATCAAAAAATGATAAATTTTAGTAAACTCAAAAATTCAGTATCAAAAAGTTACCTGCAAAACATGTCGTTAATCATTTTATCCAAGAAGTTTGGATCCATATCAAGCTGTAAAAAATATAAAAATAGTGGGTATTGCCAGTTTTTGTACGGTAAAAAATATTTGTATGAAATGTATTACGAAAAAGAGCCATTTTTCAAAAATCTCACCGGGGCGACCTCTAAACGTCATTTCTGAAAGTTGCCGTCATACAAAAGTTTGTTTCTAACACCCTTAGCTATCATTAGCAGGGTGAGCCCCCAAGCTTTTTGACCATGTGCAATTTTGGGACAACCTAATATCTATGTACCCAGTGAACTGATAAAATTTAAAACCTATTAGACGATGCATATCGACGAATCGAAACGGAATCCAAGAAGTATCCGGAAGGATTTCAGGATGAATCCGATTCTTGAAGAAATTCCGTAAAATATTCCAACGAATCCTGGAGGAAATTTCAGGGAAAATTTCAGAAAAAAATCTGGAAGAACCCCTGTAGAAATCCTGAGTGCTATCTGTGGAGAAATTCTTGGATGAATTACCAGAAGAATCTCAAGAGAAGTCCCGGAAAAAAAAAAACCTTAAAGGATTTTTGGAAAGATTCCGTGAATCACTGTCATAGTGAAATCCTAGGATAAATGCCTGGTCGAATCCCGCGAGGAATTTCTGGTGAAATTCGGTGGAATTCCTGGACAAAATCCCCGAAAAAAATCTGAATAAAACTCTTTATTAAGCATTGTGTTACACGAATACAAAATGGTCATTAGCTGAGGAAGTTCTTTGTTGAAAACTGTGGAAGCGCACATACAACATATATTTAGGCTATGTCCCAAACTTTCATCGGCAAAGAAAAATAAAAAGAAGACGACGAAGAAGAATTCACGAACTTCTTATTTTATATTTTAGGTGTTTTTACTTTCTTGCCCCATCTTATTTCCTTACTCGTCATTAATTGCGAGAGCAATTTTGAAAGAAATGCTGGGATAAATATGTGTCGAAATCCCCGGATGAATTCAAAAGAATCGCTAGACTAGTGTAACTACGAAAAATAATCCCCAAAGGAATGTTTGGGCAGAATCCCAGTAGGAATCCCAGTAGAAATTCTAACAGCTATTCCTGCAGGAAATCAGAGATTAATCCCAAGAGGAAGCTGAGGAGGAATACAGGGAAGAATCTCTGAAGGAATCACTATAAGAGTCCAAGGAAAATGAAATCTTGGAAGATATTCCAGGAAAAATCCTGAAAATAATCTCCCTTATTATAATAGAGGGCGTATGAAACCAAATTTTTCTTTTATTTTCTTACTTTTCCCATCTACGGGATAAATCCTGAGAGGAATATATTGAGCAATCCGGAAGGATTCACAAAAGAAACAATCCATGAAGGAGACAGTTGCTGGAAGAGTTTAATGAGGAATCTCTCGAAGAATCCCTAAATCAAGGAAAGAAATGTCAAGAGGAATCACAGGAAGAATTCCTGAAGGTATCTCGGGAAGAATCCCTAAAAACCCCTGTTCGAGTCCTTTGGAGGAGTTCTGGGAGAATTGCCAGGAGGAACTCCTGTAGGAATCCCTGAAGAAATACCAGAGGAAATTCCGGAGCAATTTTGGAAGAAATCTTGAATCTTCTGCCAGTGTTCTAGACACTTTGTTAATATCTAAGAGAACTTGGAGTATTCACCATATGTATGTAGCTTGCGTTAAAATCTTGGATTGTATTTAGATAATATCTTCAGAAATGCCAGCTCCCGATACATTAGATAGGTTTGTTTTTTTTTCGGATTTCCCATCGAATTCTATATTTCTCGGTTCACCTTCCTTCGAGAATTATTTCGAAAATCCTTGAGAAGTCTCCATGGACATAATACTATTTTTTTTGTAGAAAGATCTTCAAGAATTCTTGTTAATTGACAAATCTTCCAAGAATTCAAATGAAATTAAGAAATTACTAAGATACTAATTCTTCTTCTTCTTGCTTTCAAATGTTTTCTTTGCAAACATCTTTTTTATAATTTTATTCTCAAAAATTTCTTTAACTATTAATTTTAGGAATTTCTCATAACAATATTTTTTGCAAATTTAATTATTCCAGAAGATTTCCAAAAGTGTTCTAAAGACATTTTTTCCAAGGCTGGCACAAATTTCTCAAATGGAGGAGAACGTGTCTATGGAGCCGACCTACAACTCCTTAGAGAGTTGAATTTACATTTTTAAGGAATTCCATTGATGATATTTTAATATCTGCTTTGGTAATTTCTTGAAGAATTGATTAGAGAAGAAATTTAATTAGCAAGTTCCTTAGGTATTTCTTTGGGAATACTTTCTGTTATCTCATTGGGAATTTTCTCGGCAATTTCGGTAGATATTTTTGGAAACTTCTTGGATAGTAATTTAAAAAAAAAATCGCTGGAAACTTATTTGGAAACGTTATCGATACTTTTTTTTGAAAATTACTTCGTAATTCCAGAGATGCCAGATTGTTTTATCAAAAGTCTGTATCAATACAGATTTTTCTGTACCGCCGTATTTGAAGGTATAGCAGACACTGAGTGACCGAGAGCCCTAGATTTCAATAAAACTAATAAAAATGTACTAGGGTAATTTTCCAATTATTGCACGGCTAAAAATTCGCAAATTGTTGCACACCTCGTAAGAATAACATAGGTGTGCAACAATAGGCGAGTTTGCAACAATTGGAAAATCACTCTACTCTTTGACGGTTTTCAATTTTTACAGTTATTTATTTTTTTTAAACATGTGTGAAAATGCACAAATTTCCATAAATTCTTCAAAGTTTAAGCAGCAATTTATGAAGTTTTCATTAAATTTTTTGAAAGAATTGTGATGAAATCTGTATCACATTTTGTAAATCTGTATTTTTCTGTACTCTGTATCTCATTTGTATAGAAGGTCAAAAATTTGTATTACAAAAAAAAACCAGTAAATCTCTGCGTAACACCTTTAGAAACTTCTTTAACAATTTCGTTTGGAATCACCTTGGAAATCCATTTGGGATATTATTCGGCATTATTTTTATAAATTTCATTTGGAAATTTTATCAACCATTCCCTAAGAAACTGCATCGGTAATTCGTGTGGGAACGTTATAGGTAATCTCTTCAAAAATTGCAATGGCAATTCCATCGAGAATTTTCTTGGAATTTCGTAAGGAAATTCAAGAAATTCTTTGTGAATTCTTTTTTAGATATCTTTGCAGATTGCCTTGGATTGTGTTGGGAAGTTTCATAAAAAAATCGGGCATTCACTTTTGATTTTTTTTTGTGAATTCATTCGGCAATTTGTAAAGCCTAGAGTTGAAGTGCAGTTTGTTTTTTTTTCTGTATTAACGAGATTTTTAGCCCTTGGCTTGTTCATCTCAGGACCTACGCTTTACTTCCCTTCCGAAGGAAGAACTCACATTTTGTAAGTTTGTCGGGAGTGGGATTCGATCCCAGGTCCTCGGCTTGATAGTCAAGTGTTCTAACCATCACACCAGGTCCGCTCTACTAGTTTTTTTCTTATTTTTGTATTTTTGATGCGGCATCGTATGAAAACAAAGATGACGATTTCAGTCAGTGCCATAATCGCTTATTCTCGAATATAATGAATTTGGTAGCGTGAGATTTCTAATGTTACTCTGACCCTTATTAGGTAGATTTTTTTTTTGACATTTTTTTTTTATTTTCAGTACCGTCAAGTCGTCATTCACCGTGGGCCTTCGGATATTTTTTCATATTACAATGGAATGGTATGACAATTGAGGGGCCCAGAATCAAAGGGGTGTAAGTGACCATTTTATCGATTTTGAGTTGAGCATATCATAAAATTCTTCAGATTTCAAGCTTTCAGGAACTTTTTTAAGATTGTTTTTACGATGATTGGAAAAATTACAATAAATCAGAGAAAATTGGGTTGATTTTGGAGCTCCATACATTTTGTAGTGGATGAAAAATTGGTCAAAAACTTTAAACCTCATTTACTCGAAAGTGGTTTTTTGTCACTTACACCCCTTTGCTTCTAACCCCCTCAATTTCACTTTAATTTCACCAATACAACACTAATGGATTGTTACCATGTCAAAACTTTTTACAGCACCATTTTGACACTAAAATGTGTTTATATGAAGCAATATTTAGCTCAGTCACAGCATTCGTAGTAAAAAAACAAAAACAGCGCTTACGTGATTTAAGCGTTTAACTAAATGTAGTAACGATATTATTTCACCAAGAAGCAATTAAATTCACCTATCAGGTATCTATTTTGCATTATCGAAGCAAGTTTACCAAGAAAGTACGATTCCACTCATTTTTTTCATTGAAACAAAAGGGCACGGTAAATGGGTACCATAAAAATCAGTGGTCTCCATTCACCGTGATCCATGTTGCCCCGTATGAGTAGAAAAAAAAATGAAAATATGAAAATACGTTTTTCTAAATAAATCTTGCAAGTTATTACTTAAAATGAATATAAACGAAGAGAATTGACTTTGCTATGTGGTTTTGATCATTTTAAAACAAAAGAAAAAAAATCCTCTGATACACGGTGAATGGGTACCTACCACGGAATCAGGCGACCTTCCCATCCTCTTCTAAATGTACTATATCATCCATTTTTGTGAAAAATTTTCTACTTTTGTGGTTATTACTTTAATTCTAACCTACAGATCGAAGTGTGCTTTGGATGGAAGCGGAAGATTTTTTTCTCTCAAGGGTAGTACGCACCTGATAAGTACTGTGGAAAAAGATAGGCCAAGGAACGGTCAAGAAATGATTTCGTTGTCAAAATTTCTTGAGCGGGTCCGCAGCTGGAAAGAAATGAAAATTGTGTAACGCTCGTAACGCCTGCCGGGCAAATCAAATGGAGCTGCCACTTTTCCTTGCGGAAAAATATTCCGTTCAATTATTCCTTAAGGAAAAGTGACATTTCTTCCCATACTAATCAGTTGTCAAAACTCCTTTGGTAATAAGAGGGATTTTTTCTGGAGTGCTTTTCTTACCAGGTGCGTACTAGACTTCACTAGTGATTTCTGTCAATATTCTGAAAATTATAAATTGAATTGCTTTCAAACAATTCAGAAATTATAATAGAAAAACCACGTTTAGAAAAGTGTATCACGTAACGACCGAATATTAGAGTGGATTATACTGAGGAGCATCCAGCCATGCAGTGCTGGACACAGCTGTACATGCCGACAAAAACGAAGCTTTATCCGAAACAGCCTGAATTTAAATTAACTGAACAAAAATGAACTACTTCGGCGTATTATTCATCCATAATAGTTGCTTTGTAATGAAATGACTTTATAGGTGTAAATAATGTACGAAATTCGTAAAAGTCTCATGGTGTCCATATTGCCCCATGGGGGTGTCCATTCTGCCCCGTATGTTTGAAGACGGTCATGAAAAACTAACATTTTTCATAACATTTTTTGAAGTGGATAAATCATTTTTCTTCGTGAGCATTCTTATGCAATAGATGCTAAATAGACTTTAAAAGGATACATGTATCAAAAAACAAAACTTTCTTGACATCTTGCCAGGTAAAGTTGGCAAAAACCTTAGGGTGTCCATATTGCCCCGCCTACCCCTATCCTTTGGAAATTACATCGTAAATTTCTCCGAAAGTCCTTATGTGATTATTCTTTCGGGAACTTTTTCAGCAATTTATTCTTGAATTTCTTCGGGTACTTGATTTGTGTCTCGGGAACATTTTTGCGAACTTCTTTCGAAAATTTCATCATGTTGTAGGATGTTCTGGAATTCCTTCGTCAAATTCTTTGTAAATATATTTGAGAAATCCTTAGGATCTTTTTTTGACATTCATTTACAAAATTCATGCAACTTCAGTAGAGTGGAAGTACTTCTCTATATCTTCTGGGATTTTTCCTTGAATTTCTTTAGAAACAACTTTCGGAAGTTTTTTAGGTTTTTGTCAGGTAATTTTTTTTAAAATAAAAAAAATCTAATCCTGATCTAATTCCTTCGGAATTTTATTTTTACTTTCTAATGCCATATTTTTGGAAACTTCTGAGACAGTTTGTAGTTTTATCGGAAACTTCTTAAGGAAGTTTTTCAAAAAATATTCTCAAGAATTTCTTCGGCATTTTCTTTGGCAAACCCATCGGAAATATATTTTGTAACTTCTCTGTGAATCTTATCGGTAATTTGTTTGGGAATGCCTTCGGCAAAAGCCCCAGATAAAGTCCCGTAAAATCAGGATGAGATCCCACATGAATTCCCGAAGGAACTCGTTGATGAATCTCCACTGGAATTCCTGAAAGAGTTTCCGACAGAGCTCCTGCGAGGTAATCCAAAAGCAAGTTTTGGAAGTATTTCCGAAGGCGAAAGAACCCCTGGCAAAATTCCAGAAAGCATTCCTGAAAGAATTCGCGAATGATGTACTGGAGGAATTTCCAGATGAATTTTCGAAGGAAGATCTAGAGGAATTTCCGAAGCAACTGCTGGAGGAATTTATAATTGAACGGAGGAGCTGGCGGTTTCTAATACCCGAGGCAATAATTTTAAAATAAATTGGACGAGCTTCAGTAGCAATTCATGAAAAAACTCCTAAACTCTAGAGCAATTCTCATAGTTCCCGAAAAAATATTTTGTAAATGTTTTCGGGAAGAGTTCCCGGAGAGATTTCTGAAATTGAATGAGTCCATGATATTTGCGGTAAAACTCCTTGTGGATTTTTTTAAAGAACTGTTGAGAGAATTACTGTTTCAACTCTTGAGGGAAACCCCGAAGGAACTTTAAAAAAATGTGAAAAGACATCAGGAGGAATTGGCGAAGCAATTTCTTGATCGGTTTTCTAAGAACGCCATGAGATATAGGAATATAATAGGAATATAATATAATAGATAATAGGAACGTCGGGAGTTATTTCTTATAGGGCTCTTGCAAAAATTCTGAAACGAAATTCTTGAAGAAACAACTGGAGAAATTTCCGATGAACCCCAGCAGGAATTCCCAACGAGACGAGAGAGGAGGATTTTTTTTAAGAAATTCCTGAAGTGATTCTCAAAGAACATCTAGAGAAATCGCTCAAGCAACTTATGCCAGACGTTTCGATAAATGTAAAAAGAAACTCCTGTAGGAATTGTTGAATGATTTTTTGGAAGATTTTTAAAGGTACTCCTTTCGGAATACTTGAAAGAACTTGTAGATAAATTAACAAAGGAAATTTAGGAGCGATTCCCAAAGGGAACTCTTTGAGAAACTACTGGATAAATTTCTGATAAAGTCCTGAAAGAATCGTCGAAGCAATTCCGGGAGGAATTTCCGATGAATCTCTTTAAGAAATTTACGATGGAACTGATAATGAGGAATTTCCGAAGGAACTCTTGAAGGAACTCATGGAGTAATCAAAAAGAGAGTTCCTGCTGAAGAAATCAGAGAGATTGAAGAATTCTTGGGAGAATCATTAAAGGAATTCCTGCAGGAATTCCAGCAAATGGTATACCTAGACGAGTTCCAGAAGCAGCTCTTGCTAGATCTCTGAATCAAACTCCGCTTGAAGAAATATTAAATTCCTGCTTGCCTGAGGAATCTCAGGAATATTTTTGCTGGAGATTCTCAGGGGGGAATTCCTGGAGGAACCTCAAAAGAAATTTGTTAAAATCCCAGAAGGCATTCCTACTTGAAGAATGCCAAAGGTAATGCCCGTTGGAGAACCTAGGAGCTCCTGCGGAAGGAATCCTGGAAAGAATATTTCCTAGAGGAATGCCAAAATCATTAGTATAGAATAGATCAATTGAGATCACTTCACCTATAAGCACAGACAAACAGACGTCTCACTCTAGTCATTTCTCATCGTTCCCCTTTTAACGGTTAGTTCAAATATTTTGTAGTTCGCAAATCGCTCGGTCACGGCGCTAGCATAGTTTTTGCTCCTGTTTGACATTTGCTCATTACCGCCACCTACTGAGTGGTTTGCGTAACACAGCTTGTTTAGCATTGGGCGATTATGTTTTCGTGATGATAATTTTTATCGTAATTTGTTTCAAGTGATACGTCTGTTTGTCTGCGCTATAAGCTCGCAAATTCCGCAAAAGTGAATAACATAAACTCTCGCGTATTACTCAGAGATTTCTATATTTAAACATGTTTAAACTTCTTACTAAACTATTCTATATATTCCACTGAATTTGCAGTAGATTTCAGAACTTGGATATGATCGAGTTAAGTTCCAGACCTACTGGCGACGGAGATAGTCGAGTGACTCCGTAGCTTGAAGGAATAGAAGCGCCCGTCTAGCGAATTGGGAGTCGTGAGTTCGAGTCTCACCGGAGTACGTGGATTTCTTTTCATAATTCAAATCTCAATTTGTTCATCGAGCACATGTTCTGTTGTGCACATGGATGTCAAAGCAATTTCATCATTGTAATTTCCCACATGGCTTGGTCAGCCAAAGCAAAATCAAGAAATTGACATTTGAATAAGATGTTAGTTTGTAGAACAATATGGATTCACCAAAAAAATAAGTAATCTTCTGACTTAACGAATTTATTGGTTCATAAGACGTTTTATGAACTCTGAAATATTCTATGTTTGTGGCATCGCCTTGAAAATAGCCCAATAAAAAAACCGAAACGTCGGGCAAAGCAAACCACACCGTTTTGAATAGTCTAAGACTGAGAAAGCCAGTTTTTTGGAAGTAACATTTTTTCCTGTCGCACTCATCCAGCACAATCTGAGGAGAACTTCGTTCTCAGCCTCATAGAAAATCAACATATAACACCTCTCACTCACCTGGTTCGGCAAAATCACAAAGTGCTCGTACGCGGCAAACATCTGCACGAACCGATTCAGAAAGATCTCCCGTATCGAGTTGTTCAGTCTCAGATCTTCGTAGTACTGTTCCAGCGTGCTGAGGGGCTGCTTCTGCTTGGCACTGGGCATGACCTCGTTGGTTCCGGAGTCGACCTCGTCGCCCCCGCTACGCCGTACAATATCGACGATTCGCTGGCGGACGTCCGGCCGGGCGGGGACGGCCGTCGGCGGAAGGGGGATATCCGGTGAGTTCGGTCGGTCCCAGTCCAGTACGTCGTGCAGCGAGTGCTTCCGTCGGACGTGCATCCCCGATGGAAGCGTGCAGCTGGTCGTCATCATGTCGTGGTCTTTGAGGAGATTCTTTGGACTGAGAATTGAGGGCGGATCGAGCGAGCGATCCCGAGGTACTTGATACTTGTCCAGAACGGCGGTTATCTCCGCGATGAAGTCGTGCCGATGGGGAAAGGCTGGGAGTTCTTCCGGGAGTTGGACCGATTTTTTGTCTACGTCTACGTAGCAGAGATTGGCTTCGCTTCCGATGCGGATGCTGCTGTCGGAATCGGAATGTAGGCCCATTACGAATGGGACTGGGGCGTCCAGGAAGTGGTGGAGGGAAGCGGGGAGGATGGGTGCGTAGACGTGCTGCCATTGGAAGGGAAATAGCAGGGATGTGATGCACTCTGCTATGATGGTAAGCTTCTGGTAGTCTGAAGATCGGAGGAGTACTTGGTTTTCGAGGAGTACACAGGTGAACAGTTGGATGACACAGTCTACGCTTAGGTAGGTGAACAACAGTCTTAGTGGGAAATCCATGAAGGGTAGTTCATCCTTGAGGGCAGGTCGTTGGAGGATGGTTGCTATGGGAGGTAGATGAGGATCGTCCGGCGGTATGTATATTCGTATGGACTTTCCGGGTGGAGGAGTGGACACTTCGTACAGGATGTTGTACACGTAGCTCTCGAGGCTGAGCCGAGCACCGGGGTGGCGGGGAAGACACCTGAAAAAGAAATGGGTAGTTGAGCGAAATAATGAATTGAAATATTTTTCAAACTACTCACTTGTAGAGATTCCTAAGAAAGAGCTCAGCAACGTGAGCGTACGGCACCTGACAAACGAGCGAAAGTGCTTTCGCAACGAATAGCTTATCCTTGGTAATGTCGTAGTAGCTAAGTGCAGACGTGTGGGCTTGTGCGGCTATCTTGAACTGTCGCGGCAAAGACCGACTGACGGGGTTTTCTTTGACCCGCCGTAGCGTTCCCGGGGGAGGCTGCTGTGAGGTGGATAGCTCCGTGATGAACATCGACTGGAGCGTGTGCATGGCATTGCAGATATCCCGGCTGCGAACTTCCTCGTAGAACACCAAGCTGAACCCGTAGCACCGTTTGCCGTCCTCTCGGGTGGTGGCGAACGCGTGAAACCGTGGCTCAGTGTTGTGTTTCTGTGTTCGAAACCGTAGGCCCTGCGGTAGCGAAAGCATACAGATTCCATGTGCATCGAACGGGTTCCACGCCACGTGCTCCGGGTAGTGTGCCAGTGCTATACTCTTGTAGGCTCGGTCCAGCGGAGAACAATGCAGACTGTCACCTGCGGATAGAAAGTGAGAACAGAAAACGAAACTAATGAGGCTATAATCGTAACACGAGAGCGTGCTGGTGTATTGTTGATGGTAATTTGATATTTGCCGGGTGTGGGCTTGTGCAGTGTGCACGGCTCATGTAGATGTCTGTATACATATCAAGCTCTGGCAACAAGTTTCTAACGACCGGTACCTATGGGAAACACAGCAGACTTTAAACCGATTGAAAGTTATTCTTTGTAGTTCTACGACGGTTGCTATTCAGTCGGCCTTTGGGCGTCTGGAGAATGGAGATTTAAAGCTGGAATGGGGGAGGCACATGTAGAAGGCTGTAGGTAGAGATGTGGGGCTTTGCTGTTTAGAACTGTCTACATGTTTCGGTCCCCCGGGTGGAGCTCTTTAAGTGGCAATATTTATCGAGTGGAAAATGCATGAATACTTCATGGAAGTCGTCAGTCGTAGGTTGTCGATGAATAAACGTAATTGTTGTGAAACGCTTAATGACCGCTACTGTTGCCGGCAGCCGTGGAGAACACACATTCGCTTCAATGCCCTGAATGATGTGGCAACTTATCGATCTATCGGTTGCTTGAATTGAACAAAGAATAGGTTCGATTGTGTGTTTTGCAGTTGGAAAGGTCAACCCCGGTGCATTGGTTACATTGTCTGAAGAATACATTTAGCCCGCTGCTGATTCGTGAGATTGCTCTATCGACGTTGTCTTACAACGCCCAGTAATAATAATGCTTTATGATCTGACGCAAACGATGATGGTAGCCTAATGGTTATCGTTTCTGCTTTCAAAGTAGAAGATGAAGATCATCTCAAATCAATCTGCTAATAATATTTGTGATTCTATTTCCAGGCGTCCTAATTCACCGTTGGCTATTTTAAATCATCGTCCGCATCACATAATTAAAACTATTTTTTGCCATTAAAAATATAGTTGTAATGTTACAGACGAAGAATGATATTCATTAAATGAAATTTGATGATCACTGTTTAAATTTGCAGCGAAAAAAAAACAACTTTCCATGTTTCGGTAAATGATGACGAATGCTTCAACTCTAACTGAGATGTTCTACTGCACCTTCTCCCACTTTAACAAGTTGTAAGCCATCAGTTCGATTGTTTGAGTACACGGTGCTAATTTTCACGGTCCAAAACATCACTCAAATTTCGTCAAATTACATATTTGGGCTTCGAATCAGTCGTAGTCGAGTCGGCCGGCAGCAGAGCTTGCTCATTGTCGGTCGATTTCGACATCAACCTACATCTCCCGGCGCGCGTGTAAAATTGGCAGCACCGTTATGAGCACGGTGCCCGCGCCACGCAAATTGTCGCGCTGTCACACTGACTGACTGACTGTTTTTGCTCCACCACTAGGCACTGTTGGCTGGCTTTGGAGTGCTATTCGGGATGATTGTTTGTTTTTCTATTTGATCACGCGTGCTGTGCGGATCGTTAGGGGTTACTTATAAACCACGGTATCAATTTTGGGCAATGCAGATCCAGCTCCCATTCGTAGGGTTCTGCTGATAGAAACATAGATTCTGAACCTGTTCTTCTATCCAAAAACTCAACGTGGGTAATGAACGAACCCATTGGCTGTTGGAGATTTATGCTGTCACGCATCAGTAGGTTAGTAGTTTCAGGCTGCACAAGAAAGTGATGATCGAATCATGTCATGTTAACATTACTCAACACTCAAGTAACATTTCTAGTTTTTATGGTCTTTTATAATGCATCCCAGCTAGTGAGTGTTCCTAAAATGTGTTCTAACGGGCAAGAGAGAGGCACAAACAAGCCTCGGGGAGCAAATAGTCACTATTTTATAACTTGGGAATGTCACTAACCATGCTAACCGAATCATGAGATCAGGGCCCTACATTTTCAATTTCAATTGAAATTTTCAGGCGAAGTTTGTAAACAATGGTTTCAATCGTCAATGGAAACAAGGCGCCGTCGTCGTCGCTCAGCCCGACTGTCATCGTCACCGATGAACCGACGGCGCTGCGTCGTCGCAGACGCCACTTTGTTTCGCACTCACAAGCTCACGTACGCTCGTTCGACATCGAATGAATTTCTCTGTTATAACTCAATTAATGAGTGTAACAACCGGCAAATCTGTGTAATGTTAATGTATTCTATGCACATTTTACTGAAATAGGTCATTACCCATAAAAATATTAAGCAAACATACATTTTAGACAATTTGAAAATTTCAACTGAATCCCAGTCGGTGTGAAAATGAGCCGCCACCCGTCGTTGCGTCGAAGAAAGTGACAAGAAGGGCGGCTGAAGCGAAGCGCATGCATGTTGTTTTGAATGTTCCCGTCGTCGGCGTCCGTACGATGCTGATGGGCGCTCGCTTTCAGCGTCATGTTTTGGTTTCGACGATGTAGGCCCCTGCATGAGATTTCTCTGAGAATTGCCTCAAAAACTAGCTTAAAGATTTCTTCCATTGAATCATTCATGCTTTCATCTGAAGTTCCCTAAAGAATTATCCAAAAACTATTGATCTAAAAGAAACTAAGACCTTTTTTTATGAACCCTTCCATGGATTCCATCCACAATTATTCCATGGATTTCTTTGGAAAACTCTCTAGGGATTTTTTTTATGATATCTTTGACGGATTTCTTTAGTCAGTTCTTCAGATATTCTTCCAGACTTCCATGAGGTTCTTCAGGAACAGCTCCATGGATTTCTTTTTAGAAATGTCTCATGAGATTCTTTCAAAAATTTCTTCCAGCAATTTCTTTTAGAAAATCAAAAGTTTTTATTCAAAAATTTCGCAAATGATTTCTTAACAATTATAAAAAAAAACTTTCTTAGCGATTCATAAAAAAAAAAAAACGTCAGAATTCAGAGAAAAATTTCCAGAGCTTTCTTCAGAAGTTTCTCCAGAGATTCCTTTTATAAATTCTCTATGGATTTCTTTCATAATTACTCTGTGGATATGTTTAGAAATAAGTCCAGGAATTCATTCATCAAATCTTTCCAAGATTCATTCAAACATATTTTCAGGGAATTCAAAAAAAAAAAATCTGCAGAGTTTCCTTCAGGTATGCCATAAAAATGTCTTCATAAATTCAGGATTTTTTTTGTAGAATCCTTCTGAAACTTCTCCTGGGATTACTTCAGAAATACTCATATTTTTCTTCAGGGATCCAAAACTTTTATATTTCTCGATTATTGAGGTTTCCAGCTCTAGACTGATATATCTCCGCATTCCGCATTTCAAAGATTGCTTCAGAAATTATTTCAGTTAACAATTGTTTTTTTTAGGAAATATGCCGGATTTCACGAACTCCTTCGAAGATTTGCACAGGGATTTTTCCAGGGACACCATTGAAAATATCCGCAGGAATGTCGCAAGAAATTACTTCACGAATGCATCCAGACAATCAAGAAAGAATTCCTTCATGGATTCTTGCATTATTACTTCCAGTGTTTCTAACAGGAATTTCTTCAGAAATTCATATGCCAGAAGGTTCAGGAGCTGCAGAAGTATTTTTCCGTATATTTCCCCAGAAATTCCTCCAGCATTTCTTCCAAGGGTGCCTTCGGATTATTTCCACAGATTCAAACATTTCTGAAAAATATTTCCTAGGAATCCAAGAATTTTACAAATTTTCTATTGAAGATTTTATCCAGCAACTCTTATAAATTTCCTCAATAACTTTTCGTGGAGTAAATAACACCGATAACTTGACAACATGCTGCCTCACATCAACGTGAATATTATAGCTGAGCAATTTGAAATCTAAACCTTATAAAGTTAAGCTGAGAAGCTATTTCTTAGGTGATCGACTGTATGTTGGATGTCTTCAGTTATGTTGCTGGCTTTTCAGTCTTCTGGGAGAATCAAAACAACTATATGTTTTCTTGATCCGTCGAATCCTTGAAAAAGGTCCAATAAGGACCGAAACGTCGGATCAAGAAAACATATAGTTGTTTTGATTCTCCCAGAAGACTGAAAAGCCAGCAACATAACTGAAGACAGCTGAGAAGCTAGGCAAACAATCCCAAAACTAATGATATTACACTAATATAAGGGAATTGGGGCAAAATATAATACTTAGGCAAACTTACAGAACTCTTTAAGGCTCAGATTGATTTGTACATGACCTCAGAACGTTTTGTCAAAACACACACCTCAAACAATATAAGTAAGATTGATTAATGATGTAAAGGGCCCATATAGCCGAGGCGGTAAACGCACGGGTATTCAGCATGACCATGCTGAGGGTGACGGGTTCGATTCCCGGTCGGTCCAGGATCTTTTCGTAAAGGAAATTTCCTTGACTTCCTTGGGCATAGAGTATCTTCGTGCCTGCCACACGATATACACATGCAAAATGGTCATTGGCAGAGGAAGCTCTCAGTTAATAACTGTGGAAGTGCTCATAGAACACTAAGCTGAGAAGCAGGCTTTGTCCCAGTGAGGACGTTACGCCAAGAAGAGGAGAGAGGTGATTAATGATGTGGAAACTATAAGATTTCTTTGAAATATAAGGGATTTGGGGCTAAATGAATCCCGTAGTGCAATTTGCCGTCGCGTGTTGTGGCTGAAACCAGTCTCAATCGATTGCTCAGGCTTTTTCAATTCTGTCATAGTTTTGTCGGTTTTGGTTGGTTTTTGCCCACTATGCACTGTAGCGATCCCGGAACCCCCGGTAACGTCCCTGAAACCCGCTGAAAATCCTCTGGAACACCCTGACATACGTCCAAAGAAACCCTTAATATCCCCTGTTATGCACCTGAGATCCTCCGAAACCCCCCAAAAATGACCCTGAACTCACCACATCTAGAACACGCTGAAAATCTTCTGAAATTTCCAAAAATCCCTACAAAACCCCCCTCAGACCCCTTGTAACGCACCTGAGACCTTCCGGTACTGACGAATACGCCCCTGAAGCCCGCTGTAAGGTTTCTGAACGCCGCTTAAGACCTTTCGCGTAACGCTTTCAATCCCCGCTTTGAAATTCGATCAGACCCCCTGCAACTCACCTTAGACCCATCGAAACCCCCAAAATGCCCCAGAAATTCCATCATGAATTCGTGAAGGAATTTTTCAAGGAATTCCAACAGAAATTACTTCAGGAAATCCTATAGGAATTCCTCCATGGATTTTTTAGGAAATTTCAAGAGTTCCTCCAGAAATTCCTTCATGAATACCTCCAGGATCCTCCAGGAAACCTTTAGTAATTCCACAAGAAAATACTCTTGAGATTACTCTAAGAATTCGTACCAGAATTCCTTCAGAGATATCCTCAGATATTCCTCTAGAAGTTCTTAAGGAACTACGGCAAAATTCTTCCCAAAATTACTCAAGGAACTGCTTCAGGAACTACTCCAGCAACTCTGTCAGGAATTGATAAATTTCTCCTGGAATTCCACCAGGAAGTTCTTCAGGAATTATTCTTATTATATCTTCAGGAATTCTTCCCAAGAATTCCTCCAGGAATTCCTCCCAAGAATTCCTCCAGGAATTCCACCAATAATTACTCGAGAAATTTCTCCAAGAACTCATCCAGGAATTCCTTCAAGACATCTTCATAAAATTCTTCCAAGAATTCTTCCAGAAATTCCTCCAAAAAACCCTACAGGACCTTTCCCAAGAATTTAACAAGAGTCCCTCTATGACTTCTGCCAAGAACCCCTTCAGGAATTTCTCCACCTCCACCAAGGATTTTTTCAAGAAATTCCTTCAAGAATTCATCCAAAAAATCTGCCACCAATTTCTTCATCTCCAAGATTCTTCAGGAAACCTTCAGAAATTCCTCAAGAAAATACTCCTGGAACAACTCCAGGCATTCCTCCGAGGAACTGCTCCGAGACTTCTCCAGAAATTTATCCAACCTCCAGGAATTTTTCCAAGAATTTCTTCAGTTATTCCTAAAATAAACTTCTGCTAAGAATTTCTCCAAGAATCCATCCATTCCTCCAGAGATTCTTTCAGAAATTCCGACAGTAACTCTGTTGAGAATTTCTCCAAAATCTGCTCCAATGCTTCTGTCAAAAATTTCCCCAAGAATCCCTCCAGGAATTTGGGCAGGGATTCTTTTATATATTACTTTAGGAATACCTCTAGGGATTTTTCAATAAATACCTTCAGGAATTCTTCCAGGAAAAATGGCTTTAGGAAATCCCCCAGGGATTCCATCAGGAGATCATCCAAGAACTCCTCCAAAAATTACTCCATTAATCCAGAATTCCTGCCAGAATTCCCTTCCATGAATTACTTCAGGAATACCTTCAAGACTTCTTTCAAGAATTCCTACAGATTTTCTCTAGAAATTTCTTCTGGAATTTCTTGAAAAATTCTTTCTGGTATTCTTCCAAGAATTCCTACAAGAATTCTACCTGGAATTTGTCCAAGAATTTCTTGAAGGAATTTCTGCATAAAATCCTGCAGGAATTCCTGGAGTACTTTCTGGAAGAATTCATGTAGTGTGAAGGAATTTTAAAAGAACATCCTGGGGGAATTCTTAGAGAAATTCCTGAAGGATTTACTTGAAGAAGTTCGGAAGGAACTCCTGGAGAAATTTTCGATGTTATTTTTTTGTAATTTTTATTTCCTGGAGTACTTCCTGGAATAAACCTTGGAGAAAATCCTGGAGGAATTCCTGGAGAAAACTTTGAAGTGTTTTCTGGAAGAATTCCCGGAATATGTCTTGTAGGAATTCCTGGAGTATTTCCCGGATTAATTCTTAGAGGAATTCTTGTAGTAATTCCAGGAGGATTTCGTAGAGTAATTCCTGGAGGAATCCCTGAAGGAATTACTGGAGTACTTGCTGGACGAATTTCTGGAATATATCCTGGAGGTAATCCTGGACGGATTCTTGGAGAAATTCTTAGCTGAAGTTTTGGAGGAATACCTGGAGAAATTTACTGGAGGAATTTTTGGAGAAATTCTTGGAGGAATTCTGGGAAGAAGTCTCGGAGCATTTCCTGGAGAATTACCTGAAAGAATTCTCGGAGGAATCCCTGGGGTTAAAAAAATCCTCCAAAATCCTCCAAAAATCCTGGCGAAATACCTGAAGGGATTTTTGGCAGTAGTCTTAAAGGGATCCCTGGTGAAATTCTTGGGGAAGGCCCTGTAGAATTTTTTGGAAGAATTCTTGATTCTTGAAATAATTCTAGGCAGATGTCCTGGATGAGTTCTTGGAGATATTCCTTGGGGAATTCTTGAAGATCTTCCTCGTGGAGTTCCAAGAAGAATTTATTAAGGAATACCTGGAAGAGTTCCTGGAGGAATTCGTGGAGTAATTCTCGAAAGAATTTCTTGATGAATTTCGGGAGGATTTTTTGGCGTAATGCCTCAACAGTTTTCGGAGGTACTTCTGAGGAAATCCCTGAAGGAATTCTCGGACGAATTTTTAGAGCTATCTCAGGATTTTTTTTGAGGAATTATTAAAGCTTTACTGAAGGAGCCTAGGGGTGTTCATGAAAGAATTTGTGGAGGAATTTTCAAAAATAACTTTCCAAAAATATCCCTGGAAGAATTCTACGATGAATTCCTGAAGAAGTTCCTGGAGGATTTCCTGAAGTGTTTTCTGTTGGAATTCCTTGAATAATTTATTCACGAATTCCTGGAGGAATTTCTGGAGAAATGCCTGAAATAATTTCGGATGAATCCCTGGAGTAATTTTTGGAGGAATTCTTGGAGGAATTTCTGGAGGAATGTTTGGAGCATTTCTAAGCAGAAGTCTATGAGTGTTGGAGTAATATCTAGAGGGATTCTTTGAGGAACTCTTGGCAGAATTTCAAGTGATATCTGGAGAAATTCTTGAAGAAATTCCGGGTTATTTATTTTTTTGCCGTAAAATACAAAAAAAAATTGAAAATTTGCCTAGACATTCGTTCAGCTGAATTGAACAATTTTGATAATAAAAACCATCAAATTTCAAAACATATCCCACACAATCCTTTTATATGGTAACCTAGATGGACTCGTAAATCATAAATTTTATCGTTTGCGGAAGTGTTGCCATATTATTTTATATGCATATCATATAAATATGCTAAATATTTCCAAAGATTCGAATAAGATTATAGTAACGAGTGCAGGTTGAAAATCTATGGAAAACAAAGTTTTTATCAGAAAAAAAGCGTTTCCAAGGAAGTATCCCCTTGAAATTTCTTCAGAAATTCCATCGGAGATTACCTCAGGAATTTCTCTGGGATTCCTACAAAATTCCCTTCAGGATCTCTTCACTTAGTAATTCCTCTATGGATTTCTTCTAATATTTTATCAGAAATTTCTTCCAAGACTCTTTGGGAGCATCCATTAAGTACGTCACGCAAAAACTGGGAATTTTAGAACCCTTCTCCCCCGTGTTTTACGGGGTATTCGTATACTTAATGCATTGCTCGTCACACTTTCACAAACCCCCGCCCCTCCCCCTAGGACCGTGATGTACTTAATGGATGACCCCTGTTAGGATTTTTAGGATTTCTTTAATAACTTCCTTGAGAAGGAATCTCCAAAGGAACTACAGAAAATATACGCGAAGATTCCTAGAAGAAATTCTTGAAAAAAAGTTTAACCTAAATATTTGTAGCAATTTCAAAAGTAATTTCTAAAGGTATTGCTTGAATAATCCTTGTCGGAATATCTGAAAGAATTCACTGAGATATCTGAAGAAATTTCTGGAGTAATTTCGAAGACATCATTAAAAAGATTGAGGATTTCCTGAAGGAATCCTAGGCGAAATCGTTTTAGTAATCCTTGAAAGAAGTCCTGGAGTTGCATCAGGAAAAAAATCGAAGAATTTCTTGTACAATTACTTAGCCGTGCTAGCCTCAGACACGTTTCTTATGCTTGGTTTCATCGCCGGGGTCATCATCCGGCTCCAACGGGTTAAGATATGAGGGGAAGTCCTGCTGATTTTTTTTTGAAAATCAAGGGCCGGGAGGAATTTTTCAAGAAATCACTGAGACAAAAAATATGAAGGAAACGGTTTTTTGGAAGGCATATGTAACGGAACACCCGAAAGAACTGAAGTATCCTCTCCAGGTACTCCTAGAATTATTTCTTGGAAACATCCTTTAGAAGTTCCATGCAACAAAGCTCGAGTAAAACCCCTGAAGGATTTCTGAAAAAAAGATCTTAATGATAGACGAATAACTCAAATTTTTCGAAGACCAGTGTGTGCTTAACCTTCCAGCAGTCGCGCGGTTTGCAGCCACTGCCAGCACTGCGCTATTGCTGAGTACAGTGTGTTGTACAAAATACAACAGCGACAAATTGAGAGATGTGAACAAAAAAAAATAACACTTGTTTTGGCGGGATACGAACCAATGACTTCGAATCGCTAGTTTGGCGCTTAAGCCTATTAAGCCACAGAACGAGTTGCGATTCGGTGAAATAGAATATCAACCTGGATTACCGGGTTCGGCTTTCGCAACTTTATCTCTCTCTTGACTTAAATGTCAATCTCTCACACGCTCGCGATTCTAAAACAAATTTATGAAGCAATCCTTGGAGGTATACCTGAGTTTCTAGCTGTAATCCTACAAGAAACTGTAGTTTTTTTCATGGAATTTCTGGAAGAACACCTGAAACAGTTTCTTAGGAAACCCCTAGATGAATTCCACTAAGAATATCTCGGGAAATTTCTAGAGGAAATCGTGGAGAAATTCCTAGGGAAAACTGCTGGAGAAAATTAAAAAAAAAAACAAACAGATGATCCCTCTAGACATTTCTGAAGGACTGGTTCAAAGTAACGACAAACTTCTCAAGGATTCCATTGAAATTATCCTCACTTCACTCGCTGTGTGAAAAGGATTCACTCCGAATCAATACCTCGCTTTCCAGCTAAATTCATCGAGAGAACGTGCCATGATGTCGGAGCCTGTCGGAGCTATGCAGTGCACTGGCTGCTACTGATTGCCCCAAGCGTATCATGCTGCTGAGCGATTCCAAGCAACAGCATCAAAATTAAGGAAATTTTTTAATTCATGATTTTCTATTGAACTGAAACTTTGCACAGTTTTTCAGTTCCATCTAAATCGCCATTTTTCGATATCAAATTTTTATTTTGAATCACGACTAACTTTTCGAAAGGGTGTATGTGAAAATGGTTCAATAATATTCAAAAATCTGTACAGCCAAAATGGTTCGTTCGATTGCTATGAATTTTTCAGCAAAGTTAGATAACTAAATGGTGATTCCTATGAAAATATACACTGTGAAAAAAACATCTTTTTTAACATTAAAAATATCATTTTTGTCACAAAAACTCAAATATCTCAAAACCCTATCTTTTTACCAACGCAATTTTTTTAGGGAAGACGGTCCATTGTATTAGCAATCTACCATAAAAATTTGGTGATGGTAAACTAATAAACAAAAAAGTTATAACATTTCAAACCTTTCACAATTTTCACATTTGGTAAATATTTTTTTCTGTGTAAATTATTTCGGTCAGAAATCGCAGTTTGATGCTGATTTTATTGTTCAGCAAAGTTAGATAACTAAATGGTGATTCCTAAGAAAATATACACTGTGAAAAAAAATCTTTTTTAACATTAAAAAATATCATTTTTGTCACAAAAACTCAAATATTTCAAAACCCTATCTTTTTACCAACGCAATTTTTTTAGGGAAAACGGTCCATTGTATTAGCAATCTACCATAAAAATTTGGTGATGATAAACTAATAAACAAAAAAGTTATGACAATTCAAACATTTCACAATTTTCACATTTAGTAATAATTTTTTTTAGTGTAAATTAGGCTAATACAAATTTCGATTTTCTCTTATGTCACCGCCCCCTCGGAAAATTTTGGTCGGAATTCAACATTTTGAGGGGGGCACAAATAAAATGTTCAAGAAAATCAACAAATTTAAGGTGTAATTCGAGTTCCACAGAAACTTTCTTAATAAATCCGATGAGTTTATCTATGTTGCCTAATTGTTTGGATATTTTTCCATCGAATACATTTATTATTTATCATCCTCCCCCTTAACGAGTCAACGAGCGCTGTGACAAAAGAAGAAAATGAGATTTGTTCCTGCCTTTATTTCGGCCGGAAATCGCAGTTTGATGCTGATTTTATTGTTAATGGCCTTGCGTGAGTAAAACAAGCTGTTTTTATTATGTATTATGTATATTATATGTACAGTAATGTTCCGATTTTATCACGCCCTCCGCGCATTAGTCGTTTATTCATTATTTGCTGTTACATTTGAGGACAAGTGTTTTCCCTCTTCTTCAAAATGAATGTTGAAAGCGTGTTTTGCAACGTTAAAAATATTGAAATGGGTATAGATGTTGAAGTATATATCAAAGCATTTTTGAAAAGGGGCGTGATTAATTGTTTAAACTGATGTCGCTGATGGTTCGGTGACATGACTCTCTGCACTTAGCACTTCTGGCAATTTCTCAGTTGTTGTCGTTTTAGAACTTCCTACGCCCTGCTTTACCGATGATATACAGATGGCTCGTTTGTCAAAGTCTAGACGGCAGGACGTGCAAATGCGTAAATTTGGATTCAATTTGGGCATAACCAGTCTCTTTCAGATTATCTATGGTGCTTTCGGTGAGATTTCGTAACTCCTTTGATCATTTTTTTTTCATCAAACGGTCTACAAGAGAGAGTTGAGTTGAAGACCTTTGAGAAAGCGACTGTTCATGTTGTTCGTTAGATTATAATAAACAAAATCACTTATTAGTTTTAACTGACTAGTTTGGTGTTGTTTGCTTGGCTGAAGAAAAAATTTACTATTTAATATCCATAGCGGTAGTATTTTTTTTTTTGCTTTTTCGTGAGCATTGTCATGGTATGTATACAGACAAACAAACGTAACACTGACGAAATTTTCATTGACCACGCCTTTAACGATCATTTTGAATCTTGGTTGTGGCTTTCATAACCAGAAGAGTGCCCATCATTTTTCTTTGCGTTTGACGTTTCACACTAGCGCCTTCTGATGACGATATTGCACATCGCAGTATTTCGTGAAACATTTCCACCAGGTGGGGGTAGTGTGAACTGGGCGATGGATTTTCACGTGGTAGGTAACTCTCATGCATTTGTTGTTGTTGAAGTTACTCGCATTCTTCCGATCATAAAGTCTGTTCTCTAAGAGGTATTTTTTTGAAGATAAACTAGACGTATACGCGTATATAAAACTTTTATTATACAGCTTTTGTCTTAAAAATAAGTTTAATTCCATTTTTCTTATAATCAACAGCTTTTCAACACTATCAAGGGATTTTTTCACCAGTCACGTACAATAAAAAGTATGACACTCTCAATATTTTTGATCAAAACACTGGATCGCGTCTAAGTTTCAAATAGATACTATAGAAATTATGAATAATCAAACAAAAGTATCATGAAAACAACTTGTTTAATTCAGGCGGTAGCCTTTACAATAAAATCAGCATCAAAAAATAATTCTCAAAATAATTTACACAGAAAAAAAAATTTTTTTGTTACTAAATGTAAAAATTGTGAAATGTTTGAAATGTCATAACTTTTTTGTTTATCAGTTTACCATCACCAAAATTTTATGGTAGATAGCTGATATAAAGGGCCATTTCCCCTAAAAAATTAACGTTGGTAAAAAGATAGGGTTTTGAGATATTTGAGTTTTTGTGACAAAAATCATATTTTTTTTAAGTAAAAAAATAAATTTTTTACAGTGTATATTTTCTAAGGAATCATCATTTAGTTATCTAACTTTGCTGAAAAATTCATAACAATCGAAAAATCCGTTTTTGCTGTACAGCTTTTAGAATATTTTTGAGCTGTTTTAGCATACACCCTTCTGAAAAGATAGTCGTGAGTGAATATGAAGGTTTGATATCGAAAAATGACGATTTAGATGAAATTGAAAAACTGTGCAAAGTTTCAGATATTTTTGAAATGGTCGCTCAGGATCGACTGACATGACTCCGTGGAATTCCTCTGCTATGTCGAAAATTGACCTCCACGAGAAGCTATTTCAAGGTGGCGCCTCCAAGGGGTTCAAAGAACACCATCCGAATTCCGTCAGCGCATTCTTCGTACCAACTTGGCTCGTGTTTACTTGGGCGCCTCCTATCTCTTCCCTAGTTCCTCATCCCGCCTCGCCTTGCGTACTACTTCATTTCATTTTTCCATTACACGTTTGGGGACGACAGGCGAAATTCCACCGGGTAAATTCCACTGGCTGATTAAATTCGATGTGACGGCATGACGCCACTTGGTCTCACTTTCTTTTGGTTGTTTCGTGTCGCACGTTGGCTCGTTTCCACTGTCGGTTGCTGTTTGGCTTGGCGATGGACAAGAATGAATCATACCCTTTGCTGATATGCACTGGTGATCTTTCGTCGGTATATATACCGGTATAGGAAGATAAGAGAGTTGGTTGCCAAAAAAAAAAACGAACGCGTGCTGAAAATCAATTGTTTTATTTTTTTTATTATATCATTTTTGATGGTTACGAACTTATTGATTGAACGAAATCAGATCGGTTTCTAATTTTTTTGTAGTGTTCTGCTTTAAATATTTAGGAAATTTTTCGTGGATCTTCCAAAATTAGGTGATATCTCTTGCAGAACTTATGGAGCATGTTGCGGTGGAATCCTTCGAAGAATCATATTTCTCAGAAATGTCTGGCGGTAAGGTTACTGAAGAATTGAAAAATAAAATTTGTTTCTTGCGTAAAGCGTAATAACTCCACGTAAGTTCAAAACAAATAGTTTGGGGCATTGACACCCCACTTAGTCAGAAAGTTGCCAAGCTCATGAGATAACATCGAACACGATACCACTATTGAATTATGGTCGTCTACTGTCGCAATTTCCCACGAATCCGGACGAAAACGTGCCCCAATAAGCTAGCTGTCTGTCACCACGCAGTGTACCAATATCAGCAAAAGGAAATAAAAAAAGAAAAAGATCTCCAGTATGAAATTCTCACCAAACAAAGACCAGTCATGTGCTCCGCAAACTAGCAAGTGGATACCTCTCCCACAACACAAACATTACTCTTTGTGCACGATATTAGCGATAAATTGTCTAGACAACTTCACCCACCGCTGCTGGCTGTCACCATTCATCCATGACTGAAACAAATCTAACCCGTCTCCGAGGTATCCGGACGCCTCCGGAAAATGACGGAAAGAGGCTATTTTTAAACCAGGCTGAAGTGCGGTCCCATCTGGTTCTCCAGTTCAGGGGTGGGAGCACGTGGGAGTTTTATTGTCAGGTACATACATGGGATCGAATCGCCGTGAGCGTACAAATCATCCGTCAAGTGGAAAAACATGAAAAGCGTTTTCCAAAACTTATCTTTTGGGCAGTTTGTGATGTGGGAAGGAGGAGAGTACACGACTACCCCGAATAGTGTGAGTAGCAGATTGAAATACCACGCGCTGTAGACATAGAATGTATCTCTATCTGACCATAATGGTTGTTTGTCGAATCCCATTTCCTGGGAAAAGCAGAGAAGGTGATAAAACACTTTGGATTCATCGTCCCACACGGGAACGTTCGAAGTGGCAAATTACAACCATCGATTTGCTGGTGAGTGTTTTTAGATCTGAGTTTGTGGAGAACACGTTTCGAAGCTGTTTGCTTTGAAGATAGAATTACGTTGTTATTGAGACGTTTGATCGACAATAGACAAGGTGGGGCTTTGTTGACTTATCTGTGAATTCGTATAACTTGTTGCAAAATGTTATCAACACGATTGAAAACTGGAATTAGGACACGTGAAAATCATTTTTTGTTTTGTTGAATCAAATGTTGGAGTCGATACGCTCGATGTAGTAGTTGAAAAAAAAACGCTGAAAGTGAAGAAGTTTCCTTATGAATCTCTGGAAAAATTGATACAGTACAAATTGCTACGCTGGTAGATTTTTCTGAGAAAATAGGGTATGTGTGCCATCAGTAATCTCACGCTCCCATATTCATCCTACTCGAAAACAAGCGATTACGGCACCGATTGATTCCGTTCTTTGTGTTTTCATGGGTGCTCACTTCTAACAAAAAATACAAAAATAAGAAACAAAACAAACAGCGCTTTAATCCTTTGTTTTTCGTAGGATGAAGATGGGAACCACATGCTTAATAAGGGAACCAATACCCTATCTGTGAACCTTAAAATTCTGGAAAATTTACAGGTAACATTTTAGGCACATCTTCTGGAAAGTATGTTACCTATTAGTTTAATTTCTACGTTGCATGTTATGTTACAGGGCTGCAAAACGGTGAGTCGAAAAGGAGAGCGTCCAACATAGCTCTGGTCCTCACAAGTTCCTACCTCATGCTTCCACGGGTCGCGATAACAAAGACCGCCAGCTAAGACTTGTGTGCTTAGCTGGTAGTGCAGCTTGGACACTGTTGTCCTTCTGACTTCAGCTATATTGAGGAGGTACGATCCGAGCGTCTGTCCACCAAGGAGGTGCGGCTCAAACATCGTCTAGTCTGGCATCCAGCAGCTGAGTAAGAAACGCTCCATCAGCGTGGTCGTCCCTGTGTTAGTTGGGACGTTAAACAGAACTGGCACGATGGCCCTCCGGCGAGACAGGAGTGTTGGCGTAGGCTCAATAAGCCACCCGTAAAAACCCCCATTGTGAATAACATAGGAGAATATACGACTCGGTACAATCGGCAAAGACCCACGCGACGAAATAAGGACTACGATTGGAAACTTGGAACATGGAATTGCAAGTCACTAGGTTTCGTAGGATGTGACTGGATAATTTACGACGAACTACATCCCCGCAACTTCGACATCGTGGCGTTGCAAGAACTTTGTTGGACTGGACAGAAAGTGTGGAAAAGCGGGCATCGAGCGGCTACCTTCTACCAAAGCTGTGGCACCACCCATGAACTGGGAACAGGATGTATAGTGTTGGGCAAGATGCGACAACGTGTGATCGGGTGGCAGCCGATCAACGCAAGGATGTGTATATAAAAAGTTAAGGGCCGTTTCTTCAACTACAGCACGGGTTCCCAACCGGTGGTCCGCGGCCCCCTAGGGGGCCGTGAAGCCAGTCCAGGGGGGCGCGATGTTACCAAAACAATTGTTAAATTTTTATTCTATTTTGTGCGAATCATACCAATTCTTAATTTTGTATACCGTCACCCCCAAAGCCACAATTTGAGGAACAAATTTCCAGCATAAAACGCCTTCAGAAGAAAAAATTTTCGGCTGCGCCGCTATTTTTAAACTACGACTCAAATTGAATATACGTACATGACATCATTGTTTACGAAACGTGAGTATCGAATAAAAAATCGTATTATTGATCGTCAAAAATCCCTCCCACAGTAAATTTCTGGTTAGGTCACTGTACCCAAAATATTCGGTTTCGTACATTTAAGTCGTATTTTTTTCTAACAATTTTCATTGGGCCCAGATGTTTTGACAATTCTTAAAGGGGGCCGCCACCTCAAAACGGTTGGGAACCCCTGAACTACAGCATCATTAACGTCCACTGCCCACACTAAGGGAGACCTGATGACGAGAAAGAAGCGTTCTACGCGCAGTTAGAGCAAACATACGTTGTCCGTGTCTTTTTTTCTCGGATATAACCAATGTCCGCACATATCGCAGTGCGAATATAGATTCGGATCACTACTTAGTTGCTGTATGCATGCGCTCAAAACTTTCGACAGTTATCACCACGCGTCGAAGTCGAACGCCGCGGCTCAACATCGAGCAGCTGCGTAACGTAGAAGTGGCTCAAGACTACGCGCAGCAGTTAGCAGTGGCCCTACCAACGGAAGAGCAGCTTGACGCAGCTACACTTGAAGATGACTGGAGGGACATCCGATCCGCCATAGGTAGTACCTCGGCTACAGCACTAGGCTTCGCGACTCCGAATCACAGAAACGACTGGTACGACGGCGAATGTGAACAGTTGAAAAACGAGAAGAATGCAGCATGGGCGAGAATGCTGCAACACCGTACGAGAGCGAATGAGGCTCGTTACAAACAGGCGCGGAACAGGCAGAACTCAGTCTTCCGGATGAAGAAGCGCCAGCATGAAGAACGAGATCGCGAAGCGATGGAAGAGCTGTACCGTGCTAAGGACACACGAAAGTTCTACGAGAAGCTGAACCGCTCGCGCAGAGGCTTTGTGCCACAAGCCGACATGTGCCGAGATAATATTCTCGCGGGAATATTCTCACGAGCGAGCGTGAGGTGGTCGAGAGGTGGCGGCAGCATTACGATGAGCACCTCAATGGCGACGTTGCAAGTACCGAAGGTTGCGTGGTAACAGATCTAGGAGTATGTGCACAGGACGAAAGACCTCCGGCCCCTGACCTCCAAGAGATTGAGGAGGAGGTTGGCCGGTTGAAAAACAACGAAGTCGCTGGAGCAGTTCAACTACCAAGCGAGCTTCTAAAATACGGTGGAGAAGCACTGGTGAGAGCACTACACTGGGTCATTACCAAGATTTGGGATGAGGAAGTATTACCGGAGGAATGGATAGAAGGTATCGTGTGTCCCATCTACAAAAAGGGCGACAAATTTGGTTGCGGTAACTTCCGCGCGATCACACTACTGAGCGCTGCCTACAAGATACTCTCTCAATTTTTAAGCTGCCGTCTATCACCGATTGCAAGAGAGTTCGTGGGGCAATATCAGGCTGGATTCATGGGTGAACGCGCTACAATGGACCAGATGTTCGCCATCCACCAGGAGTTGCAGGAATGCCGCGAATACAACGTGCCCACACATCACTTGTTCATCGATTTCAAATCGGCCTTTGATACAATCGATCGAGAACAACTATGGCAGATTATGCACGAATACGGATTCCAGGATAAACTGATACGATTGATCAAGGCGACGATGGATCGAGTGATGTGCGTAGTTCGAGTATCAGGGACACTCTCGAGTCCCTTCGAATCTCGCAGAGGGTTACGGCAAGGTGATGGTCTTTCGTACTTGTTGTTCAACATTGCTTTAGATGGTGTAATTAGGAGAGCGGACTGCTTGGTTTCGCTGATGATATTGATATCATTGCTCGTAAATTTAAGACGATGGCGGAAACGTACATCCGACTAAAGAGTGAAGACAGGCGAATTGGATTAGTCATTGATGTGTCGAAGACTAAGTACATGATGGCAAAGGGCTCCAGGGAGGAGTCACCGCGCCCGCCACCTTGAATTTATATCGACGGTGATGAAATCGAGGCGGTTGAAGAATTCGTGTGCTTGGGCTTACTGGTGACCGCCAACATCGACACCATCAGAGAAATTCAGAGGTGCGTTGTGGTAGGAAATCGTGCTTACTTTGGACTCCGCAGAACTCTACGATCGAATAAAGTTCGCCGTAACAAAACGCTGTAGACCGGTCGTCCTCTATGGGCACGAAACATGGACCCTACGTGCAGAGGACCAACGCGCCCTTGGAGTTTTCGAACGGAAGGTGTTGCGTACCATCTACGGCGGAGTGCAGATGGAAGACGGGACTTCAACAAGGCGAATGAACCACGAGCTGCATCAGCTGCTGAGAGAACCAACCATCGTCCATACCGCGAAAATCGGGAGGCTACTATGGACGGGTCACGTCATCAGGATGTCGGATAGCAACCCGACTAAAATGGTTCTCGAGAGTCATCCGACCGGTACAAGACGACGAGGAGCGCAGCGAGCTAGGTGGGTCGACCAAGTGGAGGACGATCTGCGGACCCTACGCAGAGTGCGGAGCTGGAGACAAACAGCCATGGACCGAGTGGAATGGAGACGGCTACTATGAACAGCAGAGGCCACCCCGGCTTTAACCTGATCGGTATGGTAAGTCGGGGAGCACATAGGCTTGTTACCTACAAAAAAAACTAACAAGGTGGATTGGAAAATAACCGAGAAATAGCTGAAAGTTGACATAAATTCCAACTTGTGCAATAGGGTGGCCCAAAGATTTTTAAGAAAATTTAAATTTTAAATAATCTGAGTATTATCACCTTAATTTGCTGTATAAGACTCTTATAAGCTACAGCGAATTTGAATTTTATGTGGAAAAAATTAAAAGTATGTGCAGAAAGAACATAGTTTCAGTTCTCCGCCGCAAGATGGCGCTAGAAGCATAACTATTTTTTTTTGTTGTTATTGGACATTCTTTGCACAACGACTTTGTCATAAACAGCATAGTGATCCGATGCTTCTAAGAAAAAAAAAGTGATGTCTACGACTTATAAGCACATAAATATCGAAAAAACAAATAGTTTCTAACGATGTTATAACTTTAATAAAACGATTAATATCTGCATAATTACGTCACATGTCACGTGTATGTAGGTTTTATATTTTTCATAGTTCACTAGAAATGGGATGTATTTGATGCTGTTTGATTTATATTTTTATCGCAACCCATCGGTGAAATATCCTTGTATGAAGGTTAGTTGTGGGTTTCGTGGCCGTACGGTTAGCGGCGCCAGTCGTCTAGGCGTATCGTAAGCTTCGAAGTGTGGGTTCGATTCCCGCTCCAGTAGGTGAAAACTTTTCGTCGAACGAAAAATTCATCACTGGATCACTGGGTGTTCTGTGTGTTGTCCTTTGTCTAATGTATGCAATGTTTAGTCTGTGCAGCCTTTGGCTGAAGACGGTGTGAATAGTCTTAAAAAATACCGCACGTATCCAGTATTATCCAGTCGAGATATTCCTCATTCAATACCCAGCGCATTCTTCATGAGTACATATATAGAAAATGTCATTTGGAAATAATGATGATTCCTAACACAGTAGGGGAGACTGAGGAGACCTGATCCCTGGGGAGACTTGTTCCCCCCATTATTTCTCGGAATCAAAAACAGTTTTCTTCTAGCATATCTTTTCCGAAACAACATCTGGACAGACGACAATGTTTTGGCTTCAATTGATTTTAATTGTGTATTGCATTATTTTTTAATGGCTGATGGTTTGTTTTCAGTCCTTCAGAAATCTTTTAGGCGATTCCGAAAAATCTCAATAACTTTGTGAAAATTGAACCAAATCGTGTCAAAACTTCACAGCACATAGTTTAAATTGAATACTATCAAACGTATTTACCCAAATAAGGTTGTTGCATAAATATTTCAATTAATGTAGCTCAGTGTATACAACAGTGACATGGGGAGACTTGATCCCTCGAGGATTACACAGACATTATACATGTGAAAAATAAAATTCTATTTGGAAGCCTCCATTTACTCGGAATTCTAGTATATTCAATGATAAAACGTGCCAGATAATTATTATTTTATTACACACCATTAAAAGGGGGATCAAGTCTCCCCATTTTCAAAATACGGCATATCCTTAACAATTTAAGGAAATCTCATAATTTCAAATACACCATATTCATCAAAAATGTAAGAAAACTTGAAAAGAAAATGAACAGGAAGCTTCTGGAGTAGTTTTCCCTTCAAATTAAACATGTGCTCAAAAGGGGATCAATTGTGACCCATTTTTGAAAAATACATCATAAGACATGCCTCCATAAAAACACAGTTTTGAAAACTTTAACAATAATTTAAAGTCCTTTTGTTGTGTATAAACTTGCAATAGATGTTTACCTGCTATTCTGTACGAAAAATGGATCTAGTCTTGTGTTTTTTCTTAATGTTACAGGCAAATTGAGAAAAAGGGATCAAGTCTCCTCAGTCTCCCCTACTCAATACAAAACCAATAAATCGTCGGGTATTTTATATCGGCGATTCAATACCCTGCAAAATATCAAAAAAAGTTGTTCCGAACACCAAGACAACTGACCAATATTTTGTTTTGGTAAGACAACTGACTTTTGAATGCTGTGGAAAACTTAGCGTTAAGGATGGAGAGTAACTTTCCAAATTGGTATTATAGTAATTAGTTAGGTTTTTTTAAAAGTAAATTCCAAATTTAAAGTTGAAATATTTCGAAAACGGTACCTTTTAGGAAGTTAGTGATTAAGGTTGAAGGATTCGTCATTGATATCGTAGTCATCATTGAAATTGCGAAAGCAGTTTTCTCTTTCAGAACACAAATGTACGCAACGAAAATGTATTCACTGTATTGCTGATGGAGAATGGAATAAAGTGAATACATTTTAATTATAAACATTTGTGTTTTGAGAGAGAAAACTGCTTTCACAATTTCAATGATGACGACGATATCAATGACGAATCCTTCAACCTTAAGGCAATTTTAATTCAAAATTAGCCTAAGAATCATAGTGTGTTATCAAACTATGCAAAATTTGTGAAGGAGTTCCTGAAAGAATCGAGAAGAAATCCATCAAATGAATGAAGGAATACCTGAATGAAATCCCGGGAGAAATTTCTACAATAATTTTGAGAGAAAACCCGAGAAGAATTCAGGAGGAATCACAAATGCAATCTCGAAAATAATCCGTGAGAATTTCCCAGATGGTATCCCGGGAGGATTAAATGAAGGTACCCCACGAGGAATCCCTGGTACAGGGTCAGTAAATATTCCTGAAGGGATCCCCAAAAGAATCCCAGGAGCAATCATTACAGGCATTCCAGGAGAAATCCTTGACAGAAACCAGGATTAATGAAGGAAACCTGAGAAAAATTTCTAAAGAAACCCCGGGAGGGATCAATGGAGGATTTGCAAAAAGAATTCCGAAAGGAATCCCGGCGAAAATCGCTGAGAGAATCCTGCGGAAAACTGCTAATAAAATCTCGGGAAAAATCAATAAGGGAATTCCTGGAGGAATCTCCGAAGAATCCCTGAAAAAGACCAAAAAGAGTGCCCGACGGAATCTATCTAAAGGAATATAAAAAGAATGCTGGATGAAGTCCTAGCAGAAATATCAAATCAGAATCATTGATTGAATCTCGAGAATAATCCGTGAATCCGTGAATCGTAAAAGGTATCCTTTATGAAATGCCGGAAAATATCGCTGAGGAATCTCGGGAGAAATGCCCAAAGATAACGCAACAAGTCAATGGAAGAATCCTGGGAGGTGTTTCTTATTCCCGAGAAAAAATCATGGAGAAATCCTCGACAGAATCCAAGAGGAATTCCTGAACGAATCCTAGAAGGAATCCTCAAAGGAAACCCGGACAGGACCAATCTAGGAATCCCAGGAATAATGCAGCAAGAAATCTCCCGGGAGAAAATAAAGAAATCCCAGAAGGAATTCATGTGATATTTTTAACGAAATCTCACGGGAAATCGCTGAAGGAACCCCATGTTAAATTAATCAAGAAATCTCGAATGGAATCTCTGGGTAAATAACAGAAGGAGTGCCGGGAGAAATCTCTGAAGGAATCCCAGAACGAATTCTTCGAGGTATCCTTAGAATAATGTTTGAGGGATCCTAGGAAGAAGCATCATGAGTGGAATACCGGGAAGAATTCCAGGAGAAATCCTGGGATGCATCTCTGCAGAATTTTCGGGAAGAATTACAAGATGAAACCTGGTTGGAAACGTAGGAGAAATTAATGGAGAATTATCGGATTTGTAGCAGATTTATATTTTTTTTACGTTGTTTCGCCTTTTTTTATCGACTTTTTTTTGCCTCACCATTTACCATTTAAATGCTTCTAACTATTTTATTTTTTATCTCAAATTATTATTTCTCATCGATTTTCAAAACCAGCCAAATGAAACAATTTTTGAAATATTTGATATCAAAAACAGAAACTACTTTGACGACGACTGTTAAGTATCTCTTTCGGGTCTTTTTGTAGTGTTTCAGTCTATTCGGGGATCAAAAATAACTAGGGTGACATTGGGTATTTTCGGAAGGTTTGTTCTCTTCGTCAGGGGAGATTTTTGTCGTCAAAATTACTTGAAACTTGGTCATGTAATTCAGCTTGGTTGGGAAATATATGATGTCAACTATGAGTTCAGGCTTAAAAAATACCATGACAAAGAGAACAAAACTGCCGAGAATACGTTAGTTTCCCTATATGCTTTCTGTTTCCAGTGTTTCGATTCTTATTTTGATCTTCTTTAGGGAATCGATTAAATTGTTGCTTTGTCTAGTGGATGTTTTTTGAAACATTTAACTGTCATTCCTTGTTTTACTAATTTGTCCATTTGGTTGTTTTTTTTTTGTACCGGAAAACCTTCAAAATTTCAAACAAACTTGGTAGACGGAAACTGTACCCAATATACTACTTTTCCATATAGTACGTACTGTATGATTAGACGGATCGCAGCAGTCCGCGAACGCGTGCGGATGTAAATTTTTTTCGCTGTCATTTTTTTTCGTTTCCGCGAGTTTTCGATTTAGGATTAATTAAGTTAATATTGGAATGTATTTTAACTTCCAGGAGTTTTAGTTTAAACAATATGTTTTCCTGGACTTCACGAATAGGCAGACAGAAGAAAAAATATCAAAAAGTGTTTCCTGAGCATTTAAACCCGGTGCGAGTGGTGTGAGGGACGTGTGGTTCTTTCGTTAGTGCAGTTGCAATCACGTTGATCGGAATGGGGTCGAAAAAGTGCATTTCTTATCTTTCTGGGTTCGATGGTGGTCCCATTGGCCGTCATCTGTTGGAAATTTGAGGTGTTTCACTCTGCTGGTAGTGCTGGTCAAGTTGTGAAAGTGTGTATGCGTGCGCACTATAACTCCTGCTCCTGCTGATGATGTTGGTGCATATTTATGTTTGGAGCGTTGCAGATCAATTGCACTCAAAGTGAGAAAATGCATTCGTGTGTTTTGTTTTTCAACTCTGACTTCTCCGGGGGAGACTCCAGCACACTACTAGACAATCTGTCGGTTGACTGATTTTGGTGGAAACAGACTTTTTCAAATCATCGAGTAGTGCTCACGTGTAAATGAGGGGCAGTGTTATTGTTGAGAAACTGGTTTGCGTGGAATTTGGCTGGTAGAGAACATCTCAATGTTGTTCTCTGGCAGACGTGACAGTATATCGCTTGGTGTAGGACTAGCAATGGAGCAATAGGAGGATGCATCCCTGATTTGGTGAGTTCGTTTTATGCTGTTGTTGTATTGTGGAAGCTTGCTAAAATATTTTTCATGGTGGCGATAATATCCAGATCCAACCTAAGTTCATATTCTTGCTGAAATTATCATTCAAATATTTTTGGTAGAATGGCATATTTGTGTCAATTTCCTATTTTTGTTGCGCTTACTATATGGGCTTATATTTCTAAACATTTGGGGTAGGGATCATTTTACTTTTTTTTCATTTCAGAGAGCGAGTAATGGCGCTTAAGCCTAGGCTTTGAAGCCAGGACACATGGAGAAATGCCTGTGCCCCAACCCAGGAGAAGACGCCAACTATAACGGAGTGTGCATTAACCTTCTTAGCAGCACCACTCCCAACGATTCTATATTCAAACACAATTCCCCTAAAACGAAACGGTTGGTACGGTTGTCCCCGTTTCTTCCTTCATTCAATTCAAAAAGGTTTGTCAATCATGTTATTCATAAGTGGATAACCTGATTGCCTTAAGTTTTTGAATTATCTTCCAACCCATTAGTCTGCACAGTGGGCCTGGCCGTTTTAATATTTGTGTCCCATCATCTCTGATATGCTGCAAATATTAATGTTGACAAGAAAATATCGGAAGAAATTTTGATATTTCCAGGATGCTTTTCAATACTGGCTGTGCAAGCGCTAGATTAGATTAGATTAGATTAGTACGTACTGTATGATTATGACCTGCACTGGATTAGTTTTTGATGATAAAAGACACTGAAAGAAATATTTCAGACATGAACATGTTTTTGTTAAAAAACTTTTTTTTCCTTCAAAATGCCCATCTTGTGGTGTATGGAATAACTATCTTGAGACATGTAGTTTCAGGCTCAAATTTGATGATTTTCTGTCTTTCGCTTCGCTCACTGGTTTTCACTCTTGATTTGTCTCATAATGGATTTAACAGCAGTTGATAGTTTTTAAGACATAGAAGGTTTTATAAGAATTTAGCAACATTTTAGTTCTAGTAGACAAATTTAAGTTACATGCCATAGTTGCCAAAAGTTGTCCTAATTTGGTGATAACTTCCGTTATTTTGGTTTTTTGCATCAGCATTCTCTGCACCCTTGAGACGTCCATTATAATGTCATTTTCATCTTTTGATCATTTCGTTCTTCCGAATAAACCAAATTGCCCATATAGCAATAATTACACGTCTTGCTGTTTCAGTGGTTTATTACATTCTAAGCCAGTCTAATGTCAAACCTAATCTGTATCCTAAGTCAATGCCTACTATAGCCTACTACATCTCGGGCATCCTGACATTATCGATGTCCTCATCGATATCATTTTCTTCAGATATGTGATCACTCATCCATTTCCTCATATTTTGAGGAGAACAAATCGAATTAAACGGAATATTTGCAATTTGAAATCCATCAATATCAGTTACGACGTACCTATCATTTGACAAAACTTTATGAATTTTGTACGGTCCTTTATACTTTGGGGCCAATTTATGTTTTTCATCAGTTTTCAATACTATGAAATCACCTTCAGTATAGACCGTGGACTTAATTCTTTTCCGGTCGGTATTTATTTTATTGTATACTTGGTTTTTTTAAATTTTGATTACGAGCATTTTCGCGAGCATCCGAAATTTTAATTGGTTCAGACAATGTTTGTTTATTGGCAACAAAATTTGCAATATTATGATTCTCACTATCCAAGTTGTTCTGTTGAACTCCAAACAATAATACACTAGGGAAATTACCAATTGACCTGTTATAGGTATTATTAAACACAAACTCGACTTTTGGTAACAACTGATTCCATTTTTTCGATGATTCGTGACACAATTTTGCAAGCATGGGAGTTAAAGTCTTATTTACCCGCTCAACTTGGCCATTTGCCTCAGGAGTATAAGCTGCTGTTTTTACATGTTCAATGTGATTGATGTTCATAAAATCATTAAATTTTTTCGATGTAAAACATTTGCCTCTATCCGTTATAATTCTATTCGGTTTACTGTAAAAGTTCATAAAATTTGTTAAATGAACAATAGTTTCATCTGAGCTAACGGTTTTTGTAGGGAATAACTTTGTAAATTTTGTAAATGCATCTATGATTACCAAAACATATTTTGCTCTGTTTGAAGATTGTAACTGAATTGGTCCATAATAGTCTAAATGAATAGTATTGAAAGGTTTATCACCTTTATCAATAATTTTGACAAATCCTTCTTTCCTTTCAGACGGACTATAAAAATACAAGTTAAACAATTGCTAATATAACTTTTAACTAATTTCTTCATTCTACTAAACCAAAATTGTTTTTTAATCTCATGTATAGTTTTTTCTATTCCAATATGACCACAGTTGTCATGATTTAACTTGATTACATTATCGATCATAAGTTTTGGAACAACCAATAGTCGTTTGATGCCATCTTTTTTAAAAAGCACTCCATTCATAAGTTCAAATTCTGGAAATGAAGATCTTTCTAACAATTGTTTTATTTTAACTATTTTCTGATCTTGTTCTTGTGCTATTATTATGTTTTGTTCTATATCGTTTTCATTAAGAACATTTATAGTGTTGTCTTTGCTATTTTCTTCTATTGAACCAATTCGTTGATTTCCGTCATCAACTGATTGATATTTTTCAATTGGATTTTGACGGCTAAGAGCATCAACATGTTGCATTTTTGAGCCATCTTTATATTGTAAATCAAAATTATAGTTTTCTAGAAACATTACCCATCTACAAATTTTTGGGTTAACATCTTTTTTTGATAAAGTTTGCACCAAAGCATTACAATCCGTAAAAATTTTAAAGTGAATTCCTGACAAATAAATGTGAAATCTTTTGATGGCATAAACTACTGCCAGTGTCTCAAGCTCAAAACTGTGTAATTTTGATTCAAGTTCATCTGTTTTTCTGCTAAAATATGAAACTGGATGAAAATTATTATCATTTTGTTTTTGTAGTAGAATGGCTCCAAATCCAAGAGAACTTGCGTCACAGTGAAGTTGTGTTTCAGCGTGTGGATCATAAATTGCAAGAATTGGTGAAGAAATCAATCTGTTTTTCAACGTATTAAACGCTTCCAATGCTACATCATCAAATACAAATTTTGTGTCTTTTCTCAAAAGGTTATACAAAGGTCTCGCTATAGTTGCAAAGTTTTTGACAAATTTTCTGAAATAGCTAGTGAGGCCTAAAAATCTCTGAACTTCTTTACTATTTTTAGGAACAGGAAAATTTGAAATATTTTCAATATGGCTATTATTAAGCTTTTTGCCAAATTTATTTATTGTGTAACCTAAGTATTCTATTTCGTCAAACAAAAACTGACATTTACTTACATTTATTTCCAATAAATTATCATTTAAAATTTGAAAAACTTTTGCCAACGTTTCAAAATGTTCATCAAAATTTTTACTTGCAATTAAAATGTCATCAATATAAACAATAATTTTACCATCATCAATTAATTCTTTAAAAATTTTGTTTATAAATCGTTGAAATACTGCAGGAGCATTGCATAATCCAAATGGCACACGCAGATATTCATATTGGCCTTTTGGTGTTACAAACGATGTATATTTAGTGGATTCCTTAGCTATTCTTATTTGATGAAATCCGGATTTCAGATCAATAATTGAAAAAACAGTTTTACCTCTCAAAGAATCAATCAAATCATCTATAATAGGCAATGGGTAATTATCTCTAACGGTATTTTTATTTAATTTTCTATAATCTACGCATAGTCTGAAATCATTATCCTTTTTGGGAATTAATACAATTGGACTCGCATAAGGTGAATTGCTTTCTTTAATGATTCCTTCTTTCAAAAGCTCTTCGATTTTTTCATCAACTTTATTTTTCTGAGCAAAGGATAATCTTCTAGGTTTAAAATGGAAATATTCTTCTTTTTTAAGACTTATGGTCATTTCATAGTTTGTAACTGGTTTTGAAGGTTTTTTATTAAAGTAATAATAAGTTTTGAAATATTCTAAAAATTTTGCCTTTTGGTCATCAGTTACTTTTCCAATATTCTTAATCAAAGTTTTATACGTATCTGAACTGATGTTACATATGTTATTTCTATTTACCTTTATCATTGATGGATTTTCAATCTGCAAATACCTTTTATCATCCTCATACATTCGGATTCCATTTTGAATAATCGTTCGAACATCTGGACGCATGATCACATCTCGTCCGATTATGCCATCGACGAGTCCCATAAACTTATCCGCGATTACATGGAATTCAACTCTGAAACGAATATTTTGGATAATTATTTCAGTTCTAAAAATCCCTAATATTTTAAGTTTATTTCCACTAATACTCCGGTAATATTTACTGTTATTAAATTTAGAAATTTTGAATTTTTCAACCAAACCCCGGCGTATTAGTGAAATTGGACTTCCAGTATCGAATAAAGCTTTTAGTCTACTGTTATAATCGGCTAACTGAAAATCTACAATGCCATGTCGTCCATCTCCTAGTGCTAAGTCATTTTCTGCAACAGCATTCACTCGTTTTGATGCAGCAATTCCATTACCAGGATTTCTCCGATATCGTTCCGGTTGTCCAAAATTTTCACGCGTCTTCCAGCAACAAGCAGCAACATGTCCAAACTGATTACAGGTGTAGCACTTGACTGAATTTCTCAATGGGGCTTGATATCTTGAATCATTTCCAATCATGCGAAAAGCTTGAACTATTTCTGTAACGGTTTTGAAGTTTGACATTCTGGCTTGATTTTTAAGAACGGGATCCAAAATGCCTTCCACAATGTAGTCTACTAATTCTTGATCCGGCATCTTCAATTTTTGGGCAAGAACTTTCTTAGCTTGACAGTAATCGGCAAAGGTTTCAAATAGTCCGGACCATGTTTTCTTCTCCAAGCGCTTCCTAATCTCAAACGTATTGATTGGGCGGTCGAAAAACACCTTCAGACTTCTAATTATTTCAGCATAATCCTTCGTCATAAAGTCCGCTTGAGAGTGTAACCACGATAGAGCATTAGCTTTCAGATTACGAATGACAACCAGCTTCATAATGAAATCATCGATATTCAAAGCTTGTTTCGTGTTTTCAAGTATAGCAACAAAATGGTTGACATCTTCTTCAGCACTTCCAGAATACGACGGCAGCATCAGTGAAATTTCTTCGGGTTTGAAATGAACTGGTTGACCAACAGGACTTGCGTAGATCCCTGAGATTTCTCCTTGAGCCGACAAATTTCCACGATTATTGTTACGTACATCACAAATATTGTCTCCGCCACCGTTTCCAATGCAATTCGACACGGACCCGGCAGTCGGTTGGACAGCGGCAGCTGCAGCATTCATTGCGCTTGACACGACGATACCTGCAGCAAATTGTCCGCCTTCTTCAAGTGAACTTCTCCTCATTTCAAAATGCATATCATCCTCCATTCTCCTGGATAGCGAATCGACAGAATTAACAGCACTGCCAGCAGCATTTGAGTAACTTGGGTAGATAGTTTCGGCAGAATTTTCGAGATATCCCTGATTCTCCATTTCTCCAATACTCGGTGTAGCATTTTTCTCCAGTTCAGCGGAAGTTTTTTGGCTTCGAAGGAACATGGTGTTATCCCACTTCTGAATTATAGCAATAATTACACGTCTTGCTGTTTCAGTGGTTTATTACATTCTAAGCCAGTCTAATGTCAAACCTAATCTGTATCCTAAGTCAATGCCTACTATAGCCTACTACAGCCCACAAGTACTGAAACCCGACAAAATCAATTATTGCGGTCCGGTTACCACAACCAATGGAAAATTTTAATTCTTTAAATCATTGTATGTCCTTGTTCAGTTTTGGCATTACATAAAATTAGAAACAGAACATGTAATTAATTCGCTGGTTGGTGAGTATTGACTTCAAATAACCCAAACATGGCTGCCATAACCGCCGACTTCTCAAGAGAACAAATCTGATGAATTCGTAGACAAACATGTCCAAATCGAGCAGAAATCAATGCACTTCCCAACAAATATTTTTGCTGCACTAGAATGGAACAAACCATTCTCAAGCAAACTTCAGCTTAAGAAACTGTTATTCAGCTAGTTCTGTTACTTGGGTTTGGTATATTGTTTCATTCGGCATACATAGGGTCGCGATGCCATTAGCCATCCTCGCTTCCAAATGATTCCTGTTCGAAAACAAAACGTTAAATTCATTATCAAACGTGCTCACATCTAACAAAAATTATCAAAATAAAGAACAAATCTAACTGCACTTGAATTCTCCATTTTGAGCAGGATGAATTCGGGAGCATGTGCTGAACAGATGGATCAATCTCCCTATTTGGACCTCTGAAGGTTGTACGTTAGTTTGAGTTCAAAGACGCACCACCTCAATCTTGTGTTTTTTTGACGTGTTGGTCATCGAGCTTCTGTTCCTAAGCTCTCAGTTTAGATAATTGCCAAATTTCTCCAAATAGCCAACTGATACAAAAAAAAAAACAGTAACACATCTTTGCACGTAAGAACGCCAATCTGCAGCATCATTTCCATAGAAAAGCTCCGTACGCAGTCCTCGCTCACCATACAAAAGGCCACACTTATGATGCTAATGGACTTTTATTTTGCATTTTTTTCTCTCAAGCCACGCTTTTGCCCACGGTCATTACAATTGCTTTTCGTCGGCGTCATTGATTACATAAACTAGCCCGCGCGCGCGCGCCTCTTTCTCTATCTTGGTGTGGTGGCGGCGCTTGGCCGTCTGCCTCAACCTCAAACTCCAACAATCTTCATGGATTTTCCATAGGCCCGGCCTGGGGCCTCCTTCCCTGGCCTACCCGAATGCGCACGCGGCGCGGCGGGTCTCCGGTTCGTTCGTATGCATAATCGAACGAGAAGCACACGCGTGTGAACTTGAAGAAACTGTTTTTCATCGATTGTGATGACGAAAGAGTGATGATGCTGAGCTGGGGGTGAACTCAGCGCGGAGGAAAACCGAGAGGAAATGGATGTTATGTTTTTTTTTGTTTTGCTGTTTTTCGGTTTCCTTCGGCAGGTTGCTCAATACAGCAATGATTGGAAAAATTAAAAATGTCTATTTTGGGTTTAGAAGCCGTTGGATAGCAATTATGTGTAAATGCTTAATTGGTGCGAAGGTTCAGTGACACCCCGTGGGGGCGTGTGTGGGAAATAATGAGGAAAATGCAATTGTACGACGGAACAATCCAAATGAAGGTACACTGGGTTTATTCCTAGGGTATACAATAACTATATAAGAAAGCAGTTTATCTATTGTGTACATGACTATTTTGTAGTTCAAATGCAATGACTGCTGACGATTCAAGTACGAGACACTGAAGATGACCTTACAGTTGAGGTCGAAATACGTATCTGTCAAAGGACGCCAGCCTTTTCCTCAAAGCTTACTAGCAAACTTCTTTCAAGATTTCTAATGACTTCCTCATCGAGAATTAATATAATATATTTCAGATATTTTTGGTAGATACCTCCCTTATAATATCTTGGCGTGTACTCAGCTGCTTGAATCCAAAAATGTGTAGCACATTCCTTAAAAAGATCATTGTAATACTTCGGCTGATTGAATATTGACAAGTTATGTGACACATTATTTCCAGTGCTGTCATGGTAAAATCAGAGCTAGTTAGTGAAGGTTAACCGATTTCAGCGCCTTTTCCCTGATACATTCCCATGATTGAATTCCTGGAGGAATCTCCGAAAGAGCCACTTGAGCAATTCCTGAAGGAACGTCTGGAACAACTGAATGGACACAAATGGAACAAACTGATAGAATACACGGAACATCTTTTGAAGAAATCCCTGCTGAAATTTCTGATGTTATTGTAGGAATATTGAATATATTTCCGAAAGTATCGCTGAAGAAATTCCAGAAGAAAAAAAAAATATTAGGTGAATCCCTGAACGAACTTCTGAAAAAACAAGAATATTTTATAAACTCATAGATAAATTTTCTGAAGAAATTCTATGAGAAATAACTGGAGAAACCCCAGGTGGAATACCTAACAGAACCTCTTGAGATAGTTTTAAAAAAAAAAAAGATCCTGGAGAAATCCTGTAATAAAAATCCTAAACATTGTCTTCAATAAATTCCTGGAGGAATCCTTAGAAACATTCCTAGAAGTACGCTTGGAGAAATCCTGAAGGAATTTGAAGAAAATATTAATCAGGGTGGCCTCTCAACTCGGTAAAATAAATTCTCGGTTATTTCCCGGTTTTTCCCGGTACCTAAACATTTTTCCCGGTTTTCTAGAAATTGATTTATATGGTTGAATCGGAACACTGATATTGCTATTTTCTTTTTTCTCACTTTTCTGATTTTGTAAACAGTTAACCTTACTGGAAGCGCACCATTGTCAAAGGTCTAACAATGTCAAAAAATATCATTTATCATAAACAGCCCAAGTGAAGTAGACTTTTGGCTCAATTGATCGCGTTCTAGGAGGATGACAATTTATGGCGGCTTTAATAAATTTTACATTTATATATTTTTTTGAATTCCCCAACAACATAACACCATAACTGTTCAATTTTATGCTTTAAGCTTGATCTGTTTAACGCTCAAAATGACATAAAAACACTTGAATGCGATTTTTTGTACCAGAAGTTCTTTTGTTATGTGCAAGTTATCAACATTAAAAATTCAGAAAACCTTAGTAAAATCTCGAACAAAGCGAAAACTAAATCATGCCTAACAATTAGAAGCGAATGCGCCCTGCTATTAGAGCATCTTTGGAGGAAAAACAAAATCCAATATAGGCCACATTTAGTAAGAAGCCCATATTTTCTCTAGTCTTTAAAACTTAAAATATTTCTCAAGAAAGTATTTTCGGAATTTTATACATATTAGATATGCTCTATTGAAAGTTAGGGTAGAGATTTCTAATAGAAATGCCAAATGAAATTTTTGAAAAAAAAAAAAACTCAAATCAATTTCTCGAGAATCTACTGGAACAATCCCTGGGAGATTATTCGAAAAATCTCTTGAAGAAACTTGTAAAGGTAATCTGGAAAGTAAAAAATGTTTGTGGAATCTCTCGAATAATTATTAAAGGATTCCTTGATAATGTTCACTGTTGAGATGCTTGACAGTATACTAATGAAAGAGGGACTCCTGAAGAAATCCATGGGAGGATTCAAATAGGTAAAATATAGTTGGAATTCCCAAATAAATTACTCCAAAAGTATTTGACAAAAAACATGTAAAATCTTTAAGAACGTCTTTAAAAATTATTTATAATTTTATCTATAATTTTCTTGAAAAAAAGGAAATTATTGTTAAAACTGCTTGATATGGTTGAATTGTTTTGGAAAAGTTACTTGTAAGACGTTTCAAGAAATCCTTGGGAAAATATCTTGTTAAATCTCTTAATGAATTTTTGGAGAAATCTCTAGGAGAATCTGCGAAGAAAACCTTAGTTTATCATCAAGAGAAATGTTAGTCAACCTGGAAGAATCGATTGTATACTATCTAAAGAACATGTCCAACATGAAATACTGGAAAAAATGTTATGAAATTCTTGAAGACGATCGATTCAACATAATTTCTAAAATCATACACATTTGTTATTGTAAAGGAACACTGCGGTAAAATAAGGTATTTTTTTAATATGGCAATATTTTTTTCTGTAATGATACAATACACTGACTGTCCTACCCAAGACACATTATTTAAAGTTTTCCATTTACACCTTAGCTTTTTCAAAAACAATTATAATTCTCTACAACAGTTCTATTAAAAAAGTCCAAGATTTAAAATCAAAATTTAAGAAAAATATAAAATAAATCTTATGATTAAGTTTTGAACTCTGTATCTAGTATCTGCGATATAGTATCTTTAGATTACAAAAATATAGATCATGTTTAAGAAAAGATAATAATTCTCATGTAGATGCAATAGAAATTATTATCCTGGACCTTCAATTTTAAGGGTGGTTTATGTTCTAAGCAAATTCCCGGTTTTTTCCCGGTTTTTCCCGGTTGTTTGCGATTCCCGGGTAATTCCCGGTTTTCCCGGAATTCCCGGTTGAGTGGCTTAATTGATTTTCTGAAACAATTTCTGAAAAAAAAACAGGAATATTTCAAGAATCCATAGATACATTTTCTGAAGAAATTCCAGGAGGAATAACAGAAGAAACACCTGGAAACCCCTGGTAGAATATCTAACAAAACCTCTTGAAATATTTATGGAAAAAATCCTGGAGAAATCCCGTAATTAAAATCCAATAAATTGTTTTAATATTTTTTTTGGAAAAATCCATAGAAAAAATCCTAGAGGTACGCTTGAAGGAAATCCTGGATGAATTTCTGAGAAAATACATAGGTAGAGGAATACCAGGCGGAATTTTTGTTCAAATCTCTGCAAGAATGTCTTCCAGCCTTTCCATAAGAATCCTTATAAGAATCTCTCAAAGAATCCATGGAAAAATTTCTGAAGGAATCCTTGGTGGATTTTCTAAAACTTTCTTAAGAAATCCTTGGACCAATTTCTGGAAGAGCAATAACTTGAAAGAATATCTAAAGAAATGGGGTGAAATCTTGGGATTTTCCTGGTTAAGAATCAGATTTTTTGTGCACGTCATCAAATGTTATACATTATTTTGTGTGTCTCACTTTTCTCGAGTTCAGACTTTAAATCTACGAGAAGTTGAATAGCTTGAGCTTGAGCTTGATTGACCGCCCGTCGATGCTACTTCAGTCGAGACCAGCTACACTCTCACAAGGAACCAATCAGATACCTGTCGGGGACTAGCAGGCATCTTCAGTGTGTGAGCGTTGGTGATTTTCTATTTTAGGCGACAATGGCGCCTGCCACGTTAGGTTGCGGGTCAATGTGGGGAAGGATAAGGAAGTGATGATTGCAATCGTTTGTATCCACATCTGACCGAATATACCTCTGCGTCAGCACAAATTCATGCGGATGTTGAAGTGTTGGTGGGCAGAAGGTTCACACATTGGTGCGTGGATACCAGGGTAAGGTGATAGAATTGTGTGTTATTATTCTGAAGATGTGCGGCAAAGTTTGCTTGATTGAAACTAGCGAGGTAGTAGTTTATTCGTTATTTAGCGAGAATTACTCATATATGGTAAAAACTCAGAGCCTCTTATCAAAAACTCAGTTTTCATGCAGTTTTTATATGTTCTGGTACATTTTGGTATACAATTGAAATAAAGAAAATAATATAAAGAATATTTATGTAAAATTTGGTTTTATAGACATTTTGAAAATTGAAACGACCACTAAATCGAGGCATACCTGTATCAATATACTGCAGTTCTCCATGCTCCACACACGCTTAATCTTCTAGCATCTGACCTGACGCCTCAACTAGACAGTTTTGCTTCTCTCCTGGACAGATATGTCGAGGCAGATGTGCCGCTTCCAAGATACACAAGAGTTTTGCGAGAAGCTCAACGTATCCCGCAGTGGTGCAATAAACTGAAATGTGCAAGGATAAAGTGGGGGTTCTGATTGAAAGGTGGAAGCAGCACTTCGGCTGCGTACAAAGTGCTATCCCATCTTCCGTTCCGTCGTCTGTCAAGTAAAACAAATTAGCTTTTGGGAAGTTATCAAGCCGGCTTCATTAACGACCGGTCGACAACGAACCAGACCGTATGAAATGCCATGAATACCAAGACCCAAAGCATCACCTGTTCATCGACTTATATCGAGCAGCTGACTATGAATATGCAAGCAAGTGAATGAAAAATGCCGCCCGACGAACTTCAGCGCGTCTGCTCAAAGCAACCAACGAGGGACGGTGTCAATGCTGAGTCAATGATTTGACACTGTGTATAATAGTATGGGACAAACATCAAATTCTCGCTCCAGTTTACTTTTTTGATTTCATTAAGGTCCCATATGAATTGTGCAAAATTTCAGCGCAATCGATGAAACTATAATTTAGTGCAAGCGCTTCAAAGTTTTCATTGGATTTACTATGGGAAAAGTTACACATTCAGATAAAAAATTCCAGAGGTCGCCCTTTGTCTCTTTAATTCAAATCGATCTACGCTTCTTGTAGAAAAACCATTTATGAAAGTTTCCTTCGAAGACCGCAAAACGATTGGATGCTTGTGGAAAAAGTTAAAGCCTGTATCCGCAATAATCGGGACACACAAATACTGTAAATCTATAATAGATACATTAAAATAGCTCAAATTTGGCCTAATAACATCTTAAGATGTGTTCATTTTACCTACAAAATTTCATGTGAATCGGTGCAGTACTTTTTGTTGTAGCAATAAAAGAGTAGAATGCGCGCCATTGAATTTTGTACAGCCTCTAGTTTTGCTTGTCAGCGCTGCAACTTTTGAATTTGGCAAATGAAATGACTGAAATTTTGAACACAAATCTCTCAATCTACATTCGTTGCACAGGCAAAATTTTAAAAAAAATCGATGCTCTATCAACAATTTTATAGTCGAAACATGTATTGGGACTGAACGTGATTTTAGCCCCTCAGACAGCAATTAGTCAGCACCCTTTATTGTTTCAATTGTACTATTGAAAGTACTATATCAATAATTATTAAATTTTGCAGACATAATATATACATAATCAACTGCCTTCTGTGGAAATTTCATGAAAATTGGCGTTGAGAAGTCCCAAAAAAATGACCACGTGGTTTATGGACAGCCCCTAATCGGTAATAAATCAATAACTTTTTCCTCAAGCATCCAATCGTTTTGCGGTCTTCGAAGGAAACTTTCATAAATGGTTTTTCTACAAAAAACGTTGATCGATTTGAATAAGTGAGACAAAGGGCGACCTCTGATTTTTTTTGTTTGAAAGTGTTACCTTTCCCATACCGCTTGCACTAAATTATAGTTTCACCGATTGCGCTGAAATGTTGTATAGTTCATATGGGACCTAAATGGGATCGATAAAGTCGACTGGAGCGAGGATTTATTATTTCCATACAAGCGTGTCCCATACTAGTGTATAATACTTAACAATCTTTTATGAGGATGCAAAACTGTAAATAAGATCATTTTTCCTTGTGTTTATTGGTGTTTAATACGTACTCGTACCTGTAATAAGAAGAGAAAAAAGGATCATTAGTATTGATGTTTCACATATCAGTGATAAAGTATTTATAATTTATTTATAATTGTTTTATAGTATGTTTTGGCCTGTTAGTTTGTGATTCAATCGACCCACACATATGAATCAAAATTTTCAAATTATCCCGTTATTGACATTTTCATTTCTACCTTCAGAAAGATGAACTGCGTTTTTGTTTTCATTGTGCTTTTTTCACTTCGTCAAAAACGTTTGAGCTAATTCTTGTTTTCAGATTTAATTCTTTGAAACTAACGGAAATACACGGTAGTTCTCAATCAATAACACAACCTGACCGGAAACGTCCTCACAATGTAAATAATGCTCTGTAATTATTTGTAATAGATAATTAGATATACATTGACATGCATGTACAAAAAATAACTAAAATATAGAAGCAAAGAAAAACAAACTTTGCCTCATTGTTCTTTTACATATTGAATCTTATGTAATCAAAACATGTGCACAAGCATGGAATTTCCCATCCGTAAAAAGATGCAAATAAACACCACACCTGAACTGCATCGAAAAATTCGATCATTTAAATCTTCAAATCAATTAATTGCTGCCCGACGAAGCGACGGCACCCGTTGAGCGTCGCATCAATTTCCAATGTAAACCAATGCCAATTAAAAAGCCACACAAACCTAGCTATGATATAACTTCCCTGTGCGGAGCACAGAAGAGCGCATTGCACAATCATACCAAAGCGCTCATTCCTCAATCCTCAATCGTACCCGAGTGGGCCACTCGGGTACGAAATTTTATTTGGATCCCACTTAAAAATTCATAGAGCACAAAATTGCAATTAGCCCGCGAAAAACCTACTTAATCGTTGGCGGTGCACTGCGACTGCACATACAAACCCAGTATCATTGTTGGTTTCGATGTCTACCGCCGCCGAAGCGGTGTGGAATGAAAACTACTGTTTGGTCACGACGGTATTGGTCGGTTTTGGGGGTTCTTTTGACAAGGTGTGTAAACTTTCACTGTGATTGTCATTATATTACAATAGGAAGTAGCCAAGTTAACAAACAGGGAAATAATTTAACAGGAAATAAACTATTACAATATTAGTAGGTGTTGCCGAAGGAGTGTGATACTGTAGTTCTTTGAGCAGATTAGAACTCTGGTGATTGTTTTTATCAGCTAAAACTAGAATATATTGGTTTATTTAATCCATTCTTTTGTCGGTGAATCCTGTAATACTTACAATTCTTCAGTAAAATAATCCTGACTTGGCAACAATATTTATAGGCATCGGTTTAACCCGGATCTGATACGATTTAATTAAGAATCCAACAATTCCGCACTTGACTAATGATCGGTAGCTATGATACTGTCGCTAATTTATTACTTTTCTCTTTTTGTCCTCATACAGTGTAGCATGAAGGTAGAATAGCAAATTTTCGCCGCAACAGTAGGAAACAAAAAAAGAAATATTAAAAAAATGAAAATGTTTTGCAGTTTCGTTCATCGAATTAAATGATGTTCTGCATGAACTTATACAGTTTATAGCATATTTGAACTCGGTGAGCAGATGGGTCAGAATCGCCCGACAATTTTCGAGGGTCAGTCATTTTTCACGGTAGGGCGATGAGGACATGAGTGTTTTCCGGAGGAGCCATCTATAGCTTATATTGCAACGTTTTTTGAAAAGATAAAGACATTTTGTGCCTGTTGCGTCAACTGGCATCACTGCGCAACTGATGCTAGGCCCTTTTAAAACTAACGTCGAACTGGATTAAACCATCAGACTGGTTTGAAACGCCAGACTGGAGAAAAGAAAAACAAAGATGTCAGAGTGAAAAGCATTCGAGTCGTTGATGCATGAAAGAGAAATTATTAAAAGATTGAGTTATTAAATTGAAAATTGAGTTGAGACAAGCAGGATAGTTGTAGGACAGTGGTAGCCGCGAGGAAAGTTATTAGTTGTAAAAAACTACATAGTCATTAAACAACTTTAACCAGCTTCTACCGATCTTAGACTGAGATAGGTATTTGGAATGACTTTACATGCGGAATGTTTTTGGACAGCTACGAATAATTCTTTATCCCTGAAGAAGATCCAAATTGGGATCGAAACGTTAGGGCCTAGATAATACATTCGTAGGCCAACTTATGAAGACTGCAAGCCAGTATAAAGTAATTTAATCAGCTTCTTTCGGTGACAAATATTACTCGAAACAAGAAAGGGTAACCAGATAATTTCAATCGACGGTGATGAAGTCGAGGCGGTTGAACAATTCGTGTACTTGAGCTCAATGGTGGCCGCTGACAACGACACCAGCAGAGAAATTCAGAGACGCATTTTGGCTGGAAATCGAGTTTACTGTGGACTCCGCAGAACACTACGATCGAACAAATTTCGCCGTTATACGAAGTTAACTATCTACAAAACGCTGATAAGACCGGTAGTCCTCTATGGGCACGAAGCATGGACTCTACGTGCAGAGGACCAACGCTCTCTTGGAGATTTCGAACGGACGATGTTGCGTACCATTTACGACGGGACTTGGAGAAGGCGAATGAACCACGAGCTGCATCAGCTGCTGAGAGAACCAACCATCGTCCACACCGCGAGAATCGGGAGGCTACAGTTGACGGGTCACGTGATCAGGATGTCGGATAACAACCCAACTAAAATGGTTCTCGAGAGTCATCCGACCGGTACAAGAAAACGTGTAGCGCAGCGAGCTAGGTGTCGATCAAGTAGAGGACGATTTGCGAACCCTTCGCAGAGTGCGGAACTGGAGACACACAGCCATGGACTGGGTAGAACGGAGCCGACTCCTACGTACAACAGAGGACACTCAAGCCGTTGTCTGACCGACCCGACTCTAATGCGAATAGGGCCCTTTGGGGATTGCGTTAATGCTTATGTTTTGTAACATGCAAACGCAAACAAATTCGCTCTGTATAAAACGCTGATTATTGTGGTGGCCCTAAGACACGAGGCGTGGTCGTAAAAGGAGATAGACCGAAAGTTTTTGAGCGCGGTTTAGGAAGGCCTGGGCACGTTTGGGACCGACAACTGTTGGAATATCGCCCAAGACCGATGAAGATAGTACTCTATACTATATCTATACGCTCAGCAGTGGAGAAATAGTTATTTATGTAACGAGTTGCATAAAGTTGATTTTTTCAGCACGAGTCGTACATTTATCCAACGAGGCTTGCCGAGTTGGATAAATACGAAGAGTGCTGAAAAAATCGAGTTTTGCAACGAGCAGGGCTGTTACAAAAGTGTCAATTTGGAAACCGCAAAATCCGCGCCAAGCCATTTGAAATCCGCGCCGAGGTCATCAAATCCGCGCCAGTACAAAAACATGATTTTGATGACTGAAGCTCATAAAAAAAAAACAAAATTTTGTTGCGCTCCAGATGAAGAGCATTTTTATTGATTTAATTTTTAACTATTATTAATCTATGACTTTAGATGAAAACTTATACATCAAACAAGAACTGAAAAATGTTGCATACAGGCTATTTTTTTTTTAATTGGAATAAAAAGTTTTAAGTCGATAGTTCTTTGATTGTGTTCTGTGATTGTGATTAGCAATCAGTGTGTCTGCTATTTTACGAGAATAGGTTTTTCTTAAAACAATACCGAAAAAGGAGCATTCTTGGTGTTTTATTTTGAAACAATTTATAACCAACGTTAAGGTACAAATCCTGAAATAAAATCTGTAGTAAATACCAAAAATCGTTCGAGAGAATTGAAAGAAAATTTTCAGAAACATCTTGAGATTACTTTCTACAGAAACTTATTTTATTAAGATACAACCCAACTAACATTTCGGCTGTATAAAAGCTTAAGAAAGCTTTCTTCCAAAGGCGTTTGCTTAATAAGTTTTTATGCAACCACTTTTGTTAGTAGGGAAATAGAGTAATACTAGTGGAATTCATTGAAATTTATTGATGATTTAAATAAATTTTAATTCTAAGGGAGATATTTATAAAAAGGAAGCACTCCATAAAAATGTCTGGCAAATGTTCTGAACATTGCGCAGAAGATATGTAAAAAGTATTAATCCAACAGAAATTTATGATAATAGCTTCTGGCACATCACACCTTTTGTAAATTTACTGAAGATTTAAGCTACACTGAAAAAAACTGATCTGAAGAAGGTCATAAGTTTGTCTTATGAAATTTCGACATAAGAAAAAGTTTTGATTTCCATAAGAAATTCTTATGATATCATTTTATAAGACGTCTTATGAAATATTTTTGCGCAATATAAAACAAAATCGCAACCTGGATCGAACCAGGGACGTCGAGATCGGAGAACGCGTGCTTTACTCACGCGCCCATCGACGCTTCGAAAGTTGGAATGGTTGGAGTGCAATAATAAGTTTGGTTTTTCGGGATCAACGTTTCATAAGATATATGATGATTTTCACAAGACCCTTCTTATGAGATTTTTCATAAGACCGCTGTAATGAATTTCTTAAGAAATTTTTGCCTCAGTGTAGAATGTCTTCAGTCTTAGAATTCCGAAAGCTTTAACGATTTCTTCAAGTATTCTGCAAAAACATCCTCCAAAAATTCTACCAAGAAACCCTTTAATAACTGTTAATAACCGCATCTCCTCTCACAACGAGTGCTCCAACTAGAAATCAAAGAGAAATTTTACAACAGAAGTTTACGTTTTTTTTAGAATAATTCTATTAAAATTTTAGCAAAAAAAAAATCGATTCGACATAAATTCCGCAAAAAAAACTGATTCGGGAATTTCGTGAATTCCGTTCAACTTATCAATAATGAATGAAAAAAGTCCTGCATGTTTAAAAAAATCGCTAGAATTTTTCCAAAGCTTTTTCCATGGAATTTTCTAAGATAGCAATCAAAAAAATCTTCAGGACGTCTTACCTGTAGTCTGTACATTTTTTCAGGAATTTCTGAACTTTCACGACATGCTGTGTCAGAAATCAGATTGGTTTCTCACGACACATACAGTTAACAAATCCAATGATTTTCTTTACGAGGTTCTATTGAAATTGACTACAAAATTCAACCAAATGTTTCTCCAAAAGTTCCGGTAGGCGTCTTTTTACAAATTCCATAAAAACAGCTTTCAGTATCACCAAGAAAGCTCAGCCTCATAACTCTAATTTGAAAATGTTCATTATTTTTTACTGATTGTGTTGAGCCTGATGTCTAAATATTGAATGTAAGTGCATTTGAAAACTATTTCCGCAAAATCCGCGCCGAAATTGACAAAAACGCGCGAAATCCGCGCGAAACGCAAAAAACGCGAAAAACGCAAAATCCGCGCCATGTGTAACAGCCCTGCGAGTTTCATACAAAGTTTTATGCAAATGAGTTGCATTATGAAAATTATGCAATTATTCTTCATTATGCAACTCATTTCAGTTGCATAATGAACCAGGTCGGAAAAATTGGCCATTATGAAACCAAAATGAGTTACATAAAATAGAAATTATGATACTGAATTGCATAAAGTTACTTTATATCCATCAAGGTATCAAGGTAAGTATGATTTAGTCTAGGAACCTGTGAGTCTAGAAAGAAAAATAAAAAATCATCAAACAATTTCCTAGCGGAAGGTTTTTGGTGAGGCATATCAACAAAATCAAATATATAATACCGTCTACCCCCGTTGGTTTGACCGCATCTAATCTGAACACTTTAATTTGACCCCCGCTAATCTGCACATTGTTCAAACTAACAATGGTTCAAACGTCATTCTACTCATGGAACGGGGCGAAACGGAACGCATAATCAAAACAAAACAGCAAAAAGAATCACCATCAGTGTGTTTTTCGATGCCCACAAGGTTACTAGAAGTTCAAATTAAAAAACTAACACCGTTGGTTTGTATGAGGTGTCATTCAAACCAACGGGGGTAGACGGTATTGCCCGGCGATATTCAGAAAGATTGATTTTCTTAATAAATTGCCTTCAAGAGTTTCTAAAGCATTTTTATTTGCAAGTCTAAATTGATGTCTGGAAGATATACTGATGTTATGGTTCCGTTTCGGAACAAGCTCTTCAAATGATTCTCAAAAGATACTGAAAAATGCCTTGTATTTCCAGTGGGCCCAAATAACGCTTCGTGAACTTCTCAGCATCGCCATCAGACTATTTAAACCGATGACATAATACCGCGTTGAGCTGATTTCAGTTCCGCTGCGGCGCTTATCTTCCGTTCCGTACGACATGTAATTTCCGTATCCGAACTATGATGACTGGCGACAGACATTTCTCGTTCGTTCCCATTCGATTCCGGGGCAAGTGCAGCGCGCTTTCGTTCGTTCAAAAATCCTACATGGCTTGGCTCTTGAAAAAAGTAGGAGGGCTGTATTTACCTATATGGCATACTCGGTTCGAAAATTGCATGTCAAGGTTTCATTCACCACCCCACCGCGCGCTCGCCAGCTCACCTAATGGTTGATGTTCGGCGGCGGAGCACCTTATTATCGTGTCGACGATGACGGCGACCCGACGTTGGCGGAACAAAAAATGAAAGAAATCGACATTCACTTCCGATTAGCTGCGATTGGATCAAATAAAACTGCCCCGGTTTGGGGAAGAAGAATGATTCATGCATACATGTATGGCCGCGGTGGACGATTGGTATTCGCCTTTTCTGTATGCTGGCGTGAACGCGTAAAAATGCAGTTGAATGTTTCCATTTTTGCCTGGAGGCTTTCGCTCGGTTTGTACACAAAGGTATAGATCTCTTCCACATTGAGGATGAGAGCATGGAACCCAAACAAAACATTGAGCACGTGCCAGGCGTGTATCTGTTTGCCGAAACGTGTATCGATTTCCGTGTGTGGAAGGTGTGTTATCTAATTTTGCTGATTAGGCGCACATTTTTAGGGTTTTGGTATACACGATTGAAGGATATCTTGAAGTTATATTAATTTGATTAAAAGGAGGATTACTGTGGTTTTATTTTTGGATTCCTCATCTCTTTTATCAATTTAGATCAATATCGCATTTGGACAGTGAGTACTTCACAGCTACTCGGATAATAACAACCCCAATTATGAATAACCCCACCCAATGTCTTCTGGAGCGGATCTGGGGTAATGGTTGAAACGCATCGCTTTCACGCGGAGGACCTAGGGTCGCATTCCACTTCCAACTAATTCACAAAACGTGACTGTTTAAAGTGTTAAATTTTTCAACCAAAATGAAAAAAGTGTTTCATTTCAAAATCCTGAGGCATCTCAAGGCATCCAATTCCATTAAGCTTAGCTCTGATAGAAGTGTTGTCCCACCCTACTTACTATATCCCCAGCCAGTGGCGTAGCCAGAAATTTGCTCTGGGGGGGTTTTCGATGTTCAATATTACCTTTTTTTTTTATTTGACACTCTCATTTCGTAAAAATATACATTGAATTTGAAGCATCGGTTCAAAATAGCGGCGCAAAAATTTTTTCGTCGGAAAGCGTTTTATACTGGAAATTTGTTCCAGAAATTTTGGCTCTGGGGGGGGGGGGGGGGGGGGGGTTTAACCCTAAACCCCCCCCCCCCCCCTTCCCGTGGTTACGCCAGTGTCCCCAGCACCCCATTCAATCGTTAGTGGTGACCCCACCGAAGCGTTTTCACGCTGCACCGAGAGCTTAACCTTTTGCACACGAGTGAAATCCACCAACTAACTAGCTGCAGTGCAGCCGTACCTCGAAACCTGTCCTCGCACTACTAAGCACGCTGACGACCGACGACGAGTTGTGCGGCGTGGCACCGGGTGACCGGTAATCCGGTTCAATCATAATAATAAACGCGAACAAATGCGCTAACCTGAAAACTCCCGCGATGCATTCAATGCTGCAGCGCCGGCCGTCACGATTGCCGAGTGAGCTAATAATACTGCACAACTTTCACTCAGTGCCGGATCATTTCGGTTGGCTGAGTGAACCTTTGAGTTCAGCGCGTTAGGTAAAGACTGTGTACAACAGTGATACCTCCCGTTTTGGATGCACTTCATTTACGTGGTTTCTGTTGAAGCGAAATGGTGAGTCTTTCTTTTTTTTTGGTTTTTATTAATGTGTATTTTAACTTAATTGCTAATTCTACACTCAAAATGGTGAGTCCAACGTAGTTCTCTTATGCTTTCAGCTATGAATTGAATGCATGACTGATAGTGTAGCTTCGACACCATTGTCTACCTGATTTGAGTTAGATTGAGGATGTTCGTCTCGAGCATTAGTTTACACATGGAGGAGCGGCTCAAATAATTTCTATTTGGATAACTGTAATTCTAAGTAGGCAGTTCTACAAGTCAGGTAGCAGCTCCGTTATGCCTGTTGGCGCATGAGCCTCAAATTAATGATTAAGTAAAAAAAAAGTCAGGTAGCGCAACTCTAATAAGGTAGCATGATGAACTGATAATGATAATTCGAAACGTCCCAGTAAAGAAACAGGGATGTGAGCAGTAATAAATAACAAAAGTTCCATAAACAAATAAAAAAATGCATAAATAAATCAAAAGTTTCCATAAATAATTGATTTTTGAGCAATTAAAAACGTCAAAAATGCAATGAATAAATCAATTGTTGCAATAAAAAAAGCCATTTTCCCCACCAAAAAACTTCGAATTTTCCATAAATAAATCCGATTTTTCCATAATAAATTAAAAAATTCACAATGAAAAAATATCGAAAAAGCAATAAATAATTCAAAATATGCAATAAAAAATGACTAAATTACCCATGAAAAACAAATGCTGGAAAGTATGAGACAGTGAAATGCTGAGTCCCACTTATATGACTGAAACGACTGAAAAGCCTGCACAACTATGATTGCAATTTACCGAGCAATTGCTTGCTGTCCGCACTCGCTATCACTCGTCGGACCTAAAAAAGGGATAACATCTATGTTTGCATTATACCGGGCAAATTCTTGGATCTGTGGTTTGCCTAGAACCGAAACGATGCAGTTGCGGTGCATCGGATATCGCAAACTTCGGCGGCCTTCTGCCGCCTCAGTTCCTCAATCCTCTATGCGGCTTCGCCGCATGGTCTATGTAATTTTTTGCTCAAAATGCATTTACGTTTATTGCTCGTTTTTTGACATTTATTGATAATTTAAATTTTCGTTTATTGCACTTTTTGAATTATTTACTGCTTTTTAGATATTTTTTTATTGTGAATTTTCTAATTTATTATGGAAAAATCGAATTTATTTATGAAAAATTCGAAGTTTTTTGGTGGGAAAAATGGCTTTTTTTAATGCAACAGTTGATTTATTCATTGCATTTTTGACGTTTTTAATTGCTCAAAAATCAATTATTTATGGAAACTTTTGATTTATTTATGCATATTTTTATTTGTTTATGGAACTTTTGTTATTTATTACTGCTCACACCCCTGTTTCTTCACTGCGACTTTTGGAATTATTTATTGAGAATGACCACTTTCTTATGTGTCGTTATTTTAGCCAACGAAATAAAGACCAAGGATGGGATCATTCATTTGCAATCATTTACATTCACTTGCGAATAACTCGCTTCAGAAACATCGTAGCAAAAACTAATGTATGGAGCACTTTTTTATTTTTGTTTTACCTGAAACTTTGTAGAACAATGTACTAGCGTAGCATCAATAATGAAGTCAACAGAAGGCAGCAAACGCAACTCTCCACGGCGTGAATGTAATTTACATTCACCGCGTGGAGAGTTACCTTCACAGCTCGTTCACGAATTCGGTATGCGTGTGCTACCCTAATGCTATTCGGCGAACTTTCAGATAAAACTACAAGGTTCAATTCATCATCATACATAGTTTTTTTTTGATTTTTTGATAGAATGCGTCTGAACTGAGATAGTATCAAGTGAATGTAACTCTTTGCAAATGAATGGTACCATCCCTGATGAGGACTACGATTGGAAACTTTTAATGCAGACTGTAATGGGGTCTACAGTTAGCCTCCGATACCTTATTTAGAAAACAACCAAACAGGATTGCTCTTGAGCGAATGCTTTCTCAATATTGTAAACAACCTTGTGTAAAAGAGTCACAATGAACTTACCATATTGGTAGGCATGTTGGTCCTCATGAAGAGGCACGTTAGCCAGATGAACATCACGACAATGTGCTCTAAGCATTTCGAAAAAAAAAAAGAGGTCAAACTGATAGGTCTGAAACTCTCACTTTTGGAATAATCTTTACAGTAATATCCCACCAAGATTTGGGAATGCACCCTCTAGCAAAACTGCAAACAGGTAGTTTGTTTTTAAAGCATGTTTGAAATAGTCAAATCTTTTTTGAAGCAAAATAGGATAAATCCCATGTGCCCCAGGACATTTGAAAGGACCAAAGTTATGTAGTGCTCACTCAATCGATTCTATAGTTATAATACTCCACGCCGAAGCCAGAGAATCATAACTACGAGAAAAGACATCAGGTTCACACGACAATTCATGTAATATCCACACATCCGGGGAAGTGTATGCTGAAGAAGTATTCCAGAATTTCCTCATCAGAGGAAGTGAAAACGCCATTTGGCAAACGAAGTTTATTCACTTGGATATTCTTAGATTTCGAAACATTTGTACTAAGATTTGTCTAGCCGGATCGTTCAGCAAGCCGTGTGAGCCAACCTGAAGCCTCCGAACCAGCTGAACGTAGTCTGTTACAACTCTTTCTAGATTGTTTCCTGAGCTTCGCCAGATCAGAGTTCTTCACAGACCGTTGAGGGCAAACTCTTCAATAGCTTCCATGATGAAGCTGGTTGTAGTATCAACGGCATCATCTAAATCACTTGGAGTGTCAATAAATGGTGAATATGCATGAAAATTGGCCGCAACCAAATCAGTAAAGAGATCTCAGTTGATTGACCGGGGATTCCTGAAACGCAAAGTTTGCGAAGTAACATTCACATGTTCAAAAAAGTTGTAGCAGATAAAGATTCCTCATCTGACACATGCCAATTGGTCAGCTCGTAACTAATTCTACTAGAGCAAAGCGTTTTGTCTAACACTTCCTCCACAGAGAAACAGACGTAGCACTTACTTAGAACAAATTTCATTTAAATACATCATCACAAATGCGTTACCACCCAATGCTAAACGTACTGCATTTGGCCGGGCCATCAATAGGTGAGCAAACTTCAAACAGGAGCAAAAGCGATGCCAGCGCCGCGAATGGTCACGAATTGACCTACTACCGAAAATTTCAATCAACCGTTAAAAAAGTGATCGATGGTGGGAAGCGGGTGGAGTGTGACGTCTGTTTCTCTGTGCTTCCTCTCTGGCAGACGAACTAGCCTCAGGCTGAAAATCTCCCTAATAAAGGAAAAAAAGCCATGAATGTTGAGCTATGTTAAGTAATCTAAGATCTATACTACTCAAATACTCTCCATCAAACTAAAACTTAAAGGTTAGAAGGCATTCGGCCATATGACTTGGAACCGTCAAAAGTTACTGATAGACAGGGAATTTTGATTACCAACTGTATCAACTTATATTTCATTACTATTTTAAATGTAAAGAACTCATTGCAAAAATACTAAGCTGGAACATCGGAATCTAAGTGTGTTGGTAAGGCGATACCAATAACAACGACCTTGGGCTTTTGTTGCAGCTAGTGGAGCGTTGCGTTATCCAACGCTACTCAGCATAAGCAGTCACAGTGAGTCGGGCCACAACCTTTCGTCCCGAAAGGCTGGACCTAAGAGGTCTGGCCCGTCCCGAATTGAAGCAAGAGGTCGTGTTCTCAGCCACCACTGCTTAGGATGAGGTAGAGCTCACGGATCTGGGAATCAACGTGCGTAGTATTCTTGGTAGTATCAGACGTATTCGTACCGGTCAAATGATTCTCGAGCCGGCTTTCAAGAGAGCCTCAGCTGGTGAATCATTGCAGATAACGTAACTATAAGTCTGAACCCCTGACACTGTGAAGCAACCCAGCAATAGCTATGGCAGTCAACGAATCGGCAATGGATATTGCCATCATGTCGAATCCGTATCGCATACACGCCGGAGTCGTTAATTCGGTTGCGGTTGTGTCCGAAATGGACGACTGGTAATTACCCAGAGCAAGAGTTGATATAAACATTTCATGAGGGCTTCCAGGTCGCCAAGGATAACGGGTCTTCTTTTGTAGCTGTTAAGCGCCTCCTCGGTGGTGTTCAGCAGAGAAGTTTATACAGATGCTCGATGTTGATCTGGCTTATGTCGATACAAAAAGTACGTTCATCATAACGGAATGGAGTCAATCATTGACGCTACTTTTTTGTAGTTATGGCCTTACAAGCAGTTCGAACTGAATGATAGAATGCCTACACTCATATCGAAAACGTGACGGTTCGCTACATTACTGAAAGGCGGAACGAGAGGTGATTCGGAAAGTCGTGTATAGTCCGTATGAGAAAACAGCTGTGGCATATGTAGACTTGTGGGTCGAGAAATGCCAGGGCCGAAGAAAACGAATGTGGAATGATTTTGGCGATATCCACATAGCCTCGAGTCCAACAGGATCCGAATGTTGACCAACTATACATAGCCCATTGTCATCTAGTGCCAACGAGCCATCAGGTGAACCCGTGAACCTGGAGAATTCCCAGGCTAAGTGAGTTCTTTGGCTGTAAAGACTCTGCCAATTTTGGGAGCACTGGGGTAGGGCTGCTGAATTCAACCACCCCCTCCCCATATGCTAGAGCAACTGTATCCCCAAAAGTAGTCGCTTAATATAAACTGGTCAGTCCGTCATGATCGACATGATGGACTGATCAGTTCGTATTGAGCGACTACTTTCGAATAACACCCGAGCATCGCTTCAACGTAGTTAATATTCCGCCACGTTGTACGGGATCATCATCATAACTCCGTCTAAACCATCAATGGACCAGAGGATGGGCCAGGAGCGCTGGCGGCCACCAGATCTGTGCACCTTCCGAAGATTCACGAATGAAAACTGTCCCTTGGTAAGCGCCCTTGAATCCGGGAGTCAAAAGACGGCTTTGTGTCTCACCCCAGAAGCGGGCGTCGCTCAGACCAGCTACTTGGGGCCTAGAGATGATCCCATCTGGAGCATATGGACACTCCCGAAGTCAAAAGCATGTGTCAATGTGTAACCACATGCTTGCCTTTTGTGATAGGGATACGATTCTGGAACTCCAGAAAATTTTGTCCAGAGGATGCGTAGAGATGTATTAAGGTGGAGTGTCGTTTCATTGGCTCTCGGCCATATCACGGAATTACAGAAGAAATGGCGTGTGGACTTGAAGAGTGTCTAGGTTGGTCAATGGTCACAACCAACAGGTCTCTAGGTTCGGAAGTCGGCTATGCAGGTTACACCAGGTCATACCGGTGTCCTGCGGACGAACTTGACGTTCTGTCGTTGCCGTAGCGTCGGATTACTAGATTCAATCCGGGACTTCATAATTTTGTTCACACCTTTGAACGATTTGAATTAGGTCATCAGAAAACTGTCAAATTTCCGGAATGTATCACCTTCTAAATGTTGTACACCGTGTAGTGAGCAGATACACGAAGTTCTACAGCATTCTGTATTGAAAATATGGGAGAATCAATATTATACTAATATTTTAATGTTAGTTAAAATAAATACATGCTAGCTGGATTTGCCAAAAATTACACAGACTGGAGTGCGTCAATTACTGAGGAATCAATCTTCAATTCGGTGTACAAAATCATGGGCTGATCACGTCGCATGGATGCCACCATGGATGTCTTAGTTATGGGTTCAAGAGTCAGTATTCTCAGTACAAATTAGCACTCTACACCGAGGGATTACTGTTCCTACTTGAATACGTTTTCACCAAGACGACCGCGCACAGCTGTCTTGCGAATTTGTGGCACTACTGAGTTGTTGTTAGTCTTCCCCAGCTTTGTGTTCGTTCCGCTGAGCAACTAACAAATTCAAAATCGGCTTTTCGCGAACTGACAGTACAACCAATTATAAACATAGGTATGAGGAATACGAAATAGAATGCGAACCTATTAACCGAAAGTGTTGAACAGCTGACGTTCGTTGCCTTGTCCAAGACAATCATTTACGACTAAAATCGCATTCGTTGTAGGTAGGTACGCTTCCTCGTCCATCAGTTTTTTTTCTGTTATTATTTAAGCTACACGTGCTCGCGGTGGAAGCTCTTTTTACCCTCTAATTGAATTGAATGAAATAGAAACTGCTCTTTACGACGACGACGAAGACGACGGGGTGGAAACGCATTCGACCGTGCGAATACGCTTCCTTACTTACAATCAAACAGTGTGTCGAGTCGACGGAAGACTTTTACCGCCGCGTATCTGACTGCGTCTGGTCGGCTACTATAAATATTTACACTATAAAGGATCCGTTAAGCGGCGTCGGTGGTGTAGTGGTAAGCGTGGTTGCCTCTCACCCCAGTCGGTCTAGGTTCAATCCTAGTCGACGCCGTCGGTATTTCTGAGACAAAAATATCTGATCACGCCTTCCCTCGGATAGGAAGTAAAGCCGTAGGTCCCGGCCCATGTGTTGATGGGTTCGATATGTAGGGTGTCAGGTGTGTGTGGATGTCTCCCTGACCGTCCGTGTTTAGGCTTAGTACCAGAAATAGACGGACGTTAAACTAGAGCTGATGCCGAACGGTGTCGGCTCGCCAGAAATAAGAAGAAGAAGAAGGATCCGTAAGGAATAAAACTGGCAAAGAAACGGCATCGGCCGAAATTTCACCATAAGTTCACAGCAAACAGCTGAGATCGGCAAAACGCTCATCATCGTCAAGGTTGGTTTCCAATTTCGTCTGTCTGTTTTAATCGTTTGCTTGTGGTTTTTATTTGGGCTTTCGTGCCGAGAGAAATCGAGAGTGCAAAAATTAATGCAACACACGAAATCAGCTTTGAAAAGTACAAACAATAACACGGTAAAGGCTTTTACTTTAGGCTTTAATCTGATGGGAGCTGAAACTGATTAATTACTGCCAAGAGGTGGAATGCATTGTGCTCTTTGGTGTCGTGTCTGCGCTTAGATGACGATAGTTACAACGAATAATTACTTGCGCATAGTCTGTTGTTTGTCACGTAACAAGAGAGCATTGGCTTATGACTTGAGAGCCATAGGACCGAGAAGGTAAAAACGCCAAGGACCATGTTCAATGTTCTCTGTTCGATTCTCCATTCACCCAGATCTTTTAGTAATGGCCATATTCTTGACTTTATTGAGATTAGAGTATCTCCATGTCTGATAACTTTTACTAAATGACTGTGTGGTGCTCATGTAACAATAAGCTGAGAAGTAAGTTCTATCCCAGTTGGGAATTAAACCAAGACAACAGTGGGATGGTTGAAAAGAACTTGATGAAAAACACACGACTTATTGCAGACTACATCCCAAATTGGACTACAATCACACTTTTTTTGGTACGCCTAAAAAGTGTGATAGAAGTGCACATTTGGCTCGGATCGTCTCGACGTCTTCGGTGCACTTATTCCTCCATTTACAAGGAATAAGTGCACCGAAGACCTCAACTCGATCCGACGTGGCCCTGCGCTGCAATCACACTTTGAAGGTGTGTGCACACTATTGTGTCAGTCCAATTTGGGGTGCAGTCAGCAATATATTACTTTTCTTATGTTCTCTGTCATAAACCTCACTTTCCAATACAGTTTACTCTTAACCCTCCTAGGATGTTAGGATTTTCGCACTACGATGGCGTAGTGCATGGGCGTAACCAGAGGGGTTGGACATGTTGGGTTCCCATAGTTATGGATTCAGAGCTTGCTCCCAGAAACGCTTCAGTGATCCCTTACATGATATCTTCAGAAATTTTTACAGATACTTTTGCTAGGATGCATCAAAGAATTGCTCTTGAAATTTTTCCATAGCTTCCAACCGTGATTTCATCATGGATTTCGCAACAGATTGCTTCAAGAATTACTCTAAGGATTTTACCAGGCATTCCTCTGGGCATTTGTACTGGTATATCGTTAGAGGTTTCTCCAGTGAAGAGGTTTGTTCCAGTGTTGTTTTTTAATTTATCCCGGTATTCATTAGTTTCTTTAATCAAGATTTTTGCAAGTAGTCCTTTTGAGACATTTTTATTCCTACAAGAGTTTCGCTAGAGATTGATCCAATAATTCTATCTAGAATTATTCGAAGTATTTCTGGATTACTTTCTTCCAGGAATTTTCTTAGAAAAAATTACCAGAGATTGTTCTAAAGTTATCTCAGAAATTCCTTCAAAATTTGGTACAAAAAAATCTTTGGGAGTCTTCACACATGGACTCCTTTTGATTTTATTTCCCAGAATTCGTTTAGAAAACTCTTCTGGAATTTCCTAAGAAATTCTTCATGGGATTGTTTCCGGGATCCCTCCTGGGGTTTCTTCAGATAATCCTGTAGGTATTCCTCCAAAATATCCTCCAGGGATTCACTCGTGATTTTTTTCTTGGATTATTTTAGGAACAACTCCAGGGATTATTTCCACAAACTCTCTGCAGATTCCTTCAGGATTTTCCAAGGAATTTCTTCAGTGCATCCTTCTGGATTTGTTTTTCAGAAAATCCGCCTAGGATTCCTTTAGGAATTCTTCCTGAGAGTCTTCCAGGGATTCCTTCAGGAATTGCTCCAAGGATAACTCCAAATTTCCTCCGGGAATTTCTGAAGGTATTCCTCGCTCGATTCCTCCAGGAATTCTTTAAGAGATTTCTCCAGGAATTCTTACTGGCATGTCTCCAAAAATTTCTCCAGGGCTTTCTCCAAGAATTCCTCCAGGGATTTCTCCATACATTCCTCCAGGGGTTCCTCTTTCAGAGATTTCTTAACCCTCTTAGGATGTTAGGATTTTCGCACCACGATGACGTAGTGTCTGGGTCATATTGACCCAACATCTATCTAGGGTTAAGTAATTACTCTATGGAATCCTCTAGGCTCTAGGGATTTCTCCAGGAGTTATAGCATGGGTTCCTTGTGGAATCCTTCCAGATATTTCCTCTGGGGTTCGCCAGGAATATCTTGTTGAACTTGTCCAGAAATTTGTCCAGGGATTCCTCCAAGCATTCCTTCAAGCATTCCTCCAAAGATTTCTCCAGGGATTGCTCCACGAATTCCTCCAGAGCAGTGATACCTACAGGACCCCCCCCCCCCGGAAATACGCCACCAGAAATTTATTCGGGGATTCCTCCAGGAATTCCTACACGTATTCCTACAGGAATTCCTCCAGGTTTTGATTTGAGGAATTCTTTCTGGAGGAATCCCTACAGAAATTCCCTGAGGAGTTCCTGGAGGAATCCTAAAGGAACTCCTCCTTGGAGAATTCCTCCAAGATTGCATCTAGGTATTTCTTCATAGACTCCTCCAGAAATTACACCAAGAATTCATTCAAAAATTCCTACAGCAATTCTTTAAGCAATTTCTTCAGTACCTCTTTCACGAACTCTTCTTAAAATTCCTTCAAGAATTGTCCAACAATTCCTTCTGCAATTTCTTCAGTACTTTCTTCAAGTACTTCCTTCAGAAATTCCTGCATAACATCCCCCAGGAATTCCTCAAGAGATTTCTATAGGCATCCCTCGAGGGATTCCTCCAAGATTTCCTCAGGAAGAACTTTTCCAGGAATTTCTCAAGGCATTCCTCCAGGATTTTATCCAAGGATTCCCACAGGGGCACCTCCCGGAAATACTCCAATTCTCATGGCAGTCCCTTTAGAAATTCCTACAGCAATTTCTCTAGGAGTTTCCCCCCAGGAAATCCTGCATGAATGCCTTCAGGATTTTTTCTTTAAAACCCACCAGGAATTCCTCCAGGAACTTCTCCAGAAATTCATCCAAGAATTTCCCCTCCAGGGATTCTTCTAGAGTGTAGGGAAGCCTTCAGTAATTCTTTCAGGAATTCCTTCTAGAATCCTGCCTGGATTTTTCCCTGGAAATCCTACAGGAATTGATCTAGGATATCTTCCAGAAATTCATCCAAGAATTTCTCCTTCAGGGATTCCTCCAAGAATTCTTCCAGGGATTCCTCTAGAAATTCCTTCAAGAATTTCTCTAGAAATTCTTCTAAGAGTTTCTGTAGGAATCCTTCCAGACATTCTTTCAGGAATTCCTGTGGTAATTCTTTCAGGCATTCCGCCAAAGATTCTTCCGAAAATTGATCCAGGGATTCCTCCAAGGATTTTCCCAGAAATACGTCTACAGATTCCTCCAGGAATCGCTTAAGGGATTCCTCCAGGAATTTCTGCAGTTGTTTCTCCAGCAATTCCTCCAAGAATTTATCCAGAAATTGCTCCAGGAGTTCTTCAATGGATTTTTTAAGAAACTCCTTTAGGGATTTCTTCCAGAAATTCTTCGGGAATTCAATCAGAGATTCCCAAAGGAATTCTATTGGGAATTGCTTCAGGAATACATCCAGGTATTTCTCCAGGAATTGCTTCAGGGATTCCTACAAGTATTTATCCAGAAATCACTACAGGTATTCCTCAAAGGATTTCTTCAGAAACTTCCGGAATTTCTTTGGAAATTCAACCAGAAATACAAATTTCTCCAGGATTTCCTCCAAGGATTCTCCAGCATTTCCTCCAGGGATTTTCCCAGGAATTCCTTCAGGAATCCTTTATTGTATTCCTCCAAGAACTCCTCAAGGGATTATTTCAGGAATTCTTCCGAGGATACTCTCAAGGATTACTCCGGAAATTCCTCTAGTAATTTCTGCAGAAGCTCCTCTAGAGATCTTTTCTAAAGTTTATTCAGGGATTCACTCAGATATTTTAAAAATCCTTCCATCTTCCAGAGATGTATCCAATAATTGTATAGGAATACCTGAAGACTGTTTTAAATTACTTCAAGCATTTCTAGAGGAATTGCTCCAGCGATTTGTATTGGAATTCTTTAAGATGATTTTAGAGTGATGCAAACAGGAGCCTCCTCCAAGGAACTGCTCCAAGAAGTCATTCAGGAATTCTTTCATCATTTTCTCCGAGAAATACATCCACGGATGCGTTCACGAATGCCCCCTGCAGCTCCTGTAAAAGATTTTTTTTCAGAAATTCGTCCTGCGATTCTGTCAGGAATAGGGAATCGCGCTACTTGGGCGGTGGCTTCTATATTCGTCTGTTTTCCACTATAATTCAGTCAAATTTGAACCAATTGACACAACTTTTGGAATGTGGTGAGATAGGTATAGCATCTACCAGTGTACAACATTCAAAGTCAATTGGTTCAAAATTGACTGAGTTATAGTGGAAAACAGACGAATATAGAAGCCACCGCCCAAGTGGCGCGATACCCTATATTCTGAGATTTTTTTTTTCTCTCCAAGAAATCTTTCATCTTTCAGGAACTCCTCCAAAGAATCCGCCAGGAGTTTTTTCACGGATGTTTTGAGAGTATTTCTATTGCAAGTTATTCAGGAATTCTTCCAAAAAAATGTCAATAAATACATTCAAAAATTCTCCCTGGAATGTCGAAAGGGGTCCCTCCAGCGATTGCTTTAGGACCTAACATTGGATTCCAGAGTTTATTTCAGGAATCTCTCCAGCAGCTTCTTCAGGAGGTTACTCGGGGATTCCAACAGAAATTCTTACAATAGATCCTCCAGGAATTCATCGAGACTCTTTCGGAATTCTCGTAGGGATTCCTCCCAAAATTTATTTTGGGAATGCACCAGGAATTTTTCCAAGAATTTCTTCTTGAATACATCTAGACATTTCTTCTTGAATATATTATAGAAATTTCTTTAGATGAATTCAACGATTTTTTCCAACGATTCCATTATTTGAAAGTTCTTCGAAAATTCTTCAAGAATTTCTCCAGGGATTCTCTTCAAAAGTTCATAGAGGGATACTTCGAGGGTTTTCTCCAGTGATTATTTCAAGGCTTTTACGAGAATACTTTCAAGAATTCTTCCAAGGATCTTTCCGGGAATACCTCAATTGACATTTCTATAGGATTATTCTCAAAGATGCGTAAATGCAGCATATGAGTATATAAATCTATTTCTGGGGAAATTCCGGCAAGGATGAACTCGGAACAATACTATTGAAAGTTTATTAATAGTGGAATACAGATTCAGGACATTCCAAGATTACTGAAAAGCATGGACAAACTAGATGAAACAACTCCAATTTGTCATGGAAGACATTATGAAGACATTTTCAGAAAAAAAAATCTTATGTCAGATTTCCATTATGTTGGAGAAAATGTTGAAAGAAATCATGAAGACAATCCTGGGTTAGTCCTAAAAAAAGTTCATCATTTTCAAAACAGTTGAGCAATGCTTTTTTACGAAAGTTCTGTAGCTAATGACAAAAAAATATGAGCGCCAGAAGAAGTAATGCACGAGTAAATAAAAATCCTTGGCTTTCCAGAAATTGGCCAGCACTACCAACACCACGCTGCTTAATGTAGAATAGGCGAGCTTTTTTCAACGTTTCGTACAAAATACAACAGCGTGACTGTTGAAGGCAAATGAATGCTTTTAAAATATAATGTCATTATATTCATTTCAATCGTGTTTCGTTTTGTTATAAAAGCTAGTAGGTATAAATTTGCTAAGAATGCTCGCCCCCCTAATCAAAATGTTGACTACGCCCTTGTCAGCGTTTCTGTCTGGGTCATATTGACCCCAACATCTTACGAGGGTTAACATAGAGCAAATGCTTATCAATTTCACTAGCACATCCCGTCCAACTTATGAAATTGTAACGGAGAGCAAGTTAACATTGCTGACGTTTTCTCAACAGCTTTTCGTAGATCTATACCAATATATCTTTCAAGCAGGCTATAAACTGCTAGTCTTTGGACAACTGGACACTGCACTGTCTACCAGTAGTAGCAGTCCTATCTGTAACAACAAACTACCTAACCGTACCAATCCAATTCGTACGGGTTTTTTTTTCTCACTTCCACCATATGTTTGTAGCCACTTGTGCTTCAAGTGCGACAACAACAACTGCACCGGCACCGGTTATAGTAACCAACAGCCAGCAGCGCACTAACTATATGTAGCTCTACCTCATACCACACACGGTTGGCAATTACTTCATCTGGCGCGAGTTCATCAGCCTCGTTTCAGTCTGCGGGTACCTCAACTCTGCTCTGCTCCTTCGTACCACCTCGACAGCGCAACGGATGGATCTGGTCAGCATTTAGTTAGGTATTGGCGCAATCGACACATACCAGACTTACATGCGTTTCTACCAATTGGCTTGATCAATGCAGCAGTATACTGCACCGCGAACAAATCGTAAAGGTTTGCTATTTCCCATCGACCATCGTCAATTCAATACCGCATTGCATTGTTTGCTAATGCGTTGTTGGTTTGCTGGTGGATGATTTGCGCCGGCCCCAAAAGTACAAAATCCAGCTGGGTTTGTGTTGTTGCGAAATAGTTTAATTGTGCGGAGTTTTCTGGTACAGTCATAGCACAATCATGGGTCACCCACAGTTATGGGTCAATTCCATTTGAATTGCATGGCGACCTGACTGACTAATAATTGTGACAGAGTGACCCATAATTGTGCAATGACTGTACCTACAAGGAGTTGGTCGATATTCTGACGGCTCAATTAATCAACGTTTATAGTTGCGGTACTTCGTTAGAAGTCTCTTTCGGGCATCGGCTATCAAGTTCAACACAGTCCGTTCGCTTCATTTCCATGTTATTGCTGAACTAATTTTTCTGGTGTCCAATTTAGAATTCGCAACACAAAAGCACTGTCTGTTGATCATTTTCGTAGAAGTGATTCCTCCAGGAATTCCTTCAGGGATTCCTCCAATATTTCCTTCAGGGATTCCTCCAGGGATTCCCCCAAGAATTCCTCCAGGGATTCCTCCAGGAATTCCTCCAGGGATTCCTCCAGGAATTCCTCCAGGGATTCCTCCTGGAATTTCTTCAGGGATTCCTCCAGAAATTCCTTCAGGGATTCCTCAAGGAATTCCTTCAGGGATTCCTCCAGGAATTTCTTCAGGGATTCCTCCAGGAATTCCTTCAGGGATTCCTCCAGGAATTCCTTCAGGGATTCCTCCAGGAATTCCTTCAGGGATTCCTCCAGGAATTCCTTCAGGGATTCCTCCAGGAATTCCTTCAGGGATTCCTCCAGGAATTCTTTCAGGGATTCCTCCAGGAATTCCTCCAGGGATTCCTCCAGGAATTCCTCCAGGGATTCCTCCTGGAATTTCTTCAGGGATTCCTCCAGGAATTCCTTCAGGGATTCCTCCAGGAATTCCTTCAGGGATTCCTCCAGGAATTCCTTCAGGGATTCCTCCAGGAATTCCTTCAGGGATTCCTCCAGGAATTCCTTCAGGGATTCCTCCAGGAATTCCTTCAGGGATTCCTCCAGGAATTCCTTCAGGGATTCCTCCAGGAATTCCTTCAGGGATTCCTCCAGGAATTCCTTCAGGGATTCCTCCAGGAATTCCTTCAGGGATTCCTCCAGGAATTCCTTCAGGGATTCCTCCAGGAATTCCTTCAGGGATTCCTCCAGGAATTCCTCCACGGATTCCTCCAGGGATTCCTTCAGGGATTCCTCCAGGAGTTTTTTCAGGGATTCCTCCAGGAATTTCTTCAGGGATTCCTCCAGGAATTTCTTCAGGGATTTCTCCACGAATTCCTTCAGGGATTCCTCCAGGAATTCCTTCAGGGATTCCTCCAGGAATTCCTTCAGGGATTCCTCCAGGAATTCCTTCAGGGATTCCTCCAGGAATTCCTTCAGGGATTCCTCCAGGAATTCCTCCAGGGATTCCTCCAGGAGTTCCTTCAGGGATTCCTCCAGGAATTCCTTCAGGGATTCCTCCAGGAATTCCTTCAGGGATTCCTCCAGGAATTCCTCCAGGGATTCCTCCAGCAATTTCTCCAGGGATTCCTCCAGGAAATCCTCCAGGGATTGCTCCAGGAGTTCCTCCGGGGATTCCTTCAGGAGTTCCTCCGGGGATGCCTCCAGGAGTTCCTCCAGGGATTCCTCCAGGAGTTCCTCCAGGGATTCCTCCAGGAGTTCCTCCGGGAAATCCTCCAGGAATTCCTGCAGGGATTCCTCCAGGAATTCCTCCAGGGATTGCACCAGGGATTCCTCCAGCAATTCCTCCAGGGATTCCTCCAGCAATTCCTCCAGGAATTCCTCCAGCAATTCCTCCAGGGATTCCTCCAGCAATTCCTCCAGGGATTCCTCCAGCAATTCCTCCAGGGATTCCTCCAGCAATTCCTCCAGGGATTCCTCCAGCAATTCCTCCAGGGATTCCTCCAGCAATTCCTCCAGGGATTCCTCCAGCAATTCCTCCAGGGATTCCTCCAAAGATTCTGCTAGGAATTCCTCCAGGAATTCCTACAGGGATTCCTCCAGGAATTCCTCCAGGAATTCCTCCAGGAATAACTCCAGGGATTCTTCCAGGGATTCTTTCAGGAATTTCTCCAGGAATTCCTCCAGGAACTCCTCCAGAAATTCCTCCACGAACTCCTCCAGGAATTCCTCCAGGAGTTCCTCCGGGAAATCCTCCAGATAGTGTTAACGAATTTCGCGCTAATTCGACCATCGATTGGCAGCACCTACTCAGAGTCAATTTCATTCATTTCTACGCAACTTTGCATACTTTGGTTTTCCAAATTTGTCAAGAGTAACATTTAAAAAGGGGTTAGATTTTTTTCATAGATTTAGCAAATATTTAGGGTAAACCAGCGATACCGATAAGATGTAACAAATTCTATGTGGACACGGTTAAAACTCGAAAGTAAAAATCCATCTAGAAATTCCTTTCTAAAAATTTGTTCAGATATTCTGCCAACTTTTTTTTTCTGGAACTTATTTAGAAAGGCAGCTATATTGTCGCACAATTAAAATTTAGAAATTAGCTATAAACTTGATCAAAATCGCCGAACACTTTGTATGGGCGAAGCAATAAAAAATCAGGTTTTTTTTGATGAATTGCTGGAAAATCTGTGGATAGTTTTCAATAGTTTTTTTGGCAGATGATAAAAAGAAGGAATATCTCTCTGTTATCAAAAACTTCGATAATTTTTATGAACATGTTTGTCAGATATTGGCTATTGCTAGTTTTTGCCGTTTCAGTGCGCGTCAATATTTTAGCCATTTGGAAATATCTCTTAGCGGCTGTTCGAGTCCGTATGAAGTTGATCATCAATATTAACTTCTTTTCTCGATCAGCCTAGATAGCTGTGTAGTGTCGGTAGCGATTGTCTCAATTGGCTAAGAATAACACTACGGACCGCCTGTTCCGGTGGTAAGAATCCACCAACAGGTGACCCCTAATTCATGGTGTGATGCGGCTTTATGCTTACCGTGCCTAGGAATGAATGGCTAGGGGGGTCTAATAAAAACCTAACCGCTAACGGAGCCTGTGGAGTACCAGGGCGCCCTCCACAGTATGTAGCCCTTACTGCGCTAACCGGAGCAATGGTGCAGTGGACCTTGTGTTTCTCCGAGACAATCAGCTGCCCTTCTTTAGTTTCACTTGAGGCTAAATAAGGGCGGGATTATGAAGATGTTGTTAATTAGTTTAAATTTTCACCTATATGGTTTCGCATTATGCGATTTACACAGTGTATTCTGTGTATCCTCGCCTTTGGCGTTTTCCAATCGATACCGATTTGGTTTTATTGTTGCTGTTCTTTGTTGTGCTGTTGTTGCGAAGAGTTTAATCTTACCTAGTTTGGGTAGTGGCTACGGTTAAGATAGCTCAGATCAATCTTCAGCATAAAAGAACAGCAACGATCAATCTTTGCAGACTTATGCAAAATGGTACAGCCCAAGTGGCCTTGGTACAAGAACCTTACTTTCGTAAGGGAAATTTCTATCTAGGAAACCTTGTGAACCCGGTGTTTGCCACTTTCAGTAAACATGAAATGGCAAACTCGCGTGTCATGCCTCGAGCCTGTGTGCTTGTCAACAACGCAATAGTTGCTACACTCATCTCTGAACTAACCACCAGAGATGTATGTGCTATCACAATTGATGTATCTGTTGGAAACCTCAACAGGAAATACGTCTATTGTTCTGTGTATTTACCACATGATGAACCATCCCCTACGGATGCTTTCAAACTAGTCATCGCATACTGCACTTCAAAAGGCCTTCCGCTAATTGTTGGCAGTGATGCTAATGCTCACCATATCATCTGGGGCAGCTCAGACATTAACTTGAGAGGCTCCAGTTTGATGGAGTACTTAAGTAGTACAGATCTTGCATTACTTAACATAGGCAACCGCCCAACCTTCATGGTATCTGCTAGAGAGGAAGTGTTAGATATAACGCTTTGCTCTAGCAGAATTAGTCACGAGCTGACCAATTGGCATGTGTCAGATGAAGAATCTTTATCTGACCATCGCTACATCTTTTTTGAACATTTAAATGTTACTTCGCAAACATTGCGTTTCAGGAATCCTCGGTCAACAAACTGGGATCTCTATACTGATTTGGTTGCAGCCAAATTTCATGGATATTCGCCATCCATTGACACTCCAAGTGATTTAGATGATGCCGTTGATACTACAACGACCTTCATCATGGAAGCTTTTGAAGAAGCATGCCCTCTACGGTCTGTGAAGATCACAAGAGGAACCCCTTGGTGGAACTCTGATCTGGCGAAACTCAGGAAACAATGTAGAAAGAGTTGGAACAGACGACGTTCGGCTGGTTCGGAGGCTTTCAGGTCGGCTCGCAATGCCTACAGGAAAGCTCTCCGGTCTGCTGAACGATCCGGCTGGAAAAACCTTTGTACAAATGTTTCCAGCTTGAGTGAAGTCAGTCGGTTAAACAAAATCCTTGCGAAATCTAAGGATTTCCGGGTGAACGAACTTCGTTTGCCAAATGGCGATCTGACTTCTTCTGATGAGGAAGTTCTGGAATGCTTATTCAGCACACACTTCCCTGGATGTGTGGATATTACATCTTCGGATGATCCTGATGTCTTTTCTTGTAGTTATGATTCTTTAGCTTCGGCTCGGAGTATTGTAACTATAGAATCGATTGAATGGGCTCTTAATAGCTTTGCTCCTTTCAAATCTCCTGGGGCAGATGGGATTTATCCTATTTTGCTTCAGAAGGGATTTGATTATTTCAAACATGTTTTGAAAAAACTACTTGTTTGCAGTTTTGCTACAGGGTATATTCCCAAATCCTGGAGGGATATTACTGTAAAGTTTATTCCGAAAGTGGGTCGTGCGTCGTATGAAGAAGCAAAGAGTTTCATACCTATCAGTTTGACCTCTTTTCTTCTGAAATCCTTAGAACGCATTGTGGATCATCACATCCGTGATGTTCATCTGGCCAACGTGCCTCTTCATGTGAACCAACATGCCTACCAATCTGGTAAGTCCACTGTGACTCTTTTACACAAGGTTGTTTACGATATCGAGAAAGCATTCGCTCAAAAACAAACTTGTTTGGGTGTTTTCTTAGATATCGAGGGTGCCTTTGACAACGTGCCTTTCGATGCCATATTGGAAGCCGCACGGAGTCATGGTATATCTCCAATGATTTCCAATTGGATTCACCAAATGCTCAAAAACCGATATCTCTTCTCGACATTGCGTCTAGCAGGGATTAGGAAATTGAGTGTTTGTGGATGCCCTCAAGGGGGAGTCTTACCACCGCTTTTGTGGAATCTCGTAGCAGATACGCTATTGAGGCAACTCAATAATAGCGGTTTTCCTACTTATGGTTTTGCGGACGACTACCTAACATTGTTAGTTGGTATGTGCATCAGCACCCTTTTCGACCTGATGCAAAACGCCCTTCAGGTAGTTGAGGGTTGGTGTCGCCAATATGGCCTTTCGGTTAATCCGAGTAAAACATCTATTGTTCTTTTCACGGAAAGGCGAAACCGTAATGGCGTTCGACCTTTGCGTCTCTTTGATTCTGAAATCGATGTGACTGAACAGGTAAAGTACGTTGGAGTCATTCTTGATTCCAAGCTTTCCTGGACACCTCACATTGAGTTCAGAATCAAGAAAGCTTGTATGGCCTTCGGGCAATGCCGGCGTACTTTTGGTACAACTTGGGGTCTAAAACCCAAGTATATCAAATGGATTTACACAACTGTGGTTCGGCCAATATTGTCTTATGGGTGTCTTGTGTGGTGGCAAAAGGGTGAAGTGAGAACGGTCCAATCAAAATTAGGTCATCTCCAAAGGATGTGCTTAATGGCGATGTCTGGAGCGTTCTCTTCAACTCCTACGGCAGCGCTAGAAGTTCTCTTTGACGTTGCCCCATTACACATTCATCTCAAACAAGAAGCCCTTTCTTGCACTTACCGGTTACGGGTACTCGGTCTACTAGAGGAAACTCCTGTGAACCGCACATCAACACACACCTCGTTGTTTCTACTTTTAGTGAATTGGGACAAAATTGTCCTTGCTCCAAGTGATCTTACAATTGCTTGTAATTTTCCATATAGGACATTTTCCACGAAATTCCCTTCCCGGGAAGAGTGGACATCTGGTTATCTGGAAAGAAGTATTTCAGACAGCATCGTATGTTACACTGATGGCTCCCTTCTCGAAGGTCGAGCAGGTGCTGGTGTTTATTCTCGTGAGCTAAGGCTGTATCAGTCTTACTCACTTGGTAGACACTGCACCGTTTTTCAGGCCGAAATCTTTGCTCTTATGTGCGGAGTGCAATCAGCACTTCAGCAGCACGTAATGGGCAAAGTAATATACTTCTGTTCAGATAGCCAGGCTGCTATTAAAGCACTTGCTTCGGCCAACTCCAGGTCGAAGATAGTTATCGCTTGTCGAACTCAAATCGAGGAGCTGAATTCAGCAAACGCTGTTCACCTTCTATGGGTACCTGGTCATTCTTCCATCGCTGGAAATGAATTGGCTGATGAGTTAGCTCGCTCTGGAGCATCACATGACTTCATTGGCCCTGAGCCAGCTATTCCGATATCGAAGTGTTGGATTAAGCTTCAGATTCACACCTGGGCTGTCATTCAACACAGACAATATTGGAATAGTTTGGAGTCATGTCGTCAAACCAAATTGTATAGTGCTGAGCCATCTCTACGGGTGGCGAAGTATCTAACTAATCTGTCTAAGCAGAATTGCAGCATGTTGGTCAAAGCATTGACTGGCCACTGCCGACTCAGCTATCACATGACGAATATTCAGCAAGCTGATTCATTTGCCTGTGATAGCTGTGAATCCGATTATGGAACTTCGTATCATTTGATATGTAACTGTCCAGTTTTCGCGCAACTGCGTTTCCGAGTGTTCGGTAAACACTTATTAAGTGAAACTGACTTCAGAAACCTGAATCTTCAGGATATTCTGTTGTTCTTAACCCGCTGTGGTAAAGAGCTATAGGCTCTCTTTCGCTGTATGCGTTATTACAGTGCCCTTTTCAGGGCGCTGTTTGAACCCATTGTGGTACGCTTGTGCGTTAGTACCCTCTTCCAGGGTATTTTTCCTATTTCCCTACCTGTCCCTATCCCCATCCAAATCCTTTTTCCTTCCTTTTCCCTCAGGTAGATGATGAAATAGGCTGTTATTTTGGCGATGGCACAAATGTCCCAAATGGAGGATAACGTGCCTCTGGAGCCGGCCTTCTGATACCTGATACCGATAAGATGTAACAAATTCTATGTGGACACGGTTAAAACTCGAAAGTAAAAATCCATCTAGAAATTCCTTTCTAAAAATTTGTTCAGATATTCTGCCAACTTTTTTTTTCTGGAACTTATTTAGAAAGGCAGCTATATTGTCGCACAATTAAAATTTAGAAATTAGCTATAAACTTGATCAAAATCGCCGAACACTTTGTATGGGCGAAGCAATAAAAAATCAGGTTTTTTTTGATGAATTGCTGGAAAATCTGTGGATAGTTTTCAATAGTTTTTTTTGGCAGATGATAAAAAGAAGGAATATCTCTCTGTTATCAAAAACTTCGATAATTTTTATGAACATGTTTGTCAGATATTGGCTATTGCTAGTTTTTGCCGTTTCAGTGCGCGTCAATATTTTAGCCATTTGGAAATATCTCTTGGAATGCCTTCTAGGATTTACCACAAGATTCTTTTCGTATTTTCTCAGGACATTTTTAATTGTATTCTCTTTTGAATTCTTACCGATTCTTTAGGATTCCTACCAGCATTTTCCCAAGCTTCAAACAATTCATTCCGGGATTCTTTTATGATAATCTTCCAGGATTCCAGAATTCCGACCAATTTCTCCTAGAATTTCCCACGATCCTGTAGATTTTTTTCCAGAATTTATTCCGTAGGTTTGTCCAGTATTGCTCCCAGAGTCCCTTGCGGGATTTTACCGGAGTTCCTCCTATGTTTTCCTCGAAGAAATTTTTGTGCGATTTCTTTCAGGATTCATTCCGAGATTTCCACAAGAGTTTCTCTCAGAATATTTCTCAAATTTTATCGCGGAATTTCTCCTAAAGTTTCTCTCGGAATTTCTCTTAAAAACTTGACGCGACTTCTTTAGGTATTCCTCTCAGGACTTCTGCTAGAGCGCTTCAAAGAATTTCTTGAGGAGTTTTTCATAAATTGTCTGCAGACGTTCATCCAACGGTTTCTGCCGAAGATTCTGCTGTAATTTCTTTAAAAAAAATACGTAATAGATTTATTGTAGAGTTTCTGCAGGGATTTCTACAGGAGTTTCAACCGGGATATTTATTGAAATTTTTTTTAAGTTTTACTTGTGACTTCTCTGGGAGTTTCTCCCGGTTTTCTTAGGAGAATGTTTCCGGTTTTTTCTACTCTGTGGCTCTCAGAGTTTTTCTATACCTTCTTCTAGGACTTCCGAATTGCCTTTGGCGGTATCTGCAGGAAAGCTATTGCTCATATTTCCTATGTAGTTCTCTTCGTGTTTTCTTTACTGCTTTTTCCTTATTGTAAGCCTTCTTACAGATTGTCTTGGGATTATTCCTAGAACTCTTCCCGGTATCTTTAGCGGACACTATCCTGAGATGAAGGCTTTTTTGGGATTTCTGTAATATTTTTTTCCCAGGAGTTTTTTTTCTTCGGAATATCCCGAAAATTTTGGTAAGAAATTCCCAGAGAAAGATTAGAGCGAATCCAGGAAAAATCTTGCAAGACCTATTGGAGAAATCTCGAGAGGAACTTCGACAGAAATTCTAAGAAAAACTGGAACATCGCAGCATAACGTTTTGGGAGGAAACCCGGAAGGACATATTAAGGAAATTTAAGCAGGAACTCTTTGTCCACAAATACACAACTAGTTGATCAGCTTATAATGAAAATTTGAAAATATTTGATGCACTTTTCGAAAAGTTACAGCTATTTAAATTTTTTTTGAGAAGGGAAAAATTTGCCTGTCCCGATCATTTTGTCTATCCCCTGTATAACAAATTCATGCACTGGCAGGCAAAGAATGGAGGGCTTAAATAACTGTGGAAGTGCTCAAAGAACACTACGTTGGAGAGAGGCAGGCCAAGTTCCAGTGGGAACGTAGGGCCATACAGAAGAAGAAAAAGAACGAGTGAAAGTTGGAACTTCAGAAGTCAAAACTTCGGCGAAATTCGGCGTCGGCATTCTAATTTGGGGTTCGCCGACGCAAAACAATTGCCTGCGTTGGCAACGCTTCAATTAGAATGCCGAAGTTTTTACTTCGGCGAACTTTTGTTAGGAATATTTGATGTCACATATGGGCTTCAGTCTAAAATAAATCAATATGTAGAGTAATGCGGGGCAAAAGTTCGCACCTAACAGACTTCTCAAAATAACTATTAAACGAAAAGAAAACAATATCGTTGTTCTTCGTAAAACGGGTCCTTATCATGTTGCCTTCAAAACGTAGTACTAGATTTTTTCGCATTGCTTTTCTAGTTATAGTAATACAATTTTCAATACAAGTACTCCAATGCGAACTTTTGCCCCATAGTGGGGGCAAAAGTTCGCATTATGCGGGGCAAAAGTTCGCACCTTGTAAAGGGTAGTTTATTGGTGTGATGTTCATTTATTTCATGTTAATTCATATTCGTCGTTTCACTCTTGCCATGAAATCTGTTTCTTTCTGTTCTTAGCATCACGGCCCAACTGGAATACGACCTGATGTTCAGCTTATGTATAGAATGTGTTTTATGAAGACTTCCACAACTATTAACTAAGAGCTGTCCTTTCCAGCGTTTCTGTAGTTGTCAAAATACATTGTGGAGTAATCATAGATATACGTGTTGCACAGAATACATGAAAAATAAAATTAAATATGCAGCAAAACTGTTGAACGGGACCGTAATCGAATCTTATCCCCGTCAGTATGGTGATAAATTATAACTGTGAATTTACAAATTAAGCTATGAAAGACTCCGGTAAAGTAGATGAACAAAAGACCTTCAGAAACATATGGAAAGACACGACGAGGATGACGAAGAGAATGTTTTAAAATGTTTTTGGCCATTCTTCATTTTTTTATTAAAATGGGTGAACATAATGTTTGCCTTACAATCAATCTTCCTTCAAAACTAAGTTCAAACCCTCTGCCGCAACGATTTCAGGGTGCATACTACATATATTATACATATATAGTAGTTTCTATACGAAATCATCATTGCTCCAAAGATTCTGTAATTATATTGATGAACTAGATTCAGAAATCTAGTGCGAACTTTTGCCCCACAGCTACTGCGAACTTTTACCCCACTGTCGAGGTTTTAGCAATGTCCCTTTCTACAAGAAGCACTAGTAGTTTATAGTTTGTTCGAGTGCACCCCGCGCACTACTATAGAATAACGATTCTCCAGCATCAAGAGGTTATGAGATTCTTCTTCTTCCTGTTACTACAAATTCTTATTCCAAATGGTCCAAAAATTCTATCAAAACACCTAGAAACACAGTTTTTTGCATAACTCTGCCAAACCATAACGAAATCGTTCCAATTTTTATTGACGAGTAACTGACCTGCTTATGTTTCGAACCCATACAGATTTGTTTGAGTTCTTAACTCGTGCTCAGAAAAAGACCCACTGCGAACTTTTGCCCCGTGCGAACTTTTGCCCCGCATTACTCTACAATATTTGGCTATTCCTTTGGATCCCATTCGGACAATTATTTTGGAAATTTATTCAGATAATCTTTCTTCATCCTATGCAAATTTCATCGGTAATTTATATGGAAATTGCATGGACAGTTCCTTTGGCAATTTACTTCTTTCGGTATTTTTTTTTGCAATTGATTTGTTGATTTTGTTTTCTGGAATTTATCCAACAATACCTCCGACAATGCCTTCGAGAATTCTTAAAGCTTTCAGTAGTAATTTCGAAATTGCTTCTGGGAATTTCTTCGCAAATATTTTTTGACCAAGTTTTCCGGCAATTCCTTTGGAATTCTCTTAGCTTTTTTTGGAGCATTTTAAATCATATGGAAATTTCTACATCAATCTTTCTCGGAATTCTGTCGCCAATTTTCTTTAAGGATATTTCGACAATCCCTTCAAAAATCCTTTGCAGATGGAATTTACATATTTCATCCGTAATGACCTAGCTTCAAGTAAAAAATAAAAAAAAATTTCTGTGAATATCTTCTGCATGAATTTTTCAGAGAATTCCTTCGTGAATTCTTCAGGCTTTTGGAAATGCTCGCGGCTGATTCTTTGAGAATTTCTTAATTCCTTTGAAAGTTCTTCGAATCCTTTAGAATTTCATCGACAACTCATTTGAAACATATCAGGCAAATATCTTGGAGGGTTTTATTCGCGAATTTCATTCAACAATTTTACGGAAATTCTTTTAGAGCTTGGCTATTCCGTCAAAATCAGCAATCAGCCAATTTATTCGGAAATTATTTCAGTAATTCCTCAAAGAAGTCCTTCGGAAATTCCGTTAGGGATTTCTTTTTTCTAACCCTTTGGAGCCGGAGGGGTCAATATGACCCTGGCGATGAAATCGAGCATAACAAACGTGTACGAGGTGAGCGAGGTTGCGGCAGCTGTGGCGAACGATCCAAAGGGTAAAAATAGATAACAAATAGAATTTCTAGTTAATTTGCCGTAGATGCTGCCAATGATATTTTCGAGAAATATTTGAAAGAAGTTACTACAGGTATTTTTGAAATAATTACCGAAGGACTAGCTGTATGAGTTTTAATTGCATTATTAAAGCAATTTACAAACAAATCGTTGAAGACATTTCTAAATAAATCGCTTAAGGATTCTCTTATCCAAATTCCATAGCAGTTTACGGAGGAGTAAATATTGATACAATAAAATAAAAGGGAATTACAAACGAATTTTTAGAGCACTTGTGTTATTCTTCTAATAAATCTAAACAGTTTTGCAAACTTTTAAACCTTCAATGTTCTGTCTTTCAGCAGAAATTCGATGGTGAAAATGAACGAACTGGTCGATGTTTGGTCATAAAATAAGAACACAAGGTTCGTCGCTAAATTGACCCGATAAAATCGGGTCCTTACTGTTGTTCTTCACAAAGAAGTTTCAAATGAAAGAAATTCCCATCAAATGCCAATAAAACTACCGAAGAAATTTTCATTTCTTTGTCAGAGGAATTTTAAAAGAAATATCCGAAGAAATCGCCAATGAAATTCTTGAAAAAAATGATGAGGAAAGCCTGTCCTGAGGAAATTGCTGACAAAGTTTCTAAATATATTTTCAAAAAACTCTCAAAGAAATTGAAAAATGCATTCACTGTTGAAATACACGAAGGAATTTCCGGAAGATTTAAAAAAAAAATGTCGAAGGAATCTTTAAAGAAATTATTGAGGATTTTTTTATGAAAAGAAAGATTGTCTCGATGAATGATGAATCTGAAGTGAAAATACTAATTTATTGTAAAACACGTCGGTGCGTGAATTTTTTTTAGTTTCATGTTGAAGTAATTCTCACTATTCTGATTTAAACGTGATTATAGAAATAATACAAAGAGGTTGTCACAAGGAATGCTTAGTTCAAACCAAGAATATAAACTTTCTGTATCATTCATAATTTTGTAAAGATTTTGCAGTTTTCAAACTTCTCTCTACAGTTTTGTAAAAATATTCTCATGCACACTTTATCGTCTTTTAACAATAATACACGGGGGTTGTCGCGATGAATGTGAAGTTCATCATATATTTTTTTCTCAAAGTTTTCGCAATTTCAAATTTTTAGGAGGTGTTCAAAATTATAAAAAACATATGTGCAATCTTTGAGATTCAAGTTAAATGATATTTTGTTTTAAATCAGAACAACCATTATTTATCTAGAAGAATAATATAGTACCTATCTCCAAAAATAAAATTATGTTTATTTCGAATAGATTATTTTTAGGCAGTTGTGCCGATACAGTCCTTAGTTTGAGCATTTGTGTGTTTTTCTTGCCTGGGCAAACAAAACTTTTGTTTTTTTGGCTGATGTTTAGGACTGTTCTGTATATTTCACAACAGTTTCTGGTGTTTTTTAAAGCGTATTACATTTTTTTTTAAATCATCGAAAAATTGATGTTTTGGTTACCTATCAGATGGCAGGCATAATCGTTCACAATTCATTCATTTCGAGCTCTCTCGCAAACATTCTCGCGGAACGAAACACAATCCCAGCAAGCCTGTACATAGTGTGTTACGCACTCAGGCGAATGAAGGGGATAAAGCAAATACACGAAAATTATGGTAGCGTTCATCGTTGTTCACGTTCACCCGTTGAATCATTCGGTACGGGACTGCAATCGCGAGGCGAATGTCTCGAAAGGATCGCACGTGAATGCATTCCTTCAATCGCGGCGATTCTTTTGTTTCGTTAGTCGTACTTCTGCTGATGCTGATGGTGCTAGTTTTTTCTATCCCATCTGTTGGGGGCGTTGAGGGTATTGATCAATTGCGTATTTAACTTCAGTTTCGAGGCTAATTAGGAAATCATCTAGAATCGATGGTAAATATTATGTTTCCAGTTCAAAACCGAATTAGCGACATTTTTTCTTTGACTTCCGCTGCTTTTGCCTTGCGTTAAACACAATGTCGGAAGTGGGGCGCTGTACAAATACAAATTCCCTGTATTATAGGAACGAAATTTTGAGATGATTCAGTAATTTCTAAAATGAATACTTCTCTCAATCGCTCTGAAAAAGTTTATTTTTTAAGTACATGTTATTGTTTTCTAGCAAAAAAACAGGGATTGCGGCGATGCATGTTAAGCTCAATCTAAAAATAAAAATTTCCTGTATTGTATATTATTTTTATAGCCAATTATAGTCGTAAGATTGGGTATCTCCAGATATTTTAATACAATAGTTTTGCTTCATCAATACGATCAACTTAACATCAACATATGTGTGGAATAACTCCAAATCTGCGTTTTTAAGTACTTGCTTCGGGTGTTTGAATATTCAAAAAGGCAACGTTGTTCTAATCGACATACATATTAATATTGATTGGCTTAGAGAGGTGATCCAGCGTCTGGCTGAAAGCCTCTTTTAAAAAGAAAAAAAAATTGATTGGTACGAAATTTATGCAATTGTATGTGAGGCATGGCAACAGAAGTGTTAACAAACTGTCAATGTTTCAGAAAATTGGGACTTTTCACAAAAAGATACAGTTGGTTGACATTTTTTGGAAAGTACTCATTTGGCTATCCCCTGTACATATTGGAAAGGAAAAATTCACGCAGGAATAATCGAATGACAACGGAAAGGAATGGAATCTCGCAATGTCAGATAGGTTGTTTTGTAGAGTTAAGATTCTGTTACCATTAGCCAAATCCGCCTTGTAGTGTGAATGACCGCAGCTCAGTCAGTATATTTTCATGCACGCCTCTGTCGTTAAACAATGTATCGCGCACAGTGCTGATTGTTATTACTGTATGTTTTCCGATTCCAAATACATACTATCAAGGGAGAAAAGTTGAAAGTTTCAAGTGTTACATTGCGTTTCGGACCACAGCATGTGATGTAATATTTGTTGAGCAAAATCCACTTGACAGTACTTGACAGTATACGTGTAGCTTGATCTGTTGGTTTATTGCTGCTCATCGCCATGCATGACTTGAAGTGGATGATGTGGAGTTTGGCTTATTCGATTGATGTGGATTCACTTCGGACACGACCGACGCATGGGGTCGATTCAACTGATGTCGATAATGGTGACGATTGTTCATGATTGGTTTAATTGAGCTTAATACGTTCTAATTGGATGGTGTCGTTGTATTTTCAAGGGGAGTAGATCATTACATTTTGAATGAAGTGAGTAATGCTGCAGTCTTTTGTGTTGTTAGGATATATCCATTTACATTGCAAATCGATCAAAAAAATGTCAAAAAGAAAACTCTCTCAAATTTAATACGGCATCAGGTAGTATTTATCTACCTACAATATTCCTACATTTCCAAAAAAAATGTTGAACTATGTTTATAAAATATCCACGATGTATCATAATACAATCAGGTCTTTTTTTTACGCGGTTTTGATTTACGCGGCCGCGTAAATGAAAACTCCATACAAAAAAAAAATCATCGTCTTTTTTTACGCGTTTTTTTTTTCAAATTTGAACTGAGTTTTTTTTACGCGGTACGTATCCCCCGCGTAAAAAAAACCTAACTGTATTACTAATCACAATTATTCTCCTTGTCCAAATATCCCTACCATGCAATTATTGTAAATATAGATGACCAAAGTAGGGTCTGGGACCATTTGGGTTATAGCAGCAAGAGGCCACAATAGGTCTGCCTGCCCAAATGGTCCCAGATCCTAAATACTCTTTTTCTGGAAGATATCTTTCAATACTTCAATTTACATCGAGGAAGAATTATCGAGTGTTTCACGTTCTTCAGCAAATGGTCAATATGCTGTCTTGAAAGCCGACCCCAACCACAGCTTGTCGTCCTATTCCGTCCTGTTCGCTTCCCTACTTCCCGACTTGATTAAGTTAATGGGAAATAAATTAGCTTTTTCCCACAAATAAAACGAACTTCCCGTTCCGCATCGATAGACGCTGCCGCGACACAACCACAAACAATAAGGTCACGCTAGCTCTGCGGTGGGACATGGTGTGCTGAACCCTGATTTGTGATTTTGATTCAAATCCCAGAGCATCTATAACCTACTTCGGCGTGGTTCGGTTTATCAATTTGGTATCTTCCTTTCTCCCGGTTTTTGCTTCGTTATTGACTAGATTAGAACAAAACAGACAGGTTCTGCCTTCGTCGGAAGCTTTACTATAATCCAGTATGATGTAACTTAATCATCACTATAATCCATGAAGCATCCAAGTACCGAACACCAAAAAAGCGATTACGGGGTTGAATGGCAAACGAACAGTAGAGTGCGAAATTTAACAGAGTAGTAGAGAGCGGGGTAACATGTACTAGTATCTACTAAAACTACTAACTATTATTTTGATAAGTTTTCGCTTTCCAAAGATGTGAAAATCTTACTGTTTATAAAATTGAAAAACAAACTGAAACTTCTGAGTATTTCAAGACTAGTTAGAAAAACCAGAAGAGTTGTTTTACCTAGACATCAAAATCCCCTCAAAGGGAAAGCAAACACGCAAACCAACATCCAAGGCGTAATCCACCAAAGTCACGACCAATTTGATCAAAGGGAGCGGTTGCCATGCTTTCGGCGGCAGTAGGCTTCTAAATTGGGCTTTCTAGCTTGTGCCGCCGCCACCAAGGTTCCTTCCAAGCAAAGCCAAGGATAGACCATCATATTTTCTCGATTTCCTTACTTCACTTCGGAGTTTTCCATGTAAGCCTGTAGCAGTAGTGTGCGGCTGTGGGGTGAGCTATTAATTTCCTCTCTGTCTCCTTTTGACTCGATTATCCCCGTTGACTGTCGGCTGGCTGACTGGGGAGCTTCCTTTGTGTTTGCGTTTTGATGTTCGTCGAAGGAAATAACTGCCATCGGAGGCCACGGCGGCAGGTTGTGCTTCTATCCTTGGTGATTTGGTTGCAGTCAGTGTCTTCAAGGGAGCAGCAATGACGAGTTTTATAATGTGATTGGCATATTGGCTTTAGTACTATTATGCGAGGGTTCTTTATTGTTTGTTCCTGTAATTGATTTGATTCATATTGATGGATGTTACTTGGTATGCAGAAGATTGGGAACAAAAGGATCAGCATTTTAAATAAATTATAAATGGTCGCAGAGAAAAAAGGGTAATTGTATGCAGAAGGTCCTGGGTTCAATCCCGTTGAGACTAAGGCCTGAGTGTCCTCTGCTATACATAGGAGTCGTCACCATTCTACTCGTTCTATGGCTGTGTGTCTCCAGTTCCGCACTCTGCGAAGGAGACTGTGCACACCTAGCACGCAGCGCATCACGTCATCTTGTACCGGTCGGATGACTCTCGAGAACCATTTTAGTTGGGTTGCTATCCGACATCCTGATGACGTGACCCGCCCAAGGACCCGCCCACCGTAGCCTTTCGATTTTTGCGGTGTGGACGATGGTTGATTCTCTCAGCAGCTGATGCAGTTCGTGGTTCATTCGCCTTCTCTAAGTCCCGTCTTCCATCTGCATTCCACCGTAGAGGGTACGCAACACTTTCCCTACGAAAACTCCCAGGGTGCATTGATCCTCTGCACGTAGGGTCCATGTTTCGTGCCCATAGAGGGCTACCGGTCTTATCAGCGTTTCGTAGATAGGTAATTTCGTGTGGCGACGAACTTTGTTTGCTCGTAGAGCTCTGCGATGTCCAAAGTAAGCTCGATGTCCTGCCATAATGCAGGACTCTGAATTTCTCTGCTGGTGTCGTTGTCGGTGGTGACCAGTGAGCGCAAGCACACGGATTCTTCAACCGCCTCGATTTTATCACCGTTGATAGAAATTCGGGGTGGCCCCCTATCCGCCATAGCTGGTCTAAACTCTGGCCCGTCCCTTTTCTTCCTACTGTGTATTCTCCTTCTTCCTTGCATATAGAGAGTAGGTGTATTTGGGGCTGTCCATAAACCACGTGGTCATGAGGGGGGGGGGTTCGGCCAATGACCATTTTGTATGGACAAATAAAAAATTTTGTATGGACAAATGACCACGGGGGGGGGGGGGAGGGGTTTGAAAAGTCCCAAAAAATGACCACGTGGTTTATGGACAGCCCCTTAGTATGTTCAGAACGAAGATCAGATGGAAAAAGCCGCTGCCTTTCTTTTCAACTTCATAGTGCAGAGTCAATATATGTATCATATTACGCCTACGAGTTACGCCTGGCATTCACGCATCAGCGTGAAGCTTCTGCCATACAATCATTTTGCTAAAACACTACGAGCATGAACATGTGCAGATGCAATGGTATGATCTGCCGTTGGTGATCGCAATCATCGCATCATTTCTTCTCCACATTGACCTACAAGCTATGTCTGCGCCATTCTTGCATAAAAAATAGAAAATCATCATCACTCACACACTTAGATTGTTTGTTTTATCCCAAAGTAACTATCTCATTGATTTCTTGTGTGAGTATTACTAGTATGGTGAATATTGAAGTAGAATCTACGGGCAGATAATCATGTTCAAGCTATAACTATTGCTCATAACTCGAAGTTCATAAAACCCACAAAAGTTTTAAATTTGGACATGTGATGTATGAAATAGCATTCACAGGCATTCACAAGTCAAGATGGTATACTTAAATGTTGTTTGAAATACCGAATTGGACTACTTTAAACCGATAAATATATGTATTAATTACACCGATAGACCGTAAGTAAGTAAGTTCACGTTTTTGACTATTCGTCCCACCGTACAGTGTAATGGTGAAAGATTTAAATAAAAAAAAAACTGAGACAGAGGTAGGAGATTGTCCTTATCATAGTAATGGTTAAAATCCGTTCGAACTCAATCTATACCAAAACTTCAGCATGGAATTTTCTAGTTTTGCATAACTATTTTGACTTGACTGATCAAATGCTTGAAAAAGGCGTCAAACGAACCAAAACGTTGGGAGAAATAAAACGTTTTCGATTTTCCCGGAGGACAGAAACCCCGAACGCCCAGCGTCCTATTTAAAAGATTTGCTATGAAAATATTCAGCAATTTATTCCGTTATTTTTCCATGGATTTTCCTAGAATTCTTATCAGATTTCATCTTGTAACGGCGCTGCCATAGTGCCGCGTCAAAGTGAGAGTGGGTGTGTGCGTTCAAAGGATTTGCGTGGATTTGCTGTTGTTGATATTCTTCTTTGCGGCTTCGCTCACGTGCACTCCCACTCTCACGCGTAACTATAACGGTTCATCCGGAATTCCTTGATTGATTTCTCACGTGATTTCTTTAGGAATTTCTCTCGGGATTTTTAAGGCTCCCTGGTTTCCGTCAAGGATTTCTCGAGGGATTCCTCCCGAGAAAGCTGTCCTGGCCACGTTCTTGCGTCAGCTCAGGAATGGAAAAGAAAGATTACTTAGGCAGTATGTAGAGACCTCTATTTCTTCTCAAGCCTAGGCGCCACGGGAATTTGGGTGTTGTTAGTAGAAAGGTTAAGTCCAAAGGATACGTTTGGTCAACGTTTAGGCACCAAGCACTTTTCGAGGTTAAACTTGCGGAAGGCATTCAAGGATCCTCTTAAGGATTCCTATCGGATTCCTTCTAAAATTCCTCCGGAGTTTCCTCTCGAGACTTCTCTCAGGATTCCTATACTAAATCCTGTTGGAATCACCTGGAATGAAAATACGTCTAAGATGAACTTTCATATGTATAGGATTGATCTACGCTTGCCTTTTTCTTAACTAGTTGATGGAATCATAGTCATAAGATAAACTATACAATGCCTGCCGCACTATCAAAGTTACCCGCATTATCAAAGATACCCTGTTTTACGGTACTTCAGGATCCTTTCATGGATTACTCACAGCCATTGCGCTACTTATCGAATAACACTTTATTATTTGTTTTTTTTTTTAGATTTGTGCGTTTGAACATTTGAAATAATTTAATTTTACAAAACTTTTTAGAAAAAAAAATAATTGACTTAATTATATGTATATTGACTGGTAATTTGATTCAAACAGTTCTTCGAGTCCTAATTCCTGGTAAATTTAGACCATACGCATCCAAAACTCGCTCCAAACCACCCACATGATATGACGTATGCATGCAATCAGCTGTAACTCTCTCGAAACTGACACACCGAAACAAAATTTTCATTTTTTTTACCAAAGTTGATTAGAATCGAGTAAGTTATTTGTGAGATCCTAACATTGTTTTTTTATAGTTAATAAATTTAGTCAATATAAAGTCAATAAAATAGGCCCTGAAGAAGGCCCGATCCAAGGACCGAAACGTCGGCGAAAATTATGTAGAATCAACGCTTTCATTTAAGACGGCACAGCCGAAAAACAACATTTCCCAATCCCCAAGTTAATTTCTGACAAATCAATTATTGTAGAGCATAGATGTGGCTGACCCTAATGGACGTTCCTAGAATATCCTGTAAATGCATTCAATTGCAAATCATCTCACTTACCGACTTCAGCTCAAACCGTCATTACAACCATTTCCAAGCCACAATCTTCAATTGGCAGCAGCAACAGCGTAACAGGGAAGTAATCTGTATAATTCGCGTAAACCCTCCGCACCAGTAAGTATGCGCGCCGCCTTACTACTATACCTATCTTTACCCTTAATGGTAAATCTGTTCGCATATGTTCACCACCACCGCGCCACAGCCGCAGCCGCCGCTTAGACTGACTGTAAAATACCAGGGATTATCATAATTGACGACCGCGCCGCGGTATGAAAACACATGCTCGCTCGTACAACAACCGCGCGAGTTCTTCCTATTATTACCCCACCATCGCACCGACCGGACCGCCGCGCAATGAATCTTAACTGGGTCGTCGTATGCGCATTGATGTAATGTTTTTATTTCTGAGCGAACCATGATCATCCGGCCGGCGCAGCGTATGGGGCATCATTACAACAACCCTTCGTAGTGGGTAGCTGGGGCCCCAAACGTGATCTTCCTGCCGCTAGTGTCTATTCAAACGATCTTGGTTGGTGTTTTCTATTTCGTTCGGTGCCAACAACCCGGGAAGGAATTCAACTCTCGGTACTTTTACATTTCTGAATCAATTCTAGCTGCTATGCATCTTGATTAGAATTAAGAAGTAATTGAACTCTATTGCATTATGTACGATGCGCAACGACTGGGGTTCTGGCACCAGGCAAAAATCAAGAACCTGGACTACTAGAAGCACCCTGGTCAAAAAAGAAAATGAGAGCAGAATTGTAAAATTTATGTTAGTTTACTGCCAAGATGTCTACCCCACTTTACTTACAAATATTGTTCCCCGGGACACCTGTGGAGGTGCAGAAGATTCCCCGATCTCTAGTGCCAATGTTTGTCGAATGATTATTCCTTTTTCTAGTAATTGTAAGAACGTACAAGACGTCGTCATGGGCATCATTAGTATCGAGCAAATCACAAGATACTAGATCACAAGCATCAGATTTTCAAAATTTGGAGCAATCACGGAGTAGCGCATTGTTCGGTCACAAGCGTCACAAGGTAAGGAATGTCATCCTTCTTAGAGGTAATAGGTCGAACCTCACAAATTTAACGTTGAACTTTTCGTCATTGAAATCATCGTCATCATCAAACATTTGAAAACAGTTTTTTCGTTCAAAACATTATTCACTGTACTCCACATGAGGAATATAATGCAGTGAATATATTTTCATGATCCTAGATTTGATTTGCGGCGAGAAAACTGCTTTTTATTTTCCGAAAAATGATGACGGATGCTTGAGCCTTAAACGTTTCAAACATATCCTTTTAACCTTTTGTTAGCTCCGTTAAACTTCTCCGACAATATGACGACATAACCTAAACGGGTTTTCAATCAATTCTGAATCTCTATGTGGGCATCAACCGAGGCGGACTATTCTCACTCCACCGCAAGACGACCGAGCCAATCAATTTCCACCCACATCACAGTATGATGGGAGGGAGGGAAGAGATAGATTTTATGGCAGGCGATGATCGACCGACGACGACGCCGCGACGCCACGGCCGTTCGGTCGGTCCAGTTCGGGCCAGTTGGTTGGCCTTTCAAGGTAAGATGACTGTTCACAAGTTGGTTTAAAAAATAGACAATAACAACTGAGCTGTAATGCGGATCCCGAAACAGAGCTGCTCAGCTCTGGTGCTAGTGGGAGCAGATGTGCTGGTTGATGTGACGTGACGTGCTGCGTCATTCATCCGCCTCCGTTCGGTGATGGATTGACGGGTTGAGTAGAATTTGAACTGATCGGCAACGAGCACAAAGTGGCTGAATTCACGTTTTCTCTAAACTAACACGTGTTTCTAAATCTGTTTATATAGGGATAACCTGTAATGGCGACGTGTAGAGAATCTCAACGGAGATCTTCAATGAAATCAATGTTGAATTTCAGAAAACTTTCAGGTTTTACTGCAGAAGACTTTTTTTAACCTTCACGGATCCGTCAATTTTGTGCCATTTTGTGATTAAGTTTAACTCACAAAATACTCGAAAACGTTTTGAAGTTTTAGTGTCTACAGTTGCTAATTCCGGAAGAAATTTTGGTCCTGGATAAAGTGTAAGCGTGCGGCAACATTAATCATCATGTGACCGGATCCCCCTATCGAGTGATTGTTGACGGTCCAGCCAGGAGAAGACCACAAAGAGTCCCCCACCGCTACACCATATTCAAACTGCGGCTGCGATGACGAGTCGGGTTACAGAACAGTAATCCCCACCGAACGACTGTCATGTGGTCCAATGGAACCGGGAGTCTGCTGTCCAGCGAGTTGTATTTAGTGAAGAAATCTACGACGAAAACCAGCACTTGGGTGGCATAGGTCGTCATTAAGGTTTGATCTTTCCTTTTTATACTAGTAATAATACTTTTCTATGAGTACGCACACAATCCAAACCAAAACTGGAGCAGTATTCTCCGTGCAGCTGAAACCCGGAATTTTCGACTAGCGAAGTTGGATTTTTCTCCAAATCCGTGCGTCGGACCTAACTTCGGAAGTAGTGCGCTGTATAGCGGACCAGGTTTACTATACAGCACACCACTTCCGAAGTTAGGTCCGACGCACGGATTTGGAGAAAAATTCAAGTTCGCTAGTCGAAAACTCCGATTTTCAACTAAATTGAGAATATCTAGAATCCATCTGAATGTAATCCATTTTTTGATATTTTCAAGTGATTTCAGTTTCTGAGTACTCAAAGTTGACCTCATAACTTCATCCAGAATGGGGGAGATCTATCTAATTTATTTTGTTTATTTTTTTATATACTTATTGGATATTTGAAAAATGTAAGGGTTGTATGAGGGGGGATCTGTAATGCTATTTTATTTTCGTTTCAGAGAGCGAGTAATGGCGCTTAAGCCTAGGCTTTCGAGCCCGGACACAGATCAAATACCTGTGTTCCATCCCAGGAGTAGGCATACCAATGGAGTGCGTATTAACCTTCTTAGCTTCACCACTCCCAACGATCTTGTACCTAATCCTCATTCCCCTGATAACGAAACGGTTGGTACGGTTGTCCCCGTTTCATCAATCCTCCAATTCGAAAACTTGTGTCAACCATGTTATTCATACGTGGGTAATCTGATTGCCACAATTTTTTGAGTTATCTTTGAAACCATTAGTCTGCACAGTGGGCCTGGCCGTTTTAATATTTGTATCACATCATACCTGATATGCTGCAAATATTAATGATGACAAGAAAATACCAGAAGTAATTTCGGTATTTCCAGGATGCTTTTCAATACTGGCTGTGCAAGCACTAGATTAGATTAGATTAGATTAGAAGACTTTTTTTAACCTTCACGTATCCGACCACCGACAACTCATTTTCAAAATGCTGGCATTTCGTCAATTTTCATCCGATTTTTTTTGAAGCCGCCCTCAATCGATCATAAGTTGTTGCAAGTTTATTATACTCAAGTGCGGCTCCGTGGTCGTGTGGCTAGGGTCACCAAGCTCTTAGTCGCATCGTGCTGAGGAGCGCGGGTTCGATTCCCGCCGCAGCTGTCAGGAAAAGTTTTCGGCTGTGCCACTGGGCGTTGCATGCTAGTCCGTTGTCTAGTGTCGTGCTTCCTTCAAAGAGCCAAAAGCTCACTGGAAGCATAGAACGTGTCCGTGTCTTTTAAGTTGTCATATTCCGGATTGTACTGGGGTCAGGGGGTGGGGAAGTTGTCTGTTTTGTCGAATAGCTAAAAGTGGTTATTTTGTGTGGTATTGTGTTTAAGAGGCCTCTGCGGGACCTGTTCCAGAAGTTCCACAGCGGCCACATCAGTTGAACTATACTTCAGTCATTTTTTTTTCTGCCCCATTCTCTCGAAACCAGAAATGTCCCCGATGACACCCCGTGGAACCTGTGCTAGATGCTCCGAGGTGGCCAAATTAGTTGATACAGACTCCAGTCTATCGTTTCTGACTCCTCATTCGAAATCATGAAGATAGATATGTTGCACGGCATGTTTGAGTTGAAAACCAGAAGTGTCCCAAATGAGGCCCCGCGGAACCGGTCACGGGGATCTGGATGGGTCAACTTATTGAAATCTAGTTATCGCAGTTGTGTCTCACTGTTCGTATCAAAAATTTCGCAGAAAATCGTTGGTTCAAACACAATAACACACGAAATAATCACTTTTAGCCATTTTGGCGACCCCCTGACCCCAACACAATCCGGAATATCCCCGGAGTGGTTTCCTGATATTGCATGGCCACTTAAGTATAATAAACTAGTACACGCACCATGAAAAAAGCTCGCTCGTGGTACACAACGTGTGCGCGGTGTCGCTGAGGGTGCCCGAAGACGCGACTGCTCGAGAAGGTTAATGAAAAAAATGCGATAATGTCGATCAAAAACTGTGCTCACATAGTGATAATCTATTTTTAACACAAGTTCAATTTAATACAATTTTCGTTGCTTCGATCAAGATCTATACTAAAATCTGTCAATTGCTGTTTAAGTAAATGCACCAATTTGTAAAAGCTTCCAAGTCTAATATAGACTACATACTACGGATACATGCAAACGATCACTAAAGAAGCATGTCGGCATTTCCTTCAAACGTTTGTGTACAACATATATTTTGGCAGACGGAAACAGGCAATTTACGGAAGCACATCTCATCATATGAATTGAACAAACCACGGCCACCACAGCAGCGTCGACGATCACCAGCAGTCAGTGGACGAACATTTGAACGGAGTGATGGATGATGTGCTCTTCTCGACAGTATTGCTGTGTGCGTTCAAGATGCAAACGGTGCCCAAATGCGCTTCAAACGCGGTAACACATGTTACCAAATGCAACGTAGCAACCATAGCCAATATCACCGCCAACCTAGGATTCAAAAGCTCCCACTGACATCGGGTTACTTGTTAGAAAATCTTACCGCATTTGGTGCTCCCGCATTTGACATTTGCATTTTGAATGCACACAGCAATACTTGACTCGAGAGGAAGAGTGTTTTCCTGATAACTTAAGCTTTAAAAATATTGAAAAAAGCGTTTTTGCCATCGAAAATAAGAAATTGAAAAATCACTGTGATTTCACCTATTACTAACATTAGACAACGGAAAACACATATAACACCCAGTGGAGAACTTTCTGTTTGTCGAACAGTTTTCACAATAGAGTTAATAAACTATAGAGTGAGGGGCAAAAGTTCGACCCTAGTTGAAAATTCAACCTTTTTCAAAAAATCGAAGCCGATGAAAATAAATAAATAGGGTATCGGGATGCTTCGTTGGCATAGTCACCTCATTCGGCCTATCTCAACGTTAACCAAAAACTCAAACAAACATGCCGAACTGGATATCGGAAAAGCTTTGGGCCAAACAACTGTAACATTTCGTTTCAATTTTAGCACTTTGGAGTATTAAAATTGTATGAAAATGTCACTTTGTTTAGCTTTTGTAGACGCCATGATTCTTCAGCTTAGTGGGTAGTCTATACACATGGTCAAAAATGGCATGATTCTGGAATATTTCGAATTACCTTTTCAATAACTGAACATTTGATGCGACGGTCAAAGATGCTAGTTTGAATTTGTGTGTTTGTTTTTAACGAATAATAACTATTTTACAAATTACATGTGGGCCGAATATTAAGGACATTTTTTACCCTTCTTACACCCATAAGAAGGGTATAAATACCGCTTGGAAAACCGACTTTCGATCCGAGGCCCGCAGGGCCGAGTCACATATACCAATCAACTCAGCTCGACGAATTGAGCAAATGTCTGTATGTGCGTGTGTGTGTATGTGTGTGTGTGTGTGTATGTATGTTACAAAAAAATGTCACTCACGGTTCTCAGCCATCTGTTGACCGATTTGAGTTCTCTTGGAAGCAAATGAAAGCTACTACATCCTAGTAGAACGCTATTGAATTTTTTTTTATTGGACGTTCGGTTACCGAGATATCTTTCAAAGAGTGCTAGGGAGTAGTACAACTTAATTATTTTAGATATTTTTGACAAAGTGTATCACCATAAATTTCTCAGCCGTCTATCAACCGATTCGGGTTCTTAAGGCCCGAAACGAAAGCTACTGCACCCTAGAAGAACGCTTTTGAATTTCATTCCGATTGGACATTTTGTAACCGAGATATCTTTCGGGGAGTACTTTGGAGTAATACAACTTAACTTTTTAAGAGGTCTTTGACAAAATGCTTCATAATAAATGAATCAGCCGTGTGTCAATCGATTTGAGTTCTCTCAGCATCAAATGAAAGCTACAGCATCCAAGTAGTATGCTATTAAATTTCATGCCGTTTGGACATTTTGTTTCCGAGATATCTTTCCACGAGTACTAAGGAGTACTTAATAAAATTTACGCTTTTGAGACAAAAAAAATCTGGTAGTTGAGCCCATGGTCGATGATTCTATTATGGAAAGCAATCAACTAGAATATTTTCTAGAATGACCAAAAATCACAATCATACATACGAATAATACAACAATAATTTTAATAAGTGTAAGAAGGGTTCTGTTCACCATAGGTGGATTAATTCAGGTTTTTCACTATGTACCCAAATCTTGGCCCATCAGTAAAGTGACGTCAAAAACACCGACAAAGTGACGCCAACAACATTGCTTGCGTAAAAACCAGAAAGAGCGAACAGAAAAAATAGATTTTGTGTGCGGTGACTATAGAAATATAACACAAAAATCGGGTTGCATTGTTTTCGTTACTAAAAAAGAGAGAACTTTAGTTTAAGTGATTTATTTATAGTTTTTTGAAAATTTGGCTCCGAAAATGTAATTTGAAAGTATGATTGGTGAACAAACAGAGATAATACCTCAGCAGAAATATTGAAAAAATAAGATAATAAGTGGTTCTAGTGCATGGAAAGCAATAGGCCAACGTTGTATCCACTAATAGGCCAATTTTTGTACCATAGACCAACGTTGCATACCATCACATCGAATCTTTTCAACTTAGTTAAGTAAATTCTTGAATATTTACGTTAGTTTACTTCTAATTGGTGAAACATGCATTGCCTAGAGTGCGTAATAGGGTCAACATATTATTTATAGTGCTATTAATCCATGAGTTATGGTCAAAATTGTCAAGGCGGTTTGCAAATTAGGCCAAGGAATGATCCATATACCCTACCGTGTGGTGATTCTACCATCCATGAGCTAAAATTTTGCTGAACAAAGTTACGCCAAATGTCTTTCCAATTTTGAGTTACAGCACTTTTTGTATGTGTGTGTTTTATTCGAACTCTTGCCCCACCACTGGGGCAAAAGTTCGAATCTAGTGTTTGTGGAATTTCGCTAACCGTAGCACACTATTTTGACACTTTGGTAATAGGAATACCTGAAACCACTTAATATTTGATGTTAGAACTGGAATACACTTTAAAATTTGATCTGGATTTTACCCAAATCAGGGTTAAATTTACTACACCAAAAATTTGTAATTTTCCGCCAAATTCAGATAAAACAACATTTTTTTTTCAACTTCAATCGAATTTTCTCACTAATTCTCTCATTCTTAGTAATAATATGTACATTTTGCAGATTTTTAGGTTTATACCTAAAGTTGCCGCATGACACGAACTTTTGTCCCACAATTCGAACTTTTGCCCCACTATGTGTAAAATATGATTTCCAAATCTTTTTCGTAAAATGTTATACACTCCCGTTCAAAAGTTTGGGGTCACCCCCTCAAAAACATGTCATTTTTTTAGGCCCATATCTCCGCCAATTTGCGTCCGATTTCAAAACACTAGGTTTCATTCAAAAGATAATAAGTAAAAAAAAAACTTTGAACATGATTTAAAAGAAACTTTTTCATAAAAATTTGTATGTAAACTTAACCCAAAGTTGCCAAATTTTCTAAAAAATGAATATAAACTTACGGCAGTGTCGCTGGAAGTTGGGTCGACCAAATTTTAAGATGAGAGCGGTAATATGACCCATTTTCTATTAGCTTTCAACTGCTTTTTAGAGAACTTAGCTAAAAAATCTAGAAAAAAAGTTATTAAGTAAATTAATCCTTGATGTCATCGACCAAAAGTTTGGGGTCACCCTTCAATATGATGTATCGGCCAAAAGTTTGGGGTCACTATCGTAAAACATGGAAAAGGGGCCGTTCATAAACCACGTAGACTTTTTGGGGGGAGGGGGGTTCTGGCCAAAGTCTACGCTCCATACAAATTTTAAAATTTTTGTATGGATGAAAGTCTACGAGGGGGGAGGGGAGGTTTGAGATGGCCAAATTTTGGTCTACGTGGTTTATGAATAGCCCCAAAGTGATTTGTTGATATCTTTGTCATCTTTCATTCAATTTTAATTCTTCTTGGCTTATTTGAAACAAAATGAATGATACTTACTGCATAGACATTGAACCACACATATTTGTTGAAATTTACATACTAAAACTTAACGTAAAGTTGCCTCATTTTTTGAAGCGTGGTAGAATGTGCTATCTTTACATAACATTTTTATATACAAAAATCGTTAAATACGTTAAGTTAAAGACATCAAACGTAAATTTAGTTAATTATCTTTGAAATGAGCCAAAAATAATTAAAATTGAACTATAGATGACGAAGATATCACCAAATCACTTTTCCATGTTTTACGAAAGTGACCCCAAACTTTTGGCCGATACATCATATTGAAGGGTGACCCCAAACTTTTGGTCGATGACATCAAGGATTAATTTACTTAATAACTTTTTTTCTAGATTTTTTAGCTAAGTTCTGTAAAAAGCAGTTGAAAGCTAATAGAAAATGGGTCATATTACCGCTCTCATCTTAAAATTTGGTCGACCCAATTTCCAGCGACACTGCCGTAAGTTTATATTCATTTTTTAGAAAATTTGGCAACTTTGGGTTAAGTTTACATACAAATTTTTTTGAAAAAGTTTCTTTTTAATCATGTTCAAAGTTTCTTTGACTTATTATCTTTTGAATGAAACCTAGGGTTTTGAAATTGGACGCAAATTGGCGGAGATATGGGCCTAAAAAATGACATGTTTTTGAGGGGGTGACCCCAAACTTTTGAACGGGAGTGTACATGCTAAAGCATCTTCAAAATATACCTAGTTACGCCCCAAAATAAAACATCGAATTCGATTTCATTACAATTCCATTCCATGCGATGGAAGAACCATTGCATGTTACAATTTTTTGATCAAAAACCAACATTTTGTCATAACTTTTCGAAATATTGATCAATTTTCATAAGTTTTGGAGTAAAACACTCTTTTTCAAAAAGGGTTCGAACAACCTTGATACCCAAAAGAAATGATTTGAATTGAGCTCAAAAGCTTCAAAACAAACTCTTGCCCCACTCGAACTTTTGCCCCACTTTACTCTAGAGGACGAATGTCGCTGCTGTTCTCTTTGTTCTTGTTCGAAAACATACCGGGTATCTATCTATCAAACTGCATACTTTTTCGCTTTGACACTTATATCCCTCCCTATCTTCGCTAGCAAGAGATGTTGCGGCGGCGATGCCAGCGACATTCTTCCTCTATAGTTTATTACCTCTATTGTTTTTACCGACTGGATCGGGAATCGAACCCACGCTCCGAGGCTTACGAGACACCTACATGAGTGATACCGCTAACCGCTCGGCCACGAAGCCTACAAAGTTAAATCCAGTAGCTAAAAGCCAAGTAGGTAGCTGATAACTCAAGGATCAGAAGTAAATGTAAAAAAAAACAAACGTGTAGGGTTGTGACCCCATTCTCAGCACTACTAAAGGTAATCCAAATTGTGCATTACCTAAATTCACAACGAAACGACCGTTTTCATCCACTTCTTTCATCTGAATCAGATACCTTATTACATAAACTTGCTGTTGACAGTGATTATTGTAAAGATTTTCTGCCGGAAAGTTTATTTTGAAGATTTTGAACGAATTTTCTGCACCTGGTTCAGCGCCAACTCCCGGCACTAGAGCCGAATTTCCAGCATAATCAAATGGGGAAATCACTTCGGCACCCATCTTTGCGCTGACGAAGTGCACTCGTCTGCGTTTAAAAGTTGTTTTGAGCACTTGTTGCGGCTTCAGAGTGAACGGGTACTCATTGAGTGACATTGACTGTGGATCCCGTTGCGGAAATGTTGTGGGAGAAGATTAACTTACGGTAGTGTGTTTGGGCCCATATAGCCGAGGCGGTAAACGCACGGGTATTCAGCATGACCATGCTGTGGGTGACGGGTTCGATTCCCGGTCGGTCCAGGATCTTTTCGTAAAGGAAATTTCCTTGACTTTCTTGGGCATAGAGTATCTTCGTGCCTGCCACACGATATACGCATGCAAAATTGTCATTGGCAGAGGAAGCTCTCAGTTAATAACTGTGGAAGTGCTCATAGAACACTAAGCTGAGAAACAGGCTTTGTCCCAATGAGGACGTTACGCCAAGAAGAGAGAGAGAGAGAGTGTGTTTGGAAAATATGTGGCAAGTGTTATTTCGATTTGTTTTGCTGTGAGGTGCCGGGAATTGGTGCAGGGTCCAAGTAGTTCGAAACCCTATTGAATACAGATCAAAATTTATGAAAAACAAAACAAAAAGCAGATTAGAAAACAATTCATTTTCAAAATATATTTATTTGCACATTTTACTCTACTACATTACATTACTTTGTCCCAACCAAGGCCGTTCATTTCAAGGTTTCAAGGACTAATTCATAAATAAGCTTTCATATCATGTAAAAACATTTTCTACCCAATATGACGGGAATTAGCGCATATGACGAAGTTAATTTCAACTCCAATTTATTTTGTCGTTTTCAAAAAAAAAAACATACCTACTGGAATACAGCTTTCTAGCAGCATATGTATAGTAACGGAAGACAGTAGAACAACACCCTCTGCCGCGTGTCCATGACATAAATACACATACTTTATACGCCCGAAACGGGAAGAAATCACGTTTATTACAACAGTAAACACTATTCCTGGAGTAATTTCGGGAGAACCATTGGAAATCTTTGGAATTTATTTTAAGGGTAGGTCTGTGGAAGAATCCCTAGCGAATCTTCCAAAAATCCCAAAAGAAAGCCTTGGTGAAATTCCAAGTTTAATTTTTAGATGAATCCCTGGGTGAATTATGCCGGAGAAATTATCCGAGAAACTACAGGATGAAACCATACAGAAATTACTAAGGGAATACCATAAGTAATTTCTGTAGGAACCTCTACGGGAGTTCCCAAATAAATCCCTTGAGTAATTTTTGAAGGAATCCCTATAGAAATCTTCTAAGACATCGCTAGAGGAATTCCAAGAAAACAACCAGAGGTAATTTCTGATATTTTGAAAAAAAAACTCGGTTGGAATTCCAGATGAAATTCCGTGAGAAATCCACGGAGGAATTTCTGAAAAAAATTAGAACGATTTTAGCATGATTTTCAAGAGAATTCAAGAGAATTTTGGAAACAATCATAAGATAAATTCTTAAGCAATTCCAATAGATACTTCCGCAGGAATATTATCAGAAAATCCTTGAGGTATTTCAAAAGAAACTCCCTAGAAATCCATAGAAGAAGTCCTATAGGGAAAGCCACAGAAGAATTCTGGATAAATCCCAACGTTTATTCAAGGACTAACTGTCCCGGCAAACGTCGTTCTGCCTGCCTACTGTGTTTTTTGACATGCAGCTCTGTAGAAAAATGCCCCGCAAAATGGAATTTCAAACTTTCTCGTTTTCGGTGTATTCCCGGTCGGTTTTCCCAAATATTTTTTTCGTGCGAACACGTCGGCGCCCTGCACGAATGAAACACTGAAAGAATGGTGTAGATCCGTTGGCCCGTTCCCGAGTCTATTCGTGACATACAAACACCATTCAATTTTTTTTATAGAGATAGATAGATGAAATTGTTGATTCATTTTTGGAGAAATAACTGATGGCATCAGTTTTTTTTAAAGAAATTCCTAGAGGGATCCACGGAGAAATACCTGGTGGAATATCCGGTGGAATTTCTGGAGGAATCCCAGCAGAAATTCTCGATAGATTCCTGCAAGGAAATTCTAAAAGAATCCCTAGGAAAATCCTTAGATGGTTCTGCAGGAATATCTGCAAAAAATCTGTAGGAGTCAGAAGAAAAACTCCTGGAGGTACCACAGAAGGAATTAATGGAATAATTGTTAGGGACATATCTGAAGGAATTTTTATAACAATCGTCGAAAGAATTTCTGGCACATAAGCAGAAATACCTGCATGGACCCTAATAGGAACAGGGTGTCTACTACCTGGAAAAATTCGGAAACCTGGTATCCTCAGGAAATATTGTTTAAGGTACACCGGGGCAAGATGAAACGCTAAGTTATGAAAATTATTTCACTACAATTTCAAAAACTTTCGTTCGCCAAAATATTGTTTGATTTAAAAACTGTGTTAAGATATTCACATTGTTTATCGTAGTCAGATAACATCAAGTTAATTTTCATCTTACCCCACCTGCTCCAACTTGCCCCGGTGTACCTTAACAGGGAAAACCTGGTACACTGATGGAATACCTTGCATAAATTTTGCACCGAATAAAATAAAACATTTGGTTAAATGAATAGAAATAAAGAACTTCCCTTTGTTGATCAACTCTAAAGTAGAGTCCACAGAGTTTACTAAATTGTTGGTATGAATAAAAACGTTTTCAAATATGTAGTGTTTCTGTCCTTCGTACATGAGATTTTAGTACAGTCAGAACTGCCAAAACAAACATTTTCTGGTTATGCTGAAAGTTCCTACTAGAAGCAAAGAATAAAAACAGAAAGAACGCCGTCTCTTGTGTTTCTCTATAACATTAAGTGACAAGACAAGTGGCGCTCTCTAATAGAATCAAGGTGGAAGTTCCCTGTATCAGTGTTCGTGATTTGTCATAAGTAAAGGTGGCGTGTTTTTGTTTTGTATCTGCATACAGTTAGCAACACACACTACCGCATGAAGATTCAACTTTCATCCGTAGATAGCGCTGCGATAGTGTCGCCTTGAGAGTCATCAGAGTGAGCATTCTTGAAATTATTATTCTTTGCTAGAAGCTTGTGGTTCTGTGAAGAAGTTAAAAATTCCGCCGGATGATTATTTGAAAAGAAAATAAATCAAGAAGGAATACCGTGGATAATCATGCTAGAGGAGGCCTCCTAGATCTTGTAGATATCTCCGATAAGCCGACAATTCAGATAAAATTCTGCAAACTCCTTGCGAACGTGGATGGATCTGGAAGTTAGAACCCATCTAGAAACTCTGCTACAAGGACTTTTTCAGAAATTCCATTATGGGTTTTTTCTAAAACTACTCTATAAATACCGTTTGGAATGTTTCCCAGGCTTCTCACAAGATTAATTTTAAAATTCCTCCTGGAGATGCTTCCCATCTGCATTTTTCCAAGATTCAAACAATTCTTTCCGGAACTCTTCCTTGTGAATCTATCAGGATTCCTGCATTCCAACAGAACTCTCCTGGAGTTTTTTTTTCACGCAGAGTATGTATTGCATTTTCGGCCCTCTGCACCACCGTGGGTGCCCAGGACTGAAAGTAAGTAAAGTATGTATTGCAAATGTTGTCGAGTGGTTTCTCTTGGAGTTTCTCTAGAGATTCCTGTTGAAGATAATCTGCGATTCCCTCTGGTGTTTGGTCTTGTGACTTCTCCAGCAAAACTTCCGATGATTTCTCCCAGAGTTGCAACAAGAGTTATTCCTGACATTTGTCCTAGAACTCCTTCAAGGATTACTCCATGAGTTTTCACGAATTTTATACAGGAGTTTCTCCCGGGATTTCCAACAAAATTCCTTCTGTATTTTCTTCAAGAAACTTTTGTAAGATTTCTTATAGACTCTCTCCCTGGGTGTCTATAGGAATTCCAGCTGCGATTTTTTTTCAAAAGAAATTCGTAGAATTTCTTTTGACGTGTCACCAGAGATATCTTCCGGAATTTCACCCAGAATTTCACTCAAAAGATTCGTTCCGCTGTGGATTCTTTCTTAATTTTCCTTGGACTTTTTTTTCCGGTGTACCTTCTGGGATTTTTTGCAGGAGTTGTTGCTTATGTTCCTCATGAAGTTCTTTCCGTGATTTCTTTCAAAGCTTTCTTAGGTTTCCCCTTGTAGTTGTTTACAAGTTTTCTTGCATTGATCCAGCTGAGATTTTCTATTAAGTTTTTCTCGGGATTATTCCCTAAGCTTTACTTAAAACCCCTGCCAGAAGGATAGGGATTTTCCAGAAGATTTTATTAGAATATCTCCTGCGATAGCTTATCAAACAGCCTGTAATGTTTCCGCAGAAATTTCGGAAGGAATTCAGGTGAAATCTGGCAAGATTTATTTAAGAAATATCGAGATGAACTTCAGAAAAAAATGCTGGGAAAAACTGGGACATTTCGCAAAAAGTTCTAGGTGTAATCCCAGGAGAAGATATTATTGAAATTCAAGGGCGAACTTTGAAATGCTCTACGAGAAATCCCATGATTAGCTACGAGCGAAATCCCGTGACTAAGATAGTGCTGAACCGCGCCACACGATATGCTATTGATGATCTGACAATATGCGTTGATTTTTACATCTATTCAAAGCTTATATATCACGCCGAGAATTATTTGGCTTTGTTCAGGGGTTCTGGCATAAATATGCTGGTAATTTAAATCAATAATGGGAAACAATCCACGGCAGATTTGTTAAAAAAAAGTTTCTCCATTGATTTCCCAGACAACCAATTTACACGTATAATGAAGTTTATGTTCATGTTATACGTACTTTTATGCGGTATAGTTACATCGCATAAGATGCAGTAAAAGTGCCTTATGCGTACAAAAGTGGAGGCGCCATACGTGCATTGACGGAAAAATAACGCTATATGACTTCTGGCGATATCTTATGCGATGCATGGTGTGCACTGTTGCGACGTAATATAGCATCGTATGCGACTTAATAATATTCACAAAAAAAAAACAATTCTTGTCACCTCAGTTTCGAACTAAGGGGCTGTCCATAAACCACGTGGTCATTTTTTTGGGACTTTTCAACCCCCCCCCCCCCGCGTGGTCATTAGTCCATACAAAAATTTTTATTTGTCCATACAAAATGGTCATTGGCCGAACCACCCCCCCCCCCTCATGATTACGTGGTTTATGGACAGCCCCTAAGAACCTTTGGATTTTCGAGCCCCACTTCACACTGAACACCAAACACTACTTCACATCAGCGTTGGAATGCACTTGGTTTCCGTGCGCTATCTGTAGCCCAAAATGACGAAACGTGATTTCCCGCCAATTTCCCGCACATTTATCACTACCTCTCTCTTGCTAGCACCACCCATTATAAATTATCTGGTCATTAAAACAAAAATGATGACTTTATAACTTGTTTTGTAACCATAATTATGACTGCTAACTTTCTTGTAGCTTTTTGGTACACCAACAGTACCTCTTTCATTGTTATCACATATCACATCGCAATATACCAACGATAACGATTCTAGCTTATGCGAGTTTGTAGGCACATTTTTACGAGCTTATTTTTACTTTTATGCGATTTAGTTTGTACACCAATGCAAGTTTCACTGACATAGTAAGAAAAGTACCAAGCGAAGTCGTATAATCATCGCAGTGCGCAATTATGCGAATTCAATTGACACTTTGCGAGTCCGCTCGTACTCTTTTGCGAATAAGTAAAGTTCGTCGCAATAAAACATCAAAATATCGTTTACTACGATGTAGTTATACATTATAAAAGTTTATTTGCTTTCTTATATGATTTTACCAGATGCATCACAATAAGTTCAAAAAATAACATCATATGCGATGAAAATTGTGTGTTGTGATAGTGAGTTAAAATAGTACTTTATACGATGTACAGCGTACATCCTTATGCGATTTCTGGTTGTCTGGGTTACTTCCTTGCTATCTAAAATGAAAGGACATCCGAATGATAGCGGCTGTTACTGTTGAGATACATAAATTAGGAAGCTGAAATGTGTTGTGCTTTCAGCATCTCGTAGTAGTTCCATGGCCAAATAATAGCATGTGTGATGCTTGTTAACCAAAATATACTGTGAAATGCTACGCATCGGCTGTCAGATTTAAAGTAGTACAGTCGGAACCCGCTCGTTGAGCCACAACCTACACCCAACCAACGAATTCGTTTCGCTAGTTGGGTGAAGTGACAACAGCACAAGGGGCGTGCGCATTGTTTTTTTTTTAAATCATGTTTGAGTTGGAAGCAAAAAGGAAACATTTTCAATTTGTTTTACATTTAGAGCAAAACTGATACGTTTTGCAAGATACATATATGGCCAATGCGAGAAATAATTATTTTCACCCATTTTTAGTCGGTAAAGTGAAAATATAGATGTTTATGAAACCACCCGGACCAAAAGCAAGCACAAAACACTTTCAATGATCGACAAAATAAAGATTCCCTATGTTTTGCATTTGTTTCGAAGTAATTGTACATATTCTTTTTTTTTTAAAGAAATATGAAATAGAATTTTTTTCTCGATTATCAGTAAAGTTTAAGCAACCAAAAACTCATTAGCTCGCCCCTCGGAATTACAGATTGGTTGTCATTTTCAGTTTGACATTGAATTATGACATCCAGGTACTTTTTAGTTGGCTGACAGCTCAACTAACGGGGCCCCAACTAAAAAGCCACCCAACTATTAAGCCCCCAACCAGCGAGTCATGACTGTATTTTAATTGCTAACTCAGGGCAGTTCGTCAGTCTAACTGCTATGATGTGGCAGTAAGCAGATAGACTGAAGTTATAAAACAGAAATACGGCTTATATCAATGCTTATTGGTTATATGGGTACTGTTTAATATACCCAAACGACAAGAGGGCCCATTACGAAGAGATTTTGAATCCTGTTGAAGTAGGATTTCAAGACGCTTTTCCTTGAAGTATATGAGAGTAGGGCGCTCATCTAACTAAAGGCAGAATTTTACAGGCACAATTATTATTTCACTGGCTCCGTCATTAAGTAGGTTAGCCGAAAAATATCCTAAAATAAAATATTTGTGTGAAGCATCCTACCTGCAAACAGGTCCATCTCGAGTCCGGACGCCAAGTCCAGGCCGCAGATGACGAAGTAATCCGCAAACCGACAGAACTGCTGCTGCAGACTATCGTTCAACCCTTTGGGTTTGCCGTTGACCTCCAGTAGACTGGTGGAGGTGCTGCTGGAAGCTCTACTGTTGCTGCCACCGCCACCGGAGCATGAATCTCCCGCACCACCACCGCCACCACTTGTGGCATCCTGTGGCTGTGATGATTGCTGTTTGGCACTGCTGTTATCACCACCGTTGTTGCTGCAACCATTGGCGGTTGTTGTTTTCTCGCTCATGTTGTCGGATTGATGCGATTGCACAACACCCCCTCAATTACTCACAGAATTGGCAATTTGTCGGTGGTTGAATTTTCGATTTTTGGCAACGCGATTTTACGAGCTGGCCAGTACGATGCGATGTTATTTACAAACTTTTCAAAGCCATTCTTCCTTTTGCTAGCACATAAGCAGCTGAATAAATAGAATAACCCCCAGTGGACGATTGCGTGAAGGGGTTATTGTGTAGAGAGCATGTGGTTAAGGTGAACGCAAAATAAAATATTGATACACACACTCCGGCACAAAGCGCTGTGCAGTGGACGACGAATTGGACCTAGGCATACGCGAAAAAACTATACACAATCGTGACTCGATGGTGACCTTCTTCACCAAAACATACGCTCTTCTTCGTTGGCTTCGTGGTTTTCCGCACTCGTTAAATGCCTCACCAGTAGTGAGAGAGCGCGAGAGCGTGTCGCACTAACACAATAAAACGCGCATATAATACGTAGAAACACCTCCCTCACTAACACACTCACACACGTGCATACGCGAGTAAAGAGCGTAAGACCTTTGGTTGCTTGTGGATCGATTTTCTTCGCTGCCTTTTTTCTTATTACCACTTCATCTTGGCAGCTTCATTTCATCTCGCCTTTGGCTGCGATGCTTTCCTAACTCTTATATCATAAGCACTGTGTTTTCCATGGCCTTTCTGCCGTGCCTTTCGTCGCTGCTTGGTGTATTGGTTTGAATTTTTAATTTATGTCATGTTTTCGTCAGCAGTTTCTTCGACGAGCCACGACCGCAGGAAACGATAATCGATAACGCGACACGGATTCAATCAATCTGTGGAATGCACCCCTTAATCTTCGCACGATCACTGCAGATCACCAGCGAACACGTTAACACCCGTCGCGATTTAGTCCACGTTTCACAAAGCCGTAATCAACTGCCTCGATCAATGACGTCTAATTGCGCGATTTCTTTTGTGTCCGAGGAGCAAGGATTTCTGATTCTAGCCTTTTCGCCTTCCAGCTTCCTTGTATCTGCGAGAACTGCGTTGCGATCCACGTACGTCCGCGTACATTGGTAGCAGAGGAAAGACAAAGACGAACTGAAGACACTGGTGTGCTCGTCCAGGGTTTACCACCAACAGTCCGTGTAGAATGGATGGCGAGAGAGCAATTTGGGAGCGAACGCGTACAAACACAGTAGAGTGGATTCTCTCCATCGGCGACTCGTTTGACAGCTCAGCTTAACGTGTGGTTGTGATAGTTCGCCTACTGTTTGGTAAGAGAAGTTAGCCCTCGTTCGATTGATTGTTTATTTACATGAATCTCAGCTTCATAAATTTAAATTTCAGGGATGCTTTGAATGATAACAGAAAGGGAATCTTGCTTATGGTAAGTACTGAAAGCAATTCACAGGTAAGTGTTAAACATCATTATAGTTCAGGAGAAGAAACGTGGATAAAGTGAAACAAGTGAATTGGTGAATCTGTCAATCTGTCAATTTTCATTCACAGTGTAGAAAGGTGACACCTTCTGTCACTTTCAATGTCAAATTCTTCCGTCAGCTGCTAGGTGGAATTTCGCCAGTAGTAGTTCTGTTTTGAAAGGAAAGTTTCCCATCGATTTTTGGGAAAAATATCCTGTCGGAAACATCGATCGGCTGGCTGCAGGATCTATGCAGAACTGTGCTCGTACCACGTAAGTTTGTTAACTGGATTGCCTTGCTCTGATAATTATTGTGAAATTGGATTCACCATCAGCTACCGGCTGTTGTCAACCATGTACAAAAACTCTGGAACCAATCTGGCCTCACTTAGTGCCGCGGATATCAAAGAGTGGCTTAACTCCTTCGATACGGTATTGACCGATTGTGATGGTAAGTTTATTTTGTAAGTGACCTGTGACCTTATAGGCAAATAATAATAATCTCAAACTTTTCAGGCGTTATCTGGGTTGACAACGAGACGCTTCCGCACGCAACTGATGTTATCAATAAGTTCATCGACAATGGCAAGAAGCTCTTTTTTGTGACGAACAATTCGACGAAAACTCGGCCCGAGTTTGTGGCCAAGTCAGTGAAGCTGGGTTTCAACGTTGATGTGGTAAGTACTCCATTTAAAGATCAGCATACGCGAGGTAATCAAGTTCGTGCGAATTAAATACAGTGGACTGTACTATTTGGAGTATTTTCTCCAAAGTGAAGTCCACTGTTGAGTACTACCCTGACCATTGGTATGTTTAAACACGATTTCGCACATGTAGTGTTCACTACTGTCGAATTTAGTGCAGAGCTATGAAGACACATTTTTTTCCGAGCTCTGTCCGAGGATTTATTGTAAGATTATTAATTTATTGTTTGTGTTTCTGCAAGAAAAAGTTTCTAGATTTTTTCCTGAATTTTCTTTCGGATTTCTCTTTGAAGTTTTCCGAAATTCAGACTGTTCCTTGAGTTTTCTCCGTGATTGATTCCAGAATTTCTCCCGAGTAATTTATTCTGGAGTTACTGCCGAAGTTGTTACAGGAATTCCTGTTGAGAATTCTCCTGGAGGATTTCTTAAACCTACTGGAATTTGTTTCTGGGGCTTTTGCTGGGATTTCATCCAGAGTTTCTCTCAAGATTTTTTTCAGGAGATTCACCCGATATTGCTCTTAGAGGTTCTTTTGAGATTTGTTTTTCCAGAATTTATTTCGTGATATCTGCAATACTACTTAGGAAGTTTCTGCCAGATATTTTTCTGAAATTTCTTCCAGGCGTTCTTCAGTGGGTTTTACTTAAATTTCGCCGGGATTTCTATTTGAGGTTTACTCAGATTTTCCCCCGGGGTTTCTCTGGAAGAACCTTCTAAAAGATTGCTCCAATTTTTGGTTGCGAGATGTTAGCCAAAGTTCCTGTACATGAACCTATTTCTGCTCGTGGAGTTTCCATCGGGATATTTTCCGGGATACCTTCTGAACAATGAGAGAATTATTTCTGGAAATTCGTTTGAGTAATGCTAGTAGGAATATCTGTAGGAAACCCGGATGATATTTCGAATGGGAATCCTGGCAGCTATCTTGAAAGAAATCTGGATGGAATCCCGATAAAAACTGCGAGAGGGGGGAGTACCAAGAAGGCACTATTAAAGAAATCTCAGGTGAAACTCCTATAGATGTCTTCAGTGGAATACCAATAGAATCTCCGGAAAGAATTCTTGGTGAAATATCAGGTAAAATATTAAGAGAAATCATGTGAGAAACTCAGTGAGAAATATGTGATGCTGTGAATACTTCATGTAAACTTACTTATCTTCAATTGCACACAAAACGAGCATAATACAATTTTTACATTTCAGGACAACATAATCTCCACTGCCTACCTAGCTGCCCAATACCTGAAGAACATCGGGTTTAGTAAAAAGGTCTACGTGGTCGGTTCCACCGGAATCACCCGGGAGCTGGATGCCGTCGGTATCCAACACATCGGCATCGGCCCGGATGTCCTCAACGGCAGCCTGGCCGATGCCGTTCACAACTTCACCCCGGATCCGGAAGTTGGAGCCGTAATCGTCGGATTCGATGAGCATTTCAACTTCGTCAAGATGATGAAGGCAGCATCCTACCTGGACAAGCCAGGCGTACTCTTCATCGGAACCAACACGGACGAGCGGTTCCCGTTGCCGGATTGTGTGATTCCCGGAACCGGGAGCATAGTCAACGCGGTGACGACCTGTGCCGAGCGGAAGCCAACCGTCGTGGGAAAGCCGAACAAGCATATTTGTGATATTCTGGAGAAGGAGTACAAGGTGGATCCGAGTCGGACGTTGATGATCGGCGACCGGTTGAACACGGACATCCTGTTGGGGATAAACTGTGGATTTCAGACACTGCTGGTGGAGACTGGAATCCATAAGGCGGCGGATTTTTCGCAGACGGAAGATGCCGAACTAAAGCAGTGTGTACCGGATGTGTACACCAGCAAGCTAGGAGATCTGCTTCCGTATCTGTGAGCGCGTTGAACGATCAAATCGTTCAACGTTGAATCTTTTTAGTATGGCATAAGGCCGATGCAAATATTATTTTTCTTTTATGTCCGAGACCTCTCATCAGGTACGAGGGGGGGGACAAAAATAAATAAGGAACAAACGAAAAAAAAACTATTGAAAAATTGGAATTTTTACCAACTATTGAAAAAATATTTTTCAACTATTGAAAAATAGTTGCTTGTAAAAAAAATGTCTATTGAAAATGGAGTCATGAGACGCCATGTTTTTTTTTTCGCCCCTTCAATATTTTGAGATTTTTGAAGGGGGGGGTGACATAAAACAAATTAAATATTTGCATCGGCCTAACATTGACAAATAAATGTTTGTATTGTTATTAAAAATGTTGAAAGTAGATTATTGATAATAAACATCTGATGTTGACTTTCAAATGAAGTGTCTAGAGTACAAGTGTTTCGTACCACACAGTCCATTATTGTAAAGTTCGGTAATATTAAATGGTAATGTTATTATTAGTGTAAATAGCTGAAAATGGTAAACGTGAACATGAACATAAAGCAAAGCTGGCATTCACTACCTCCGCCATATGTTCTCTGAATGTAACCTGCAATCCTGTAAAGGATGCTCTGAATCTTCTCGAGGATTGGACTACCCCAAAAGGCCAAAAGTCTGACGCAGCATGGATCGAAAAAGTTAGGACTTCTTTACGTTTAGCTAGGCTGTGCAGTGTGCATGGAAGAGAATTACTTCTAATTCCGTGGACAATTCTACAAGCAGACCAAAGGGGCCCCCATGGGAAATCCCCTATCCCCATTTTTATGCGAGCTTTTCATGGCAAATTTAGAAACCTAGCTTAAGAAGCAAGGTTTACTTCCGGACAAATGGTGGACGTACGTCGACGATATTTTCAGTGTGATCAAACGGGAAGCTTTTTCTAAGGTTCTAGAGGTCATCAACACATTATGCACATTAACGATATCAGTCGAGCCAAGTACAAGACACTGAAGGGGCTGTCCATAAACCACGTGGTCATTTTTTTGGGACTTTTCAAACACCCCCCCCCCCCCGGTGTGGTCATTAGTCCATACAATTTTTTTTATTTGTCCATACAAAATGATCATTGGCCGAACCCCCCCTTCATGACCACGTGGTTTATGGACAGCCCCGAAGACGACCTTACAGTTGAGGTCGAAACACCGACGAACCGACGTGATAGTGGTGTTTCTAAAGTGTCCCCCCTAGATTTAACGTTCGACCAGCGAAGCTAGCGAAAGCTTCTGTCAAATCAGCGCAGACGCGAACCTTTTCCTATATGTACACACGGGGGTTTGGGGTCAAGCTATCAAATCAACGCGAACCGTTATAGAGGTGGCGGTAGTGTTCGGCTATTTTTCATCATGGCATCGAGGACAACAAATCTGAATTTGTTTGTTCTAGCTGTTACGTCGGTTCGTCGGTGATCAAAATACGTATCTGTCAAAGGATGCAAATTCTTAGTGGAATTATGAGAAACAGTACTTAACCCGATTTCCTTTTTACTTACAGGTATTCCACTAACAAGCCCAGGTTCATAATCATCAGATACTTAAAGAGATTTCCTCTGAAGTTTCTCCAAAATTACGCTTGGAGTTCCTCCAGAGATTCCTTCTCCTTCAGCAATTCTTGGATGGATTTTTTCAAGAATATTTACAAGGACTTCTTGAGGAAGTCCTCCTAGAATTTCTCTAGGAAGAATTCTTTTTAGAACTCCTCCATTTTTGTAAGGATTTCTTCAAGAATATCTACAAAAATTGACTCAAGAAGTTCTGAAAAAAAAACCTACAGGTTTTCTTCCGGGTAATCATCCTAGGAATCCTTTTGAAATTCCTCCAAACGTTATTTTGAGATTTCCTCTCAGAATGTTTTTCAGAAATCCCTTTGCAAAGATGATCACGGTCTCCTCCAGATCAGCTCTTTTCCAACACATTTTCTAATGAATCCTTAAGGGATTTTCCGACAACGATTCCAACAAGAATTCCTTCAAGGATTTCTTCAGGAATACCTCCAAGGATACTTAACGATTTTATTCCATTGATTCTTTTAGGTATCTGTTTAATGGATTTGTTCAGGAATTCGTGTCAGGAATTCTCCTCCAAGGAATTCAGTAGAAATTTTCCCCAAGATTGTTTCAGAGTCCCTCTAGATAGTCTTTCAGGATTTTTTGCCAAGGAATTCTTCAGTAACTCCTCCAATGATTCTCTCAAGAATTTTCAGAAGTAAATTCGCAACTTTTCCTTGAGGAATATCTATCCAAATTTTATTCATGGTTACTTAAAGAATAGGGTCTTGTACAATTCTGCAGGTGTACCTATTTTGGGCACTTGCCGCTATAACTAAGTCAATTTCAAACCGATTAATTTGAAATTTTGTCCAGAGTTAGGCACGTACAGTATCTAACTCTGTACAAAATTTCAAATCAATCGGTTTGAAATTGACTTAGTTATAGCGCTGCCGTTCTAAGCATATCTGTCCCATGTTGATTTTCAGCATTTTTCACTTTTTTCCTCCTATCAGTAGAATTGTATGTGTACTTTTATGTAAACTTGTAAAAGTCCTTAGTTTGTTCTGAAATTTCGAAAATAAATACCAAGTCATATTGTCCCATTGTTGCATTTCCAAGCATATCTGTCCCACTACAAGAAATACAGTCAAAAACTGCGAAAAGCAAGCGTAGAAATTTCAAAATTGCGTTGTGTTTCACGGCATAACTGTCCCGCTGGGATGTATTTTTTCAAAAATGAAATGTTTTATTTGCGTTAAAAAAAGAAAACTTTACTGATTCCACTTCAGATATAATCCATTTTAATAGAAATACGGCTGCGTGTGCCATTGTGGTACCGTAGTTGTTGGTCAATTAGAAAAATACGTTATTAACTTTAATCGCAGTTTTCTCAGTTGCACATTTTCGAACATGGTACAGATATGCTTAGAACGGCAGAGCGACATGTGCCCAAAATAGGTACACCTGCCCAAATGGTACAATACCCTACTTCCATGGTTTCTTTAAAATATTTCTCCAAGTATTCAAGCAACTCTGTATCCGGTCACGCGTTTTATTAGCTCCGCATTATTTTGAATATTACCGGCCGGATCGAGAAACGGCTGGTGGTGCTACCTTCTTCTTCTTCTTCTTTTTCTTTATGACTTGACGTTCGCATTGGAACTTGACCTGTCTCTTTTCAGCTTAATGTTCTTAGATCACTTCCACAGTTATTAATTGAAGGGCTTTTTTTACCTGCCGTTGCATGAATTTGTACATTGTGTGGCAAGTACAATGATGCAAGACATAGTGCCAGGTAATTAGAAAATTGTCCCGACCGGAACGGGAATCGAACCCACCGTCTCCGGATTGGCGAACCGTAGCCTTAATTACTAGGCTAACTGGAGACCCAAAGCTGAAGGCTGGTGGTTGGTGGTGCAATGCCTACTGAAAATTTTCTCGGAAACTGCTTGCAAGTTGATCTTCAGTGTTCCACATATTTCTCTTACATGCCGATGAAGCGGATCGCATAGTGTAGAGTAGGATAATTTGTGATTATCTTATTCCCATCAGGGTGTCTGAATTCGTCTTCACTTTGGCGTGATTCCCGTGTAAATTTTTGATGATTTCACTGCTGGATGTACGGAGGAGGACACAAATGGAAGTTAACAATTTTATCTCCAGAGTACTGAATTAGTATAATTTGGTGAGTTTATTCCTGGGTATCGTTTTGGTGCCTAATCGTTGACCAAAAGTATATTTTTCATGGACTTAGCCCTTCCACTAATAACATCCAAATTGCCTTGACACCTAGGCCTGAGAGAACGTAGAGATATCTGTGACTAGCTGAGGTATCTAACTCATCTTCCTTTCCATCCCTCAGCTGTCGCAAGGACGTGGCCAGGAGAGCTTTTGACCATTGGAGGATTGCGTAAATATTGTCTTAGAGTCAGCGATTAGCCCCAAATCTGTGCTTTGGTCAAGGATGGAAACACTCACTTACAAAGAGTTACATTCACTTACTGTTTTCCCATCTCAGAAGCGTGCAGTCAAGGAACGATGTATGGACGTCTTTTGCCTTGTGGTTTTGTCTAAAAATTTGCCGAATAGGGTAGGGGTTACACACGCATACCGAAGTTGTGAGTTCTCTGAGGATTCAGGAAATACTCAAAAACTATTGAATTTTGTGTAAGGATTCCTACAGGAGATTAAATGATTCTTTCAGGAACTCCATTGGACCCTTAAAAATCTGAATTGATCTCAAAGAATTTTAGTGATTTCTTCAGGAATATCCGTCCAGGAACCTTCAGGAAATCCTAAGAGGATCAATTATTAAATTAAATAATTGTTCTTTATAATTTTATTGATGTTTTTCGGTGCGCCAAAAACGAAAAATTTCAATAAAAATGATAAATATCAGTTAACGGTGATTAACACAACCAATTTAATTAATGTTCTCTTCCAGAAATTTCTCGAAAGCTTTCATTAGAAGTTTCATCAGTGATCTCTTCAATAATTTCTTCAAGTATTTTTTCAGAAACTCCTTCAAGAGTTTCCTCAAGAGTTCGTTCACGAAATGCTTCAGGTGTTCTTTATAGGATAGCTTTAGGAACTTCTCTGAGAATTTCCTTAGACATTAGTCCATTTATTTTTCCAGATATACCTTCAAGAACATCCCATGATTTTTTTTAAAAAAATCTCTAAATACTTATTTCACCGAAAATTTATTCAAAAACTGTAGCAGTAATTCCTTCAAGTTTTCCTTCTGCAACAGTTCTAAGAATTGCTTCAGAAACTTTTCTACGGATTCGTTCAGGAATTCCTTCAAGGTTTCCGTCGGAAATGTCCAAAGTCCTTCAGGAACTGCTGCACAAACTTCTTCGAGTATTACTTCCAGGACTCATTCCAGCATTCCTTCTATTATTCTTTCAGGAATTCCGAAATTTCTGCGAGGATTCGTTCTTAAAATTAATTAATGCACTCTTCCAGGTATTCCTCCAAAGTTTTTTTTAGGAATTCCATCAATAATGGCTTAAATAATTTCATCAAGTTTTTTTTTCAGATATTCCTCCGAGAGTTTACTCAAGAATTTGTTCACGGAATCCTTCAGGTGTTCTTTAAAGGATAACTTTAGAACTCTGAGAATTTTTTTTTTTTTTTATCTGTATTAACGAGATTTTTAGCCCTAGGCTAGTTCATCTCGGGACCCACGTTTTACTTCCCTTCCGAAGGAAGAACTCACATTTTGCGAGTTTGTCGGGAGTGGGATTCGATCCCAGGTCCTCGGCGTGATAGTCAAGTGTTCTAACCATTACACCAGGTCCGCTCCACAACTCTGAGAATTCATTCAGGTCCATGTATTCCTCCTGGAATTCCTTCAGAAATATCCTAATTAATTCTTTTGAAAATTACTCCAAATATTTCTGAAGGAATTAAACAGAGAATTTATTCAAAGATTGTAGCACTAATTCCTTCAAGTTTACCTTCTACAACTTCTGCAAGAATTCCTTCAGAAACACCTCTACGGATTCGTTCAGTAATTCCTTCATTGTTTGAACTGCTCCGAGTATTTCTTCTATTATTATTTCAGAAATTTCTATAAGGATTTTTTTTCAGATAATATTACAAGCAATACAACAGGAATTTCTGCAATGGTTCCATAGTGAATGTAATTAAGTATTCTTCAGGGAAATCCTCCAAGAATTCCATCAGAAGTTGTTTCATGAATTAATTCATAAATTTCAAGAATTGTTTCGCAAATTTCTTCAAGGTTTTCGTTCTAAACGTGCCCCTGGAGCCACCTACTGCAGATTCCCGTTTGGCATTTCTATATCATTTGTTTCGTCAATCCCCCTAGAAGATTCCATCGACATTTCATTCAAGGGTTACTTCGACATCTCCTCAAAACATTTATTCCAAAATTCCTACTAGGGCAGCTGCATTTTTCCAAAGTTACGTTTAAGAATTGCTTCAAGAACTGAATTTCTTCATATATTCCTCAGCAGCTCCTCGGAGTATTAATTCTAAAGATTTTTTTCTAGGAATTTATCCAAGAAGTTTTTTCATGAACTTATTCGAAAATTTTCATTTGGAACTTCTTAAAAGTTAGCATCATGATTTGTTCCTAGAATTTCTAAAATACACTTCAGAGTTTTCTTCCAAAGATTCTATTAAGAATTCCTCCAAGAATTGCTTCAGTAATTTCTTCAAATATTCCTCAGCAACTTATCCAAGAAGTTTTTCCATCAATTTAGTCGGAAATTTTCGATTGGAACTTCTAAAAAGTTAGCTGCAAGAATTTCCGTAGTTTTTTTTCAGTATTTCTTTTAGGATTTTTTTCCCAAGACTCTTTAAAGAATTCCTCCAAGAACTGCTTCAGTAATTTCGTCAAATATTCCTCAGTAGCTCCTCAGAGGGTTCACTCATTTTTTGTTTTGTTTTGAATTTATTCAAGGGTTTCTTCAGGTATTTTTCCAAGGGTTCTTTTTGGAATAGATTCATTTTTTCAGGAATTGTTTTAAGGGGACTCGGGACGACGTGTTGTTTTTACTATCTTCCCTCTGACGCACACTGTTAGCGTCAAGATTGTGAAGATGCAAATATCATTGAACACTGCACTGACGCAGTTGAAACTTTAGCCGGTGGTGCAACGCAAGTAAGCAAATGAACGATCAAATTTTTAGTCCATAATACGGAGTAGAATATGAGCTTTGCATCTAATAACAACACAGAAACGGCGAACGATTCAGCTAACATCTAGCCCGGCCTAAAGAATCATTGCACAACTTCTTTCAAGAAGTCCTCCAAAGATGTTTCTGGAACTACTTGTAAGGGTTCTTTCGTAAGTCCCCGTAACTTCTCTTTCTTTAGGCATTCATATAAAAATTTTATCAAGAATTCCTTCATATATTTCTTCAAGATTTTCCAAAAAGTATTCAGGAAATTGATTGAGATGCTACTTTAAGTCTTTTGGGAATTACTCCGAAGGTACATTGCGGAATTCCTCGAATTCAGGGAAAATGTGTGTCTGGTATGAAATGATTGTTGAAAACTCCATCCAGCTTTGTTAAGCTTCAAATTGAAGGTACCATCAGTGTACCAGATTCCGCTCATCTAAGGCCAGTTTCGCAGAAAAACATCAACTATTAAATGGCTGGTAAGCCAATTTGTAATATTTTTGCATTTTTTGTTGGTTCAATCTAAGTACAATTAGATACAAATCAAGACTAATGTAGAACTTTTGATAAAACTATGAATTTATTACAGTTGGTGTGAGACCAAAGTGGTCCTAATTCCGCTCACGAACTAATTCATGCCATCTTTTAAGTAGACTTGTCCGGAAAAGTGCATTATTTTTGCAACTTTGTGTTATTGCAATTAGTTTTTCTTGTTCAGTGTGAATGTAAGATAGTGATTAAATACACTGTGTACTAAAACCGGCAGATTTTACGATTTTCACGTATTTTTTTGCGTGAGCGGTTATTGGAACACAAAAAAAAATACCAACATTTTTTTGGGCCCAATAGCCGCTCAAAAAATTTCATTGTTTTGTTTTTAAAATTAATGCTTCTCGGTAAATGTTGCGTAAAATGGCTTTGCTTTCATCTAATTTATATTGTCTAAGAATATCCGCGCAAAAAAAATGTATTTATGCGTGTAAACTTGATTTTTACAACAGTGAGCGGCTATTGGGTCATGAGCGGCTACTGGTACACTGACGGTATTCTTCTGTGAGCATAGATCATCTACTTTTAGAAAAAATCATGGTTTTTGAAGGTTTGAGTTCTTCTTGGAATGATAATCTATGAGCCTACCATAGTTATTACCTAAGAGCTGTAAATGACCATTATGCATTCGTTTATCGCACGGAAGTTATGACAATACTTCCTTCAGTATGGTGTTGTTCTTGTGAATGACGATTATAGAACTCGGAGATGTTGCCCATAGCATGATAGTCAAGTCAAAAGGGACATTGCCAAAGCTGGAAAGAAATTTAACTCCAACAAAAACAGTAATAAATATTGATTTCACATAAGTTTTATTCTATCATTTTTCAACTACATACTGTAAAATTATAGTGGGTTTCCCTATATTGTTGTTTCCGTATACTGTTTTATTGCCTGACATTGACCGTAAACTATCATTTCATTGTTGGCATTCAGTGTCCTTTTGAGAGTCTCTCGCCAAGCGATCCAACCATCGAATATTACTGTAATGCAAATAAGCGTATGTGGTCCCACTAAAATCTACATTTCTTTTTTTGATTTTTAATCATTTTTGATTTCCTAGAGAAGCAGCTTTGTTCTAACATTTCTGTATAGTTTTTTTCCTACTCTTTTCCTACAGTTATAACAATAAATACAACAGTTAAGTTTTCCTAGCCGTTTCCAAGCATTTCAATATGGGTTTCATTTAGTTTAATATTCTGTTTTTAAAAATCTCTCAATAGGAATCTGACCAAAATAGGGCATTTGTTTCATGTTTCTCGCATGTAGGACGCAATGAACACATATTCCTTCCTTTTTTTGTGTTTGGTAGCAGTTCTTAGTTTTTGTGCTGTTGTGGTAATCGTTCGCTTCGCGACAGATACAGAAACCAGTAGAACACGTTGATGGCCAGGAACAGCAGCGGGAAGAAAATCCGTGAGGCTCGGTCAATTTTCGAGACGGAATTGAACCGGGGAGTTCGTTTTTTACGCTTTCTTCGTCGCTGGATTTGAGCTGATCCTCCGAGCGGCAGTTGAAGTGAGCTGCGTTTCGTGGATGGTACGGGCGTGGAAAAGGAAGAACTTGCGAAACTGGGTGGTATGTCCTCGTTTTTGTTGCCGAAACAGGACAGATCGGCCCACGATGTTTTCGAGGACTTTCGTACGGGTGTAACCGGAATGGAGCAAACCGAGAGGGGTATTACTTCGACCACTTTGGAATCGGTGCCGCCGGCTCCGCTGATAGACGTTACGGCTGAGCATCGTTTGGATGAAATTTTGATTGAATGCAGATGGTCCCCGTTGGCGTTGCCTCCACCGCCGCCACCGCCGCCGCCACAATCACTATCCTCGTCCGAGCTGGAGGTCAGCTCATCAGCGCTGAAGTAGCACTCGCCGGATCCGTACTTGGTGAAGTAGTGCACAACGGCGAACTGAATGATGGTAGCGAAGATGAACGCAAACGAGAGGAATACGAAAAAGTCCAGCGCTGTGGGATAAGGAACTTTCGGTAGATCCGTGCGGGCCTCCAATCCGAGGAACGTCATCGTTAGGACGGTTGTGATTCCGAGGGAAACCCTTAGAAAGAAAAAAAAATAATACAAAATATGGGTTGTTATTGATTGGCGGAATGAAAATAACTTGTATGGAATTACCTATCGGCAGTGGCTTCGCGATTCAACCAGAAGGAGACCCACGATAGGACGACCAGCAGCACACATGGCCCATAGACCTGAATCAGAAAATTGCCCATGTGACGTTGAAGATGGAAGCTCACCAGTAGCATCGAGTATTCCGCTTTGTGAGTGGAAAAGGAGAGAGAAAATAAGGACATGCATTCTATGAATAACAATTTACGTGGATATGAACTGATGACGATGGACGAAGTACGGAGTCGATAGATGCTGTAATTATTTGTTTTCAAGTAGAATATTGCATATACCCCTTGCGGCCAAAAAACCTATTCACAATTTTAAAGCACAGTTGTTAAAGTAACCACCAATCCCAAGACCCATCGCACTTCGTTATCTTTCTAACTGAACAAACTGAACCCCGGTTCTATTATTGTACGGGAGAACAGAACGGTGAACAAGGCCAGCCAGCCCCATCCAATCCAGTCAGCAGAATCAGTGTCTATGTCAGCAGCCGCCACGACAACCTCCAGTATCCCATTCAAGATCACCTACCACACGCGGACGCTCGCGTCCGTCCCTCGTGTCCATGTCGTTCCCGTACTTGACCCTATTTGCGAGCAGCCATTATCTGCCATGCACATAATAGGCAAGTAGTAGGTGGAAGCCGGCCCGACGCCTGCCGCCATCAGAAAACCCTTGTGCCTCGCTGCTAAAGGATAAATGTTACAACATCAAACATGTTGTTATCGAGAATAGAGGTTCTGGCGGGGATATACTGGCTGGTTGTAGCACGTTTAAATTCAGCTATCTATCATCGTTGCAGATTGTGGCTAGGTCTTTTTTGGATGATTTTTTTAGATTTTACGTTTTTGGCATGCTTTGAACTGGTTGAGTTTTGAATGCTTAGATGATTCACTTGGCTGGCTGCCTAGCCAACAGAGTAATCAAATGTTCATAATGCATGCCTCTGGATTAGAAACAGGAGGATACAATACCGTTGACTGGGGCAGCCATGGAAAAGCAAGTCGATTCGAGAATGCTGTCGTTCACAAGCTGAACATATATCTATCGAACAAACTATCCCCTGTGTATGGTACAGCCTCCCGAATGGCTACGCGTTTGTGGGTTCTGTTACTGATTGAAATGTTGGTACTGGAGAGCTGTTTGATTTGTTACGCTATCGAGCGTATTGGCTGTATACCATCGACAATGATGTTTACAAAAGCTGTCGGGAATTGATTACTCTCAATTAGTCGACAAGCGAAATGCGGTGAGTGAGGTAGGTACTTTGCAAGTGATTGGATTGACTTAGATGATGCATATTGAAAATCTGGTTCTGATATGCAGGGTTATTTCGCATGCCTGGTTTTGGTTTGTTGTATAACCTTCATCCAGTTAACATACATTTTTAACCTTCGGAAAAGCACAAACATAGTGATGACTTTTTTGTTTTTCGATTAAATTTTTCTCGAAAAACTCTTCTTCTCTGGGACATGGGTGCCTGGTCCACATGGTTCCGGAGTTATTCCGGATTGTCTTAGGGTATCAAAATTGGCCACATACTTTGCACAACGTATACCTCAAGATCCCGATAAGGTAGAAGTATAGTGTCTTCGGCGAATTTGTTCAGCAGGTTAAGAACTAACTGGCAACGGCGACTTTGGTTCGCGATTCGGCCGCTAGGCGGCGCCAGTATCAAAAATGTTCAAACCCACATATCTCAGAAACCTGGTAAGATAGAAAGATGTTGTCTTCGGCAAAGTTCTTCAGCAAGCTCAGAACTATTTAATAGTAAAGTCTATGGTTTGCGATTTATCCGCTAGCTGGCGCCTTGTGTCTGAAAAATTCAAACACGTATATCTCCAATATATCTCCATCCCCCAATGAGCTACAAGCATGCCATTTTCAGCAAAGTTGTTCAGCAGACTAAGAACTACCTGGCAATGGCGTCTTTGGTTCGAGAATAGTCCACTAGGTGGCGCCAAGGTAAAAAATATTCAAACTTCCATATCTCAGAATCCTGATAAGATAGAATGATGCCGTCTTCAACAAAGTTTTTCAGCTAGCTAGCATCTGTCTGACAGTTGAGTCTTTGATTCGCGATTTATTCGCTAAGTGGCACAGTGTGCAAAATATTAAAACACATGTATTTCGATACTCTAATGAGTTAAAAGCATGGCGTTTTCTGCCAAATTGATTGGCAGGTTGAAATCTCTCCGGCAATGGTGTTCCTAGGTGACACCAGCAATCAAATCGTTCAAACAATTTTATCTCAAAAATCTGAAAACGTCCAGCAAATTGTTCCGAAAGTATTTTTTTTAAGACGCGGACACGTTAAATGCTTCCAGTGAGTTATTCGCTCTTTGAAATTAGCACGACACTAGACAATGGACTAGCATGCAACGCCCAGTGGCACGGTCGAAAACTTTTCCTGACAGCTGCGGCGGGAATCGAACCCGCGCTCCTCAACACGATGCGACTAAGTGCTTGGTGACACTAGCCGCACGACGACGAAGCCACACAAAGAGAAAGTAAGACATATATAGTGTCTAGATTCTCCAGGAATTCCTCCGGATTGATTTTCCAGGATTTCTTCCGGAAATTCCGCTGAGAATTTCCCGAGGAATTCCTGTGGGAATTCCATCATGTATTCCTCCGGAAATTTCTTCAGGAATTCCTCCGGGAATTTCTTCAGGAATTCCTCCGGGATTTTTTACAAGAATTCCTTTAAGAATTTCTCGAGAATTTTTTCAGGAGTTTCTTCAGGAATATCTCCGGGAATGTCTCCGGGAATTCCTCCGGCATTTCTTCAGGAAAACTTCAAGATTTTTTTTTTCATGAAAATCCTCTGGGAATTTCTCTATGAATTTCTCTGGAAATTCCTTCGGAAATTAATCCTGGAACTCCTCCGAGAATTTCTCTCAGGGGATTCCTCCAGGTATTCTCTCAGGAGATTCCTCCAGGAATTCCCTCAGGGGATTCGTCCAGGAATTCCCTCTGGGGATTCCTACAGGAAATTTCCGGAGGAATTCCTAGAGAAGTTTCCTGAAGAATTCCTGGAGGAAGTCGTAAAGAAATTCTCAAAGAAATTCTTGGAGAAATTCTCAGAGGATTTCCTGCGAAAATCCTGGAAGGTTTCATGAAGAAATTCCTGGAGAAATTTCAGAAAAATCTCCGGAAGAATTCCTGGAGGGTTTTCCTGGACAATTTCTTGGAGAAATTCCTTGAAAAATTCCCGTAAGAATTCTTGGAGAAACTCTTGACGGAATCCCTGAAGAAGTTCCCGGAGGAACTCATGGAGGAATTCATGGAAAATTCCCGGAGACATGGAATAACACCTGGGAAAATTCTCGGGAAAATCCTTGAAATTTTCCCAAGAAATCCCTGAAGATATTCCCGGAAGAATTCCTGTAAAAAAATCCCGGAAGAATTCCTGGAGAAATTCCCGGAGGAATTTCTGGAGGAATCACCGAAAAAAATCCTTATGGGAGTACCAAAGGAATTCCTGGAGGAAGTACTAAAGGATTTCCTGAAGAAATTCCTAGTGGGATTTCTGTAGATATTCTCCGAGGAATTCCTGGAGGAATTCTTGGAGACATTCCCGGAGGAATTCCTAGAGAAATTCCAGGAGAAACCCACGGATGAATTCGTGGAGAAATCCCCGGAAGAATTCCAGTGTAGATTCCCGGAGGAATTCCTGGAGGGAGTCCTACAGGAATTCGCGTAGTGGTTTTCTGAGAAAGAAAAACTCGAAAGTCTTCCTGAAGAGATTCCTGTAGTAATTTCCAAAGGATTTTCTTGAAATAATTAAAAAAACCGGAAATTTTCTTGAAGAAATTCCCGAAGGAATTTCCGGACATATTTCCGGAGACATTCCTGGAGAAACTCCTGGGAAAATTCCCAAAGATATTCTTGGAAGATTTTCTGTAAAAAATCCCGGAGGAATTCCTGGAAAAATACCCGGAGGAATTCATGGAGGAATTCCCAGAGGAACTCATGGAGGAATTCCTGGGAAAATTCTCTGTGAAATTTCCGGAAGAAATCCTGGAAAAAAATCCAGAGGAATTTCTGGAGAAACTCCCAGAGGAGTTCCTGGAAAAATTCCCAGAATAATTCCTGGAGAAAATACCGGATGAATTTCTGGAGGAATACCCGTACGAATTCCTAATGGGAGTCCTAGAGGAATTCCCGGATGAATTCCATGGAAGAATTCCTGTAGAAATTCCCGGAGACATTCCCGGAAGGAAAACGGAGCGGGGTGGGGTATCCAAATTTGTCTGCAAGGGATCATAGACACTGTAAAAGTATTGCCTTTTGCACCACTCTACTCGACCGCCTACTATCCTGCCAAACAGCTCTCAGCGTGATGAACAACTATGCTAAAAAGGGATGCTTCTTGTTCATTAGGGTGTTCGTACAAGTATTTGGTTGATACTAAACGGAAACTATCGAAAAATATCAGAACCAAGGACATGAGATACGTCTTACTTTCTCTTAACTATCGGAACGATTTGCTGGACGTTTTCAGATTTTTGGGATAAAATTGTTTGAATATTTTGATTACTGGTGTCACCTAGGAACACCATTGCCGGATAGATCCCAATCTGCCGACCAATTTGGCAGAAAACGCCATGCTTTTAGCTCATTAGAGTATCGAGATATACGTGTTTAAATATTTTGCACAAGGTGCCATTTAGTGAATTAATCCCGAATCAAAGACTAAACTGTCAGACAGTTGTTAGCTAGCTGAAGAACTTTGTTGAAGACGGTATCATTCTATCTTATCAGGTGTCTGAGATATAGAAGTTTGAATATTTTTTACCTTGGCGCCACCTAGCGGACGATTCTCGAACCAAAGACGTCATTGCCAGGTAGTTCTTAGCCTGCTGAACAACTTTGCCGAAAATGGCATGCTTGTAGCTCATTGGCGGATGAAGATATACGTGTTTGAATTTTTCAGACACAAGGCGCTACCTAGCGGATAAATCGCAAACCAAAGACTTTACTATTAGATAGTTCTGAACTTTGCCGAAGACAGCATCTTTCTATCTTATCAGGTTTTTGAGGTATGTGTGTTAGAACATTTTGGACAGTGGTGCCGCCTAGCGGCCGAATCGCGAACCAACCTTAACCTGCTGAACAAATTCGTCAAAGACACTATACTTCTACCTCATCGGGATCTTGAGGTATACGTTGGGCAAAGTATGTCGCCAATTTTGGTACCTTAAGACAATTCGGAATAACTCCGAAATCATGTAGACCAGGCACCCATGTCCCCGGAATCATAAACTGGAAGAGTTTTTCGGGAAGTTGTTAAAATTTTTATCAAAATCCATCGAAAAAACAATAAAGTTATGATTAACATGCTTTTCCGAAGGTGAAAAATGTACGTTGGCTGGATGAAAGATAATAGAACGCACCATTCGGTAATTCTCCCCGAAATTATTGCAGGACGAATGGGCCATTTCGAGTGAGATGATGGAAACCGAATTTAAAGGAGTTCCTGATGGACAGACTTAAAACATCCTTGGAAAAACCCCTGATAGAATCTATGAAAAAATAAATATCTGAAGAAGGAATTCTGGGAAAAGACTCTTTCGAAGGTATACTGAAATTCCTCGAAGGAATGTAGGGACAAATTCCTGTGGGAATCATTGAATGTTTTGAGGTTATGGTCTTGAAAGGATTAGCTTGAAAACGGTTTCTTGTTCTCATCTGACGTTGCTGTCACATTTATTGCGCCTTTGATTACGCCATTTTTAAGGAAATAACATGCTGCGTTTTACCGTGATATAAGCCCAGGAGCGCCCCAGAGACCCCCTAAAACCCCCTGAAACTCTCTGAGGTCCCCTGAATCGTCCCTGGTATCCCCCAAGGCATCCCTGAATCCCCTGAAATGCCACTGAGCCTTCCTGTAGCGCCCCTGAGACCCCCTGGAATCCTCCTGAAGCCTACTGGGACCCCTGAAACTTCCCTGAGAACTCCTGACACGCCCTGAAATGCCATGAGACACCCTAAAGCACCTCTGAGACACCCTGTAAACCCCTGGAAACCCATGAGAACCCCTGAAACACCTCTGAGGCCTTTTAGAGCATTCCTGAGACTCTCTGGAGCCCCTGACCCTATGAAGCACCCCTGACACCTCCTGGAACTTCCCTGAGACCCCCTGGAGCTACTCTGAGACCTCCTAATTGACCCCTTAGAATTCCTGGGGTCCCCTGGAACACCTCTGAGACTCTTTTAAAAGCCACTGTGACCTACTGGCACTCCCTGAGACCCCTCAGAATGTCTTGATTTCTTGGTATCCCCTGAGTGATCCTTGAAGCAAACCTGTGGCCCCCTGTAGCTCTCTGGAACCTTTGAAAGTCCCAGAGAAGACCCTGAGACTCTCTTGTACGCCCCTGAGACCCTGAAACCCCTTAGGCCCCTAGCCACTGTTGCAATAGTTACCGGCATTATTACATTTTCTTTCGCATAATATTGATTCTGATTAGTCTACCCTCTTTTTATGCAGGGTATAAAAAAGTAGGCTTAATTAAAACTACATAAAAATAACCTGCACAAATAGTTATTTATGCAACGAGTTGCAAAAAGTTGATTTTTTCAGCACGAGTCGTACATTTATCCAACGAGGCTTGCCGAGTTGGATAAATACGAAGAGTGCTGAAAAAATCGAGTTTTGCAACGAGTTCCATACAATATTTTATGCACTGAATTTTTCTTAATGCAACCCATTTGAGTTGCATAATGTTCATAATGCAACTCAAATGAGTTGCATTATGAACATTATTCAACTATTTTTCATTATGCAACTCATTTCAGTTGCATTATGAACCAGTTCGGAAAAATTGGCCATTATGATACCAAAATGAGTTATATAAAATATAAATTATGATACTGAATTGCATAAAAAGGTTTTACTGTATATTTCTTAATATGCACCACCCTCTCACCCCATATACTTACAAACATACAGTTTCGCGTTCGGATCCAACCTGTCGATGTCGTTGGCCGCGTTGATCACTATGGCTCCAACCGATGCCGTACTGTGCACGACTCGGTCCGTAACATTCCCGGCCGGGCAGTCAACCAGATCGAACTGCGACAGCTTCATGTCCTCGGCGATGGCAACCGCCGACCGGCCGCTGTTCCACCGATACAGGACATCGTTTGAGGTGTAGCCAACTGCAAACGGAAGAGAGAGCAAATGAAACGAACGATGAATCACTACGATGAAAGAGGATGATTCCCCAGCTAAGTAGCTTGAGGCGCTATGCGTCTGAGGAATGCTGCTTCTTCGTGTGGGCAATGTGCTAAACAGTGTAATGAATTTAATTGCAACGAAATGGTGTACATCACGGACGAGTGACAATTTTGTTCTTAACGAACGGTCACAGAGCCCCAGCTTGTTTCATTTCACTTGTACATGTTTAATGTAATTAACTAAGGCGTCGACAGACATCGGATTTGAGGTTTCTTCCTTCGCCGTCGGATGATTTTCATCGTGATGAGATTTTATGAAACTTCTCCCTGTACCTACATAAGTGTCATCCATTGATAAGTGGCGGGATTCAACGTCCTTTTCGCAATCTGAGGCATTTTCCCATCTTATGAATAATTAATGCTAGCGAGGATCTAGCATTTAGCCGCGAACGAGCGTCAACCGGCGTGCCGGTGGTAGTGTGTGCTTGGAAAAGATAGATGACAGATAATCTTCATTCATCTTTCGGGACGAACATCCTTTACAGCCATGGCATTATTGTAGTAGCGCGCACATGATGAATATGCATCGTAACTTTCACTTGAAGGATTTCGATGCACTGTGGACAAATTGATCCCAGATTCGCAGTATGATAAGCCTGCATCCATTTATTACGTAACGCTCAAATCTACATTTTTCAACCCCAAAACCCACCCCCCCCCCTCCGTAACGCTTTTTTGTATGAAACCCGTAAAATTTTTGTATGGGCCGTAACGATCGTCCGTACTCCCCCCTCCCCTAGAGCGTTACGTAATTTGTGGACGGCACCTAAGGTCGCAATACAAAAAGCAACCCTGATTTTACTTTCAACCTATTTGTATATGTGTTACTCTCCTTTTCTACGCAGAGTTGATCGAAGACCTAATGCAAAGCATGACAAATCAAACTGACCCACTCTTCAATATCTACGCATGTCTGTCCCACAACTGAAATTCTACACAGAAAACTGTCCCAGTATAAAATGTCTACGAAAATTGATGCATTTGTCATTTTTAGTTGTTTACTTCACTCAATATTTAAATGCTGCATAAATAGTGATTGCTCTTCTTTTGTGGAAGCATTACGTTGTAGCTGCAACAGAACTTGCTATCCAGTTGAATGAGACTTCTTCGCAACTAGCAGTTTCAAGCTAATAAAAGCACATATTGGTTCTACCTTAAATATGGTTGCAATGCACGATGAGCACATAAATCATACATAGTATTCATTGGTTTTGGAAGTATACTATCGTCTACTACTAGTAGATTCCATCGATTTTGGACCGGAACTCCCCCAGTTGAAAGAAACGGTTTTTGGGTGGATAGTTTCCGGAAAGGTGAATACGGTGGACACGAGCCGGTCTGCCATTACGCTTAGCTTGCAGCAACGCTGAATTGGAAAATCAGCTTGCTCGCTTCTGGGAAGTTGAGTCGTGCAATACCAACGAGACTTTCTCCTCGGAAATGTAAAACCCATTTTGCCGCCACCACTATTCGAGACTCCACTGGAAGATTTGTGGTGTCATTTCCGAAGAACCCAGATATTCTGGACAGGTTGGGACTTGGGACACTCTCGTTCCATTGCAACTCGACGTTTTTTGTCATTAGAACGACGTCTTCAGGTAAACTCATCACTGTTGGCGGAGTACACCGATTTTATATGGGATCTAGGCATCTAGGACACATGGCACCGATCGATACTACCGCAGAAGTCGTGATTCCCGTGCATATACCGAGATTCTGCTACAATTCGAAGATACGTGATGTACTTAGCCGTAGAACCGGAGCTATAACCACAGCAGAATTGGACGAAGTGTTGTGTAGGTTGGTCAAACTTGCTCAACAAGGATCGTTTTAAGCAGACCTGCATTCTATCCACTCCACTGATCAAGTGAAGTCAACGTCGAAGCTAAAAACTCTGTCTTCAGTTCTCATCAATTGTATTCTTCGCACAAGAAGACGTATCCACAATACAGCTGTCCCGTACGCTCAGAAACAACCTATAATCTTGGACAACAAGTATTCGATCACGCTGTTAGTCGTTAGACACTACCACCTTCGTCAACTATATGCTGGACCGACTCTCCTGATAGCAAGGGTTCGTGCGAAGTTCTGGCTTCTCCGGTTACGTGATGTCAAGCGAAAAGTTATACCTGTTTTCGAAATCGGCCAAGCTTCACAGAACAAATAATGGCAGACTTGCCACCAGTTCGGGTATTACCAGCGTTGCCGTTCCTGAACACTGGGGTGGATTTCTGCGGACCTTTCTATCTCCGACCTCCGACAAGAAAAGCTGCGCCGGTGAAATTTTCTGTAGCTGTCTTCGTTTATCTATCAACCAAGGTAGTACACCTAGAGGTGGTAGGCAATTTGTCAGCGGACTCGTTTATCGCCTCCTTGGAGAGGTTTGCCGCACGCCGAGGAGTTACATGGACAATTTACTGCAACAATGCGACAAACTTTGTCGGAGCTCACCAAACAGTGAATGAATTCCTGCAGCTGTGTCGGACCCAGCAGAATCGCCTGGATATCGAACGGCAGTGCTCCGCTGAGGGCATTTCGTTCACTCCTCCGAGATCGCCCCACTTCGGCGGAATCTGGGAAGCAGCGGTTGAATCTCTTAAGACCCATCTCCTTCGCACTCTTGCAAACGTAATGGTGACTCCTGAGCAATTCCAAACAGTGCTTACGTAGATCGAGGCGCTGCTCAACTCCCGACCTCTGACATAGCTCAGCAATGCTCCAGATGATCTGGATGTCCTCACGCCTGGCCACTTTCTGGTACACAGACCGCTGACCGCAATCTCAGAAACCTCTTACGCCTGCAACCGGCTTTCTCAATGGTAGATGACACAGGAGTTCGTTCGCCGCTTGTGGAAGCGATCATCTACCAAATACCTATCGAGGCTGCAACAGGGAACCCAATGGACACACGAGCGCAACAACATTCGCGTTGGAACTATGGTTCTAGTTCGCGATGATAATCTGCCGCCGCAGAAGTGACGTTTCTGCCGCATAATTGGAACGTTCCCTGGAAACGATGGACTCACCCGGGTCGTCAACATCCGAACCAAGGACGGCATATTCAAGAGAGCTTTGATAACATTCAAAATCAAGAGAGCTTTGATAACACGTGTGCGTTCTACCGATTCCCCACAATCAACCCGAGGAGCTGGACGCCGTGTAGTTCCAGTAGTTCATGGTTTCAGCAACACAAGCGTTGTCGGATTGAAGGAGGCACTATGGTCTCCCTCTAAGTTAAGTACTGTTTATATTGTCTGGACCTAAAATCAATCGTATTGGAAGGCACCCTGGACTATGACCATCGTAACGACCGAGAGGACTAGACCTGGTTCATCGACCTTCATTGACCGACCGGAGTTCACCAAGCCTCAACCCGTCGAACAACAACTGACGAAAAAATCTATTGAATTTGTTATATATATTTTTAGTAGATCACAGTCAAAAAAGATAGGAGTTAGTATTGAAATTAAGATTTCAGTGGTACACGAGTTAGATCTCTCATTCTCACTGCTAAAAGCAGAGAAGCGAGATACACACAACTCTTGCCACTTATCCATAGCTGATAAACCAATTGTATTCAGAACAGTATCGAATCCCACGCGTATCACCTCGTTTTCTCTCTAGCTGCCATAGAGCAACATGTTCCATTTTCGCGTATCACGTGTTTCGCACCCTAACCTCGTCGCGTTTTTAGTCGCGTGGCAGAACAACAAGTTCGGAGAACTAGCTCAGAACAGTCTCTATCTTGCTTGTGCGTGATATGTCAAGTGACATGAAAATAGAGCAGTGCATTGTTTTGATTTTGTATGGAATTTTGACGTTTCATGGCCTTGTTGTTTACACATTTTCTGTAAGAGTGAAAGAGAAGGAGAGAATTTCATGCAGTGCCCTATTGTCAAACATTTTCAATGATAGGTTGATTGGTGTGATGAAAAATAGGGCACCGCACGAAATTCTCTCCTTCTCTTTCACTCTTACAGAAATTTTGTAAACAACAAGGCCAAGAAACGTCAAAACTCCATACAAAATCAAAACAGTGCAGTGCCCTATAGTCTAGAGCTGAGAGAGAGAGGAGACAGCTGGCTTCGATTGCGTGCTACTTAATGTCAAGGAGGACCTGTCACAAACTGTCACCGCGAACCGAACAGAAAATCGCACATTGATGGTGTAAGGTGGTCAAATTTCCAAAATTTCTTTTCAAAATGTGTCTCCGTTCTTTGTAATTAAAAAAGATAAAATTTTGATGGTCAGTTTTCCTAAACCAGCGCAACGAATCCAATAATTTTCCATGGTTTGTAGCAGCAAACTCAATATGAAAATCATTTTTGGCCAATTTAATATTTTCAAACCATTCTACGGCGCCCAAAGTTGTACAAAGAAGTAAGAAGAAGAAATGTAAACATCGAAATGTAAACCTGATTCGAATGGAAAAGTTAGCTTGAGCGATGATACCAAAGACCAGGAGCCGGAAGATTTCGTAAGTACTGGGAACCAACAAGATCTTAGTGTCCCGGGAACAAGCGGAATTCATGGAAACTCGTTGAAGGTACATGTCTCCGAAAGCCAAACTCTAAACAGTAACACAGATGATCGAAAGCCAACGGATCAGAATCGCTCTGGGCCGCCAATGGACCGAAATCGTTCTGGGCCGTCCAAGGCCCAGAATTGTTTTGGGCCGCCAAAGGACCAGAGCTATTCTGAGCCACAAATGGACAAGACTCGGTCTGGGCCGCCAAAGGACCAAAATCGTTCTGGGCCGTCTAAGGACCAGAGCTGTTTTGGGCCACCAAAGGACCAGAACCATTCTAAACCTCAAAAGGACCAGTATCATTCTGGGCCGCCAAAGGACCGAAGTCGTTCTGGGCTGACAAAAAACCAGAATCGTTCAGGGCCACCAAAGGACCAAAATGATACAGGGCTGTCAAAGAACCAGAATCGTTCAGACCTTTCAAAGGATCAAATTCTCTCTGGGCCGCCAAAGGACCAAAACAGATTAGGCACTCTGAAAGACCAAAAACATTCTGGGCGTTTCAAAGATTACAATAATACAAATTCTCAGAGGAACCAGAGTCCATTAGAGTCTACAAAGGACCGTAATGCATCTGGGATTCCTCAGGACCGAAAAGAATCAACAAACAATCAAACATGATCTGGGCCAGCGGAGGACCAGATCAATTCATAATGTACCATAAGATTGATTATTAGGAGTGAATAAAAAGTCCACTAATAAACTTCATTTTCTTACCATAGCAATGAAAAATATAATGAAATTTATACAAATAAATCTTCATCATGCTAAGGGAGCAACCGGAGTGCTTTGTTGGAGATTTGTAAAGGAAAAAATAAACGTAGCAATTATACAAGAACCTTGGGCTCATAAAGATCAGGTTCTAGGTATCTCAAAGCAAGTTGGAAAACTTATATTTGATGAAAATAGTCTAAAACCACGAACAGCTTTACTAATAAAACAGGGAATACAGTTTGTCCCTATCATACAATTTATCACAAAAGATTTAGTTGTAGTTCGCATGGAGATTCCCACAACCCGAGGAAAAACTGAAGCATACATAGCTTCGGCTTATTTTCCTGGGGATGTGGACAAGGTACCTCCACCTGAATTTACAGCTTTCGTCAGTTTTTGCAAGAAAAATAATAAACATTTTATAATAGGGTGCGATGCTAATTCCCACCACACAATATGGGGAAGCACCGACATTAATAAAAGAGGTGAAGACCTTTTTGAGTACATATCTTCGAACAACATCGATTTATGTAATGAAGGAAATCAGCCAACATTTGAAACCAAAACTAGAAAAGAAGTCTTAGATATAACAATCTGTAGTCCAATGCTTTCCTCAAATATCAAGCGCTGGCATGTTCCAGATGAAGAATCTTTATCTGACCATAAACACATAGTGTTTGAGTACAATGCCAGTGAACCAACCAAAGTGACTTACAAAAATCCTAGGAATACCAACTGGGAAAATTATAAACTAATTTTGCAATCCAATAATAATGTAACAATAAATGGAAATATTGAAACACAGGAACAACTGGATAAAATTGCAGAAAATATCACAGGAAAAATTATCCAGGCGTATGATGCTACTTGTCCAGTCAAGGAAGAAATCTCAAATAGAGATGTACCTTGGTGGAACAAAACTTTAAACAACTTAAGGAAAAAATCCCGGAAACTTTTCAATCGAGCAAAAGTTTCGGGAAAATGGGATGAATATAAAAAAACCCTTACACTTTACAATAAAGAAATAAGAAAATCTCGAAGGAAAACTTGGAGGTATTATTGTGAAAACATAGAAAAAACCCCAGATGTAGCAAAACTGCAAAAAGTTCTTTCCAAAGACCATTCAAATGGCCTGGGAAGTTTGAAGAAAACCGACGGGAGTTTCACTGTTGATACAAACGAAACACTTAAAATAATGATGGAAACTCATTTCCCTGGATCAAGTTTACTATCAAGTGATGATGAAGATGGTACGGGAGTTGATGAAAACCATAGGCCAATACGGACTGTAGACACCAACTTTAGTATACCGGATACAATCTTCACACGATCCAAAGTTGAATGGGCAGTGAACTCCTTCGAACCATTCAAATCTCCGGGAAGGGATGGCATATTTCCTGCACTTCTTCAGAAGGGTGGAAAAGAGTTGCTAGATTCCCTTACTAGTATTTTTAAATGCAGTTTAACTTTAGGGCATATACCTAAAGTATGGACTCAAGTTCGAGTAGTTTTTATTCCAAAAGCGGGTAAAAAAGACAAAGCACAACCAAAATCTTTCAGGCCTATAAGTCTTACGTCTACCATACTCAAAATTATGGAAAAGATAATAGACGAATACATAAAATCAAATTATTTACAAAGATATCCTCTCAGTAGATATCAATTTGCTTACCAATCCAATAAATCTACAGTCACAGCTCTTCACGAACTAGTTACAAAAATAGAAAGTACGCTTTACAGGAAAGAAATTGCTCTTGTAGCATTTCTTGATGTAGAAGGTGCTTTTGATAATGCATCTTACAGCTCTATTGACAATTCAATGACTAATAGAAACTTTGATCCTTGTATCAAAAAGTGGATAATGGAAATGCTAAATAATAGGAAAGTATCGGCTGAATTGGGAGAATCATCCATAACTGTAAAGACTACCAGGGGATGTCCTCAAGGGGGTGTATTGTCCCCCTTACTATGGTCACTTGTTGTTGATGATCTTCTTAATACACTAGTGGAAAAAGGCTTCGAAGTCATCGGTTTTGCAGATGACGTAGTTATAATAGTGCGTGGAAAGTTTGACAGTATCATAACAAACAGAATGCAATCTGCACTAAACTGCACCTGGCGTTGGTGTCAAAACGAAGGATTGAACATCAACCCTTCAAAAGCAGTTTTAGTGCCATTTACCCGCAGAAGAAAACCTGCTTTGAAAACTTTGAAAATTAACGGATCTATCTTAAAATACTCGTCAAATGCTAAATATCTGGGAGTAATTCTAGATGATAAACTTAACTGGAACTTACACTTAGAACATGTAATTAACAAAGCCACGAGTGCTCTTTGGGTAAGTAAAACTACGTTTGGAAGAAAATGGGGGCTCAAACCAAAAATGATTCATTGGATCTATACGGTTATCGTAAGACCCAGGATAGTCTATGCGTCGCTGGTTTGGTGGCCTAAGACAAAACAATATACAACACAAAGAAGACTAGAAAAGTTACAACGTTTGGCTTGTATGGCTATAACAGGAGCAATGCATAGTACACCGTCAAAGGCCTTAGATGCCGCTCTTTATAAACTTCCACTGCATCAATATGTGCAGAAGGAAGCTGAAAAGAGTGCCCTAAGGCTAAGAAGAAGTACTATATTACTCGAAGGTAATCTTGTCGGGCATCTCAGTATACTGAAAGATTTTCCCTTTAATCAATTAGTAGTAATGAACGAAGACTGGATGGATAAGAGACTGAACTTTGATATACCATACACAGTGGTCAACACTGATCGTCAAGTATGGGAATCGGGGGGACCGAATATCTTACCAGGATCGGTTATTTTCTACACAGATGGCTCAAAAATGAATCATGGCACTGGAGCTGGAATTACCGGGCCAGGGCTGAATATTTCAATATCAATGGGAAAATGGACAACCGTTTTTCTTGCAGAAATATATGCAATTCTGGAGTGTGTGTCTGTATGCCTTAAGAGGAAGTACAGGTATACACGGATTCGCATATTTTCAGATAGTCAGGCAGCTTTGAATGCACTAAAATCTTTCACATGTCAGTCTAAACTGGTGTGGGAATGCATTGAACTACTGAAACAGTTGGCCGCTAAAAACCAGGTTAATCTGTACTGGGTACCAGGCCACTGTGGAATAGAAGGTAATGAAAAAGCTGATACACTTGCCAGAGAAGGCTCTGAAGTTCAATTCATAGGCCCAGAACCATTCTGTGGTGTATCTAAATGTGAAATACAAATGGAAGTAAAGCGATGGGAGGATCAAATGATACAATCAAATTGGATTGCTACGAAAACATCAAGACAATCCAAACTGTTCATAACTCCGAATGACAAAACTACAGAAAAACTATTAAACCTAAATAAAAAATCTCTGAGCATAGCTATTGGGCTTCTCACGGGGCAATGCCCGACACGATATCATTTGAAAAATATTAATCGATGTCAAACTGATGTCTGTCGATTCTGTAACTATGCAATTGAGACCTCTTACCATCTGTTATGTGACTGTCCAGCACTATTTGTGCGTAGAAGACAATATTTTACCAAGGGTATTCTAAATCCTTCTGAAATTTGGTTGAAAAATCCCAATTTGATGGTTGATTTTATCCTAAGAATCATCCCAGATTGGGGTACTTCGCTTAATCAGCAAACGACGTCAACCCTCAATGGTGACTCGTCGTCCTGAACAAATGCGAAACTAAACAGGGGTATACCACAATAGATCAAAGTAATGGTCGCAGTGGTTCAAATCCCAAAAAAAAAAAAAAAAAAAAAACATCGTGGCTGTCAGTGAGCTGTCTCCTCTCTTTCAGGTCTAGAGTTTAGGAACCATTCTTGAGTGTCAAACCGCCGGATTTTCTATAGCCGAGCGGATTCTGTCCATCAGGCGGCATGTCCACGCTTAGTATCAAGTAAATCCACCCGATCCTGAGGATCGGTAAATTGTGACTGAAATTAAAAGATAAATTTGTGAAAAAAAATCGTGTTTCTGGTGGGATTCAAACCTGCGACTCCGTATTCACTGGACCGGCACATGAACCAACTCAGCTACAGAACAAAGCACGATTCTGCTGAATAGAAAGCCAAACTGACTAGCCCACACAATGAACAACAGAAGTGCTGCTTCCACCTTTCAATCATCTTAAGTCCGTGGGTCAAGATGCTGCCGTCCCTATCCTTGTATAATCGACTCGGGATTCGAAGTCTTTGCGAGATGCGTAGAGTTTCTGGTAGAATTTCCGTGTTGAGCCTTTTACCACATTCTCTTTGTGTGTCGTTTTCCTGGTTTTATAAAGGAATCGTTCTCGTCCCTTCGAGAATTATTGTGGTACTTAGATCCCCCCCTTTCAGCTTCTGGTTTGTCTGCCCTTCGTATCCTGTGTCCCACGCTATGTCCAATGGGAAGTATTATGAAAAGTGAATGTATCTCAAAATTTATTCGCTAGAACCATATTTTTGGACCTCTAGATTCAGAAAATGTGTGGTTTAAAATCATCTATCTTGGGTTTTTTTCCCATACATTTTTATATGGGACGAAATTGACCATAAAATGACTTTTTTCGATATTTATATGGGAAAATAGGAAAAAAATCAAAAATATCAAAAAACCCAAGATGAAATATTTTAAACCACACAGATTCTGAAACTAGAGGTCAAATGCTACGATCCTATGAAATAACATTTGAGGTACATTCGATTTTCATAATACTTCCCTTTGGACATAGCGTGTGTCCTCTGTGAACAGAATTCCAGCGTTATCTGCTCCTGCTCGGAATGATAATCCAGAGCTTGCGCATGTGTGGGATAGCAATGTCCATAAACGACCCTGTATACCCAATATGCCGTGAGCTAGCTAGTCACGGTCAGAGTTGTTGTTGCTCGCACATCCACAATATGTATACTTAACACAAACTATATGTGACTTGCGTAGCTTTCAATACACCATGATTTCATAATACACATGTGTAGGACATAATTCGATGTTGTGAAATTTAAAACTGTATATCCTATGTTTGAAACCTCTGGATAGTTTGGGTGAAACTACTCAAATGATCTTCTACTGTGTTTGGGCCTGTCCATATACTACGTAGACTCTTAGTGGTATGGGGGGGGGGGTCTACGCTCCATACAAATTTCGAAATTTTTTTATGAACAAAAGTCTATGGATTGGGAGGGGGTGGGGGTTCTGAGATGACCCAAAATGAGTCTACGTAGTTTATGGACAGCGCTTTTGAACAATCGGTGAGTAAAGTAGGGTGCATTGTATCATCCTACTGTAGATTACAATTTTGCCCACAGTGCACCTTTGGTTGCCTGCCTGAACCAAAGGCGTTTTGTAGCAGCACATGCAGCAGCAAGCTCATAATAATAAAGTGATTTCAACACCATCCATTGTGGAAAGCACTAGGCAAACAAACAACCAAACTACATACTTCTAGCTGCTGGTGCTACTCTACGCAACCACACACTCCTAATCCCCAGGAGTTCCTCCGTGGCCAAAGTGTGGGTTCCGCAGCAGCAGCACAACACGACGCAGCAGTTGGCGCCAAGCTCGGAGAAAGCAGCAGCTGTAATGGAGTTTTCGATATGAAATGCATCCGTTGCGCGTTGTTTCAACGGATTTAATTTATTCACTTTTGCTGGCACGCGATTGTCTTCTCTTGGAGTAATTCTAGGTAGGTACATCCTGTTTTATATCATAATCCCGCATGAGCGTGTGTGATCTGTCTCTGGGTTTCCCGCTCTGTTGGACAGCGGAGAAGTTTTACCACCAAAGTTGGATCGTTAGACGTATGTACTGACGGTAAAGTGCCAGCATTCCTGTGATGGGGGAGATTTGTTCAATTCTACGGAGCAGTTCAAGTGTGCGGATTAGGATGGTGTTCCAGAACTATTTCCGAGCGTTAGATGCAGGATTTGCATACAAATGAGGTAAGACGAGTATAGTTGCTTGCTGGATGAAAGAGCCGACTCAAAACGATCGAAATAATTAAATAAGTTCAGCTAGAGCTCAACTAAGGCGACGAACAATTGGGAATCAAACATGTAGTCAAACTCGTTGCCCTCGGTTGGTTTCGGTATTTGTTTACACAGCCAATAACATTCATCATTGCGGATTTACTTTTTGTTCGCCAAATGGCATAAATCATCGAAGCAACTTTTCCTGTTTGCAATGTTATTTTTTATCCATTGGTTTAACAGCTGTGCATGGACGGAAGAAAACACCATATTCTACACGACGACGATGCCAAAAACCACTCAACACGCGATTCGGTTCGGTTCTTCTCCACTAGACAATCTAGGAGGGTATACAGACAAGGATAGATAGAGGGAAAAGTATAATAAGGATTGAAACTTTTCTTTTTTTTCGATTTACAACGAACTTTCAAGCTTTTTTTCCCTTATAAAAAATAAAATGCTCTGAAGTGTTATTACTCTTCTCACACCCATGGCTATCGATCTTCAACTTCGGTCACGCCCAACGCTCGCTAGATCTCTTCCCACCTGATCCACCGACCGTGCACGCTGGCTTCCAGATCTTCTAGTGTCGTCCAGATCTTTTATGAACTAGTTGTACAGGGTTGTTGATCGGTATTCTCACAGGCCCTGGACATCATATCCATCCAGCTTTTACCATCTCCTGGAGAGTTCAGCGAACTCGTGGTTCAACTCTCACTGTCACACACCGTTATTCAGCAAACTGCCAAAGATGGTCCTAAGTACCCGACGCTCAAACACTTCGAGTGTTTGCATGTCCTTCTCGAGCATAGTCCAAGTCTCGACTGCAGGTTCTAGTGGAGCTCGTACCCCATAGGAGGCCCGACTACTAGGGTAAAAGGGTATAATGCGCCCCACCGGGGCAAGACGCCCCCCTTCATTTTCTAGCAGTTCAAGCGCTTTTCGCAAGCGTGATCGATTAGAAATTTTAAATATTCATTGTCATCAAGCTGGTCCGTTAGCTGATTGGTACAGAAAAGCAATAAAAATATCAAAAAGTCTGAAATCGAGGCTTTTGGCGTAATATTTTACCTCTTGTGAGCTGTCTTCCTTGTAAACGAAGCTAGTTCTGTTCGCTTGAGTTATTTTGCAACTTTTATGCAGTTAAACACTTGTTGAAAGATCCTGCTAGGATAAGCATGTGGTGGAATTATCCCCTGGGACAGTTTTATCACGGGGCTGGACATTTTTATTTTGATGGGGCGTATTGCCCCGTTTGTTTTGAAAAGGCAAATTTTGGATCATTTTCTAAAAACGTTTCAAAGCTTCCATAGCCGCTCCTCCAAAGGCAAAGTTGGCATGCAACACTTCACTGACTTGAGGAACAATGATTTGCAGTGGACAATAGATGGAATAAGGCGCCAGTTTTAGATATATTGCCATTTCTGCTTAGGGGGGGCATATTATACCTGTTTACCCTACCTTCGTAATTTACAGCTAACGTTCATGTCTGCCGTTAAGGATTCGAGGTAGACGAAGTCTTCCACCATCTCAAAAGTACCCCCCCTTGCACATTGGCCCGTGGGTCGTATTTAAGTGGGCCTTCGGGAAAGTTTCTTCATATTTTTCAAACATTTTTTTTAAATAATGTGAAATTAGGGTGGTCCATATGGTTCTCAAGATCACAATGTCAACTTTCTATTGTTTCCATATAGAGCAATGCAATGTTCGACAAAGTTGAGAAGCACTTAATTCTGAACAATTTTGCCGGAGAAACCATATTACAAAGACAGCAAAGTTCTATATCCTCAATTTAAAAAGTTATTCTTGGGTTTCTTATAAAAATGGTTTATTTTTAGCACTGAATCTCTCAGAACGGCACAAGCCTATTTTAAATCTTTCAGTCTTGTTCAAAACATCTTATTCTCACCATTCAATGGTGAAAAAACTATAAAAGGTGTTTTTCGTTTAAAGCGTTAAAATTAATTTTGTAAATTTAGATTTTTTCATTGAAAAAGAGACTTAACTACGAAAATATAAGAGATACGAGTTTGTCTTCCTTGGCAAAAATGTGTGATAATATAAGTATAAAAAATGTTCAAAGCAAAGTATTCCGAAAAGATCAACCAATCAAAACTTATTGGAAGAAAACCATTTCTTAAACAGGACTACAATTCCTTAGAGTACACCCGAACCACCATTTAGGTAACGAGTCGGGACTGCCTAAATAGAGCTTTCACCTAAATGCATTCAGTTCATTTCCTAAATGGATTTCAAGGCTGCAAAGAACTTTGAGAATGGCAAGTGGTTTGGAGATGCAAAGAGACGGGGGTCAAGGCTTTCAGATGTGAAGGTGAGATGGTCAGAGGGAATTCAAGTGAGTTTTTAGAGGGGGAGGGGGTCAGAAGCGTTTCAGGAGGTTTCAAAGGGGTTTTGGGGGGCATCAGAGGATCTCAGGTAAATTTCACGGAGGTTTTAAAGGGATTTCAGAGACGTTTCCAAGCGTTTCAATGCTTTTCAATGCTTTTCAGGGTATTTTAGGAGGTTTCACAGGGGTTTTAGGGTGCTTCATAGGTTCTCAGGTGAACTTCATGGACATTTTATAGGGTTTAAGAGGCGTTTCACAGCATTTCAGTGCGTTTTAATGCGTTTCAGGGCGTCCAAGGGGGTTTCTGGAGGGTTTTAGGGGACCTTAAGGGGGTTTCAGAGGCTCACTGGTGAATTTCACGGAGTTTTCATGGGGGTTTTAAAAGCGTTTCAAAACGTTTAAAGGCTTTTCAAAATGTTTAACGGCATCTCAACGGTCTTCAGAGCGGTTTCAGGAGAATGTAGAAACCCATTTAACTTTTTCTCCATTGCGTAAATGTTTTAGAGACAACCAAATACGTTATCAGATCCGATGACCTTACGCTTGTAGGTCAGATGGCCAAAACTCCAAGGAGTTCTCGGATACTCTTAAACTTTTAACCCTTAAACACTCCGTAAACGTCCCTTAACTCCTAATTCTGCTTTTTTTTATCGTAATCCAACTTTATCTGTAATCTTGAGTACTCCAACCGCTCTGAACACCATCAAACTCCATTTAGGTAATGCTACCTAAATGGAGGAACCTAAATAGGTTTTACCTAAATGGATCCTACCTAAATGCAGGTTTCTTGAGAAATGCTTTTTTTTTGCCGGAATGCTTTCTGATTTTTTTTAGACGGGCTTGGTGGTCTAGTGGCTACCGCTTCTGATTCATATGCAGAAGGTCCTGGGTTCAATCCGTGGCTCGTCCGTTTCCTTCTACTTTGTATCTTTCTATCCACTTTCTCTATACTCTCCTCTCTATATATACAACTCATGTATATTCATATGTTCATAGCCATCGCTAGAACCAGAAACGGTTGAAAATCCAATTCCCTTCCTTCCAACTTTCACAGTACTGTGTCAATCTATCAGATAATGCCTACAAGTTATGCAATCAAGCGAACTGTGCCGCTTTAGCTTCATAATAATAATCGCACTAATCTATCACTTTACGCCTGGCATCTACGCACCAATGAGTAAGCCATCTGCCAACCATATCCCACCAACACTCCGACATCCGCATGAGTTTGTGCAGATGCAGAGGTATATTCGGTCTGTAGTGGATACAAATGATTGCAATCATCACTTCCTTCCCTTTCCCCACCTTGACATGCAACCTGACGTGGCAGGCGCCATTATCGCCTAAAATGGAAGATCACCAACGCTCACACACTGAAGAGCATGCTAGTCCCCGGCAGATAATCTCATTGGTTCCTTGTGTGAGTGTAGCTGGTCTGGCGATACTGGAGTAGCATCCACGGGCGGTCAATCAAGCTCAAGCTCAAGCTCAAAGAATGCTTTCTGAAATTTTCGTTGGAGTTCTTCGAGAGATTCCCAAATGAATTTCTCTATATATTTCCTTAGAATTCTTTTCAGAAATACCTCCGGGGATTCTCTAACGCCTTTCTTCAGGATTTCTTCCAGAAAATTCTCAAAAGATTTTCCAGGAAGTTCCTCCATGGGGCTTCCTAGAAGACCGTCAGATATTCCTCCAGGGGTCGGATCTAAAACTTCTCTTCGGGGATCCTTTCAAAAAATTTTGCGGTGACCCTTCATTCTTCAGAGGTTTTTAAACCTTTTGAAGCCGGAATTTTTCCATGCTTCATTATGGAGTATTTTCTACGTTTTCCTGTAGTTTTGGTAATCAATAGCATAAAAACGGTTAAATATTATGCATAATATTTTTTCAGGATAGCCTTGGTCATCCAAACTATTCTTGAGTTTAATCCTTAAGTCTACGGGTATAACGGTAACTTCTTTCATTAAACAAAGCTCCGATTTGTAATCAATCATGTCCAGTAAGTCTCCTAAAAGTTCAATAGACAGTATCAGATCAGACGGGATATCCTAAGTTATCCAAATTGTTCTTGAGTTTAGATTCTTAAGTCTACGGGTGCAACGGTAGCTTCTTTCATTAAACAAAGCTACGATTTGTTATCTATCATGTCCAGTAAGTCTTCTGAAAGATTAATAAATAATATCAGATCAGTCGGGATATCCTAGGTCATCCAAACTGTTCTTAAGTTTTGATCCTAGAGTATACGATTGTAACGGTAGCTTCTTTCATTATACAAAGCTACGATTTGTTATCTATCAGGTCGAGTAAGTCTTCTGAAAGGTAATTAGACAATATCAGATCAGTCGGGATATCCTTGGTCATCCAAACTGTTCTTGAGTTAAAATCCTAAAGTTTGCGGGTATAACGATAACTTCTTTCATTACACGAAGCTACGATTTGTTGTCTATCATGTCTAGTGAGTCTTCTGAAAGGTTAATAGACAGTATCAGATCAGTCGGGATATCCTGCGTCATCCAAACTGTTCTTGAGTTTATTCCTTAAGTCTAAGGGTCCCATAATATACCAAAAATATATAACAACGCTTATTGTTCCTTTAACTACTTTGGTAAGTACAGTGGATTATGTAACACTATTTAACGTAGTGGCAAAAGCTATTATCACAAGTGTAGACCTGAAGCTATCGTCTCCGGAGTGGCGTTGTTGATCTGGAATATCTCAAAACTATCTTGAAATGACTCATGATATGCCATGGGGATTACAGATTATAGTTTAAGGTAATTGTGAGAATAACTACTGTTACTATCAAGAGCTAAACTTCAGGAGAGTTTGGACGACCCTCAATGTTCCAAAGGTTCATAATAATATATAGTAGACTTCAGGTTGGTTCAGTCACCGCGATTGATTATGAAACGTTACTCAGTATGTCAGATATAGCTGATGTTACGAGTTTTGAAGTTTTGAACTCAAAGATAGTTTGGCTGACCTGGAACATTCCCATTGTGTCTCTAAATGACATTTGTGATTTCTAGAGCTTTACGGATCTCAGCAGATTATGCTATGCTATTATTTATGACGAAAACACAAAATTATTCTTGTAGATTTGGAGGACTTCAACATAGATTAGTTTGGACAACTCTGAATGCCCCAAAGGTTTATAATAAGCTAGTAGACTTCAAATTGATCTAGTAATTGCGGTTGATTATGCAGCGTTACTCAGTATAACAGATATGGATACTGTTACGAGAGTAGAGCCGAAGTTCTGAACTCCAAGGTAGTTTGGATGACATGCAATATCCCTGTATTGTCAAATGTCTCAAATTACATTTGAGATTTCTAGAGCTTCGCGAATCCCAGCAGATTATGCAATACTATTATATATGGCGAAAACACATAGTTTTTTTTTAAGATTTTAAAAACTTCATTATATAGCAGTTTGGACGACCCTGAATGTCCCAAAGATTTGTAATAGGCTAGTAGAACGTTAACAGATATGGCTACTGTTACGAGTGTATACTTAAAGATCTGAACTCCAAGGTAGTTTGGCTGACCTGGAATATCCCTATAGTGTATATAAATGACATTGTAGATGTCAAGAGCTTCAAGGATCTCAATATGTTATGCAATGCTATTATTTGTGGCGAAAATACATAACATTATTGTTGCAGATTTAAAGGACTTCACTATAAAATAGTTTAGAACACAGAACGTCCCAGAATATAAAATACCTTTTGATATTCTTAATGAAGGCCTAATGAATGTATATAAACGTAACTCACCACATCCAAGTTCAGCTTTTAGAACAACTTGTATGTCAATTATTTCGTTTTTCTAAATTTCTAGGCTATCAATGAAGTCTCAAATACTAATATTCCCATTTTCCCCTAATGGAGAACTCAATTTGCAACAACTTTGCCGAAGACAGTAATCCGTTTTGTAGAATGGGTGAATTTATGCAGCAGTTTCTATGCTGGGGTCATACATGACCCCTCCGGCTCTAATGGGTTAAGGAACTCCTTTAAAATTCTTTTCAGGATTTATTTCTTTACATGTCTTTTCTCTAGGGAAATTGTTTCAGGGATTTTATATACTAATACGTTTTATACGTTTTGCAAGAAATTTTACAAAGAATCCCTCCAGAAGTATCTTTAGTCCTCCTCCTCTCCTCTTCTTGGCGTAACGTCCTCACTGGGACAAAGCCTGCTTCTCAGCTTAGTGTTCTATGAGCACTTCCACAATTATTAACTGAGAGCTTCCTCTGCCAATGACCATTTTGCATGTGTATATCGTGTGGCAGGCACGAAGATACTCTATGCCCAAGAAAGTCAAGGAAATTTCCTTTACGAAAAGATCCAGGACGGACCGGGAATCGAACCCGTCACCCTCAGCATGGTCATGCTGAATACCCGTGCGTTTACCGCCTCGGCTATATGGGCCCTGTGTCTTTAGTAGGCTGTCCCAAAAAAAATGATGTTCAAAAAGTCAACGTGCTCAACTCTTAAATGAAATATACGCATATTTGAAACCGTTTTGTAGAACATTTCGATTTGCTTAAAAATCGTTTAGAGGTTTCGCCAGAGCAATTTAAAAAAAACCCTTCCTCATTAAAATTCTCAAGTTTTTTTTTAATTATTCAATATCGTTTTTAAGAAAAATGGCGCCAATGAATAGTTCTATCAGATAAAACTTTCATGATTGAAAACAAAAAAAAAATAGTACATGCATTTTTTTGTAAATTTTGTTGAAAAATGCTCAAAAAATAGACCTTTTACCAGCCCTGGCGGAACATCTAAACATTTTTTTAGAAAATCGAAATATTCTACAAAAATGCTTCAAATATGTATATCTTTCATTTAATGGTTGAGCACCTTGACTTTACGAACATCGATTTTTTTTGGTTCAGCCTAATCTCCAGGAGCTGTTCCGGATTTTTTTTCCAAACTCTCAGAAACTTATTAAGAAATTTATTCAAGAATTCCTCCAGTACCCTTGTCTACAATTTCTGAATGGACTCCCGAAGAATATTTTCCAAAGACTCCTTAAGAAACTTCTTTAAAATTTTATTCAGAAATTTCTCAGAGATGTCGTCTAGAAATTCTTTTAAAGGTTTTTTCATAAAATTTCTCAAAAAAAAAAAAAAATACATTTTCAATAATCTTTTAGGAATTCCTCCAAAGCCATCTCAGGATTTCCTCCATGGGTTCCTCCAGGAGCTCCTCCAACGATTGTTTCTGAAATTGTTTCAATAATATTGAACCTCATGAGGATTTTTTCTTAATATTCCTATGAAATTCCTTCAGGTAACCCTTGACGAACAATTTCAATATGTTTTTTTTTTGTAATTTCATACAATACTTCTGTAAATACCTGTGGATGAATATTTCAAAGAATGCAAGGATTCAAGGAATTTCTAAAGGAATCTCAGGAAATATTTCTGAGAGAATCGTTGAAGGAATTCGTTTCTTCGGTAACCCCTGACGAAATTTTCTAAGGGATTTCTAGAAGACCCTTGGAAGAATTTCAAAAGAAATCGCTGAAAATTCTCAGAAATAAAAAAAAAATCCACACTTTATTTTGAAAATCTTACTGATTTTCATGAACAAACTTACGAAGAAGTCTTAAGGTGATATTTCTGAAGGAATTCCTGAGTAAGTTTTGGATAGAATCCATGGAGAAATTTCTTTAAAAATCCTTGGAAGAATTTTTAAATAAATTGTCTGTCTAATTTTTGCAGAAATCCCGTGAGATATTCTTAATCTTAAGAGACGCGTCAATGTTTGATCTTAAAACTGAACCGTACTCGCACTGTAACAATCGAGGTTTTTAGGTAGTGTTGTACTTTTTACAACGGTGCGCGCCCTGAAGGACTAAAGGAATACCTGGAGGGTTATGTGAAATAATCTCAGAGAATTTTCTGAAGGAATTAGGAAAGAGTTACTGAAGAATTTTCTGAAAACTCTCCCTCAGAAGCCCTTGATTGAATTTCTATGAGGATTCTTTTAAAAAATATTAAAAAAAAACCTAGAGAAATCTCTAACCGCAATTCACAAAGGATTTTCTGAAAGAATTCCCGGTGGAATTTATGAACATATTTATAACATATTTGAAAAAATGTCTGGGTATTTCTCCAGAACATCTGTCAAGATTTCTAGAAAAGGCTCATAAGAAATTTGCAAAGGAATCAACGTAAAACTTTCTAGTAATTGTTTTAATAGAAATTTCTAAATTTCTTAAGGAATCCGAGAATTTGCTGGGGACACTCCATGAAGAAATTTATAGAAAAAGCCCTGAAAGATTTTTTGCTAATCGATGGAGAAATTACTTAAACAACCCTGGGATTAATTTGTCAAAAGAATTCCTGCGGTTATTTCTAAGAAATCAGCGATTTCAGGAGGTTCTACATAGAAATTCTTTGGAACATTTATGGAGGAACTTATGGCATTCCTAGAAATATTTCTAATTTTTTTTTGAAGAAACCTTCGGAGAAATATATGAAAGATATCTGAGCTCTTAATTCTCGAAAAATAAAACGCTGTTAGAATGTCAGAATTCCGTGGATGGTTTTCTGGAAGAATCCCCGGAGAAAGTTTGGAAATAATTCATGGAAAAAGTTCATGTGCATGGATGATTTTCTAGAAGAATTCATATTGAAATTTCTGGAATTTTTGGAAGAAAATTTCAAGATTGTCCTAAACTGCCATAAAAATCTTCTAAGAGATATACCAAGAATGTAAATGAGATTATATTTCTGAGCCTCATGAAAATACCGCCAAGAATCTCATTGATAATTCGTTAAGGTTTACAAAAGAGACTCGCTTAGTACTTAAAAGAGAATAAGTGAGGATGTTCAGAGTAAGAAAGCAATAAAAGAAATCATAAATAAATGTTACAAAAGATTCACAAAAAGAGCTTCAGAAAAATACGTCTAATATGCACAAGAAAAAAAATACAAAATGTTAAAAAACACTACAATTACCGCTATCAGGTTAGAACAGGTGGTTTGTAAATGCTGTCGAGGACAAAATCTTTGTCGTTTTCTCAACTGTGTGGGAAATTTTGATGAGTTCAGCTTGATACCACCCTCAATTGCAGCTGACTTATCGTTTTTGAACGGCTGGATATCACCCTTATCTTCCTTCAAGGTAGGAGTTGGCTCGTTGGTGCTCCCTGCTGTACTGACGTAGTCATTTATCCCGCTACCTTGGGCCTCCATTTCTGCGATCTCCACACCATTCAGGTGCTCCCGTTCATATCCCTGCATATTTTGGCTCGCGGCACGAAACCGTTGCGGGATGTGTTGAGCTTCTGACAGAACTTCCGTGTTTCTTGTATCGTTTGACGTCATGTCGGGTTCCATGCTGCAGCATTACCACACGCGCTGCATTCTTCTCCTCCATATTCGCTCTACACTCTTCGTCGAACCATTCGTTCCGTCGATCCCGTTCACATACCGGATACTGCTCTCGGTTGCGTCATTGATGGCTGCTTTAATTATACTCCAGCAGTCCTCTAGATGGGCCACATCGAGCTTACCTTTACCTAGCAATGCAGCCTCGAGGCTAGTTCTCAGTGGGATCTTAGGGGCCGTTCATAAACCACGTAGACTTCAAACAAATTTCTGACTGGAATCAAATTGACGGTTTAAAATTAGAATAGCATAGTGACGATCAGAGTAGTGACCCGCCATACAAAACTTCCCAGTTTTTTGCCTGACAAAAATAGTTAGTAATGTCTTAAATGTTATGTAAAATTGTTTATTTCTATCATTGTTTGTAAAATTGTAGGAAATTGATGAAGTCCGTCCAAAATTTGACTATAATTCATGTGCAATTCATACTACCAGACGAAGAACGATATTCTGTAAGTTGTGTTCACCTTTGTAGTTTTTCTGTTTGTCTTTAATATGTACTACGTCCAATTTGTTGAAATAGAACCCTTGAGAAAGATGGCATAGTACATCGAAACGTCGGGCATCGAAAATATATATCGTTTTGACTGCACCGGAGACTGCAAGGGGGGGTGGGGTCGGAGATTGCCAGATTTTAATCTACGTGGTTTATGAACAGCCCCTTAATTGCGCGAAATGTCAGGAAATATCCAGCCTTTACCGTGTCTCCCTCGCCATGGTGTTGCTGAATACCCGGAATTACCGCTTCGGTTACATGAGCCCTTTTTAAAATTTCTAGAATATTACTTTTTCATGGAATACTCACTGTTCCACCATAACCATACATCTCAATTGCAATCCGCAGATACCGGCCAAGCACTCACCCACCGCAAAACTTTCCATAACTTGACCTCACTTTGTCGCACTAGCTGTCTGTTTATCCCTTCATTCGGTTTGGTATTAGGTTCATGTAGGTAAGTGAATGGTAGCTACATATGTAAGACAAGGAGTTGCGTTGCCGAGGAATGGCATTTGTGGCTGGCTGCACTTTTGAACAAGTCAAACCCCGGATTTGCTGCTTCCCTTCGTGACATTCGCATCCTGATCGCACTGCACTGTAAACAGAATCGCATCAGATGGGATACCATGGTACCAGGGAGCGGAGAGAAACCCCTATTCCTGTGGGAAGAGTTATGAGTATTGCTCTCAACCTGAAACCTTTCCATTTTGGCTTCCACAAACAGCAAACAGACGACAACAAAGGTATCTAGCCGTAAAAAAATCGGTTACAAAAGTTTTATATGCTCTTTCCATGTTTCCAAACACACACAAGTCACCAGAGTAGTGGATGTGTGTGCCCTCGTGGTGATGGCAGAGCAACAGAGCTCACCTTGGCTGGTAGGTACGACGAGGCAAAAAGGTGCCTCGTGCTAAAGGGAACAACGGATGGTGTTGCACATCCGGAATAAAATATATTGGCTTCCGTCTGTCTCCCGGCAGCTGGAAGTTTTTCCTCTGCCTTGCAGTCACCCTTTGTGGAGTGCGAAAGAGTTGCACCACTTATTTTGCTCGGAATAAGGAGGGACTTTTTTGGTTCAGTCGGCACGCGTGCGGGTAGTATGCCGAAGGCGTTGGAGTTCGATTCCCATTTTGAAGTTCCTTTTTGTGCATTTCGTGCATTTGAATATTTCCTTTCCAAGGTTGTGCCAGCAGGGATTATGTCATGTCTGCCCCATAGTAACACAAATGCGAAACTTAGATCATGGCTCTACATTTCCACTGGAACTTGGTCTGTCTGTTTTCAACTTAAAGTTCTCTACGCACATCAACAGTTATCAGTTATCCAGGAAGTCGTGAGATTGGTAATGAAACTTTGGACTAGCTGACGAGAAGACTCCGTCTCGGAAGGGTTGTAATGTCGAATGGGATGCATGAAGCCGGAGCTGGGTGAGATGGAGCTGCAAACATGATCGCTTATTTCTGTTCACATCCAGTCCAGCGACAGCATCTATCGGTTTATCAAAGCGTGTAATCAGTATTTCATTTCGATGAGTTGTTCTCCACCGGGATAATGGAGACAGCGCTCGAGTGGAAGAAGTTTATCAGTGGGGAAAATAATCTGTAAAGTGCATTATGTTTGTTGGAGCACATATCATATTTCGTAGTTCTTAGTGTAGAAGTGTTTGATAGTATTTTTGGATAAACATTTTGAAACTAAGAACATAACTCTCTGCTTAGTGTAACGTATCAACTGTTTCTAATCTTAGTGCTATATGAGCCCTCTCAGTGCTATGACCTGAGAGCTTTCCCTGCCAATGATTATTTAGCATTTATATATTGTATGGCAAGCACCCGGGAATCAAACCAGTCACCCTCAGTATAGTTTGGTTGAATATCCACACGTTGAACGAATCGGCTGTATGTGCCTATGTGACATAATTATTATACTAGATTGTACGTAAAGCTTTGTTCATTTAGAATCTGGAATGACAAAATCACGTATATCTTAGGGATGGAATAACAAACATAAAAGGTGAAGCCCTCAAAACAAAGATTATTTATTTTACTTTCATGGAAAAATATCATTGAAATTATTTATTTTTATTTTCCACACATTTTCTCACTTTTTCAGTGTTGACCTCTCTAAAAATCTGCACGACGGTGGTAAATTTTAGGAACAACCCCTTCCGCACGTTTGTTCAACAATCAGGTCATCTATGCAGTGTCCTGAGTGCCTTGACTAGTCTGACTAGGATTCCGAAGAAAAATTGCCAAACTTTTTTTTATTGCGAAATGAGGGGCAATTCAGTGAATTGAGAAAACGCGAAATTTAAGTGTTTTTTCATTGATAAACACTACCCATCTGTGACGATACCACTGAACGTCTCCGGCTGTCATGGCAGCTCCTCAAAATAGGTAAAACCTCTACATATCCCTTGTGTGCGTTTTTGAAAAGCAGCACGATACTTGAGTCTGTCATCCTTGTATGAATTGGTTCTCATCATTTTGTTGTGAAAATATCATGCCCAGAGTACGAACTTCTTGCCAAATCTTCAAATTCAAAGCAAATTTATCAATAAACCCAAGCTTTTTCTTCCGAGGACACTTCCTTGTGTCATGGTTAACAACATCTGTGCACATAACACATAACGGTTTTGACGATATAACCATTTTTCGCGACTGTCGTACCTGACCACGCTAAATTTTCAACGTGTTTGTGCAAGATTTTTTTCCTCCTCTTGCCTTCAATCTGAAATAACTTTTCACTCGTTGCAAGCAAATCTATGAAATTTTCACCATTAAAAGTGGATAAGTGTATGATCAGACTGCTGCAAAAGAATGATGATTATTATGTTCATTGAGAGCGCCACTAGAAAATGTGACATGATTCCGGATTCTAAGTGAACATAGCTTTATGGAAAGACACTAGAAATTTAATACTTACATGATCCAAATTTCAGTGGACACCTTTGGATATCCATAGGGAAATCTTCTAAATTCATTGGACATCCGGCTTTGATGGTGAGTCTGAAACAAAAAAACACTAGTTGTCAAATTTCCAATAGGAATTGTACAATAGAGTGGTGCTGATGTTTCAGCAGTTTTTGAAAATTGAAATTCGTGTGCACCTTTCGTTTTAATTCTCTTAAAAAAAGAATCCTTCGAGTTTGAGTATTGTCATGTGATGACTTAAGCGTTACGAGGAGTTTTCGGAGGTTTGGGAGCCTCTTAGGTGCGTTACATGGGATCCGAAAGGGTTTAAGGGGGATTTTAGAGGCATTTCAGGACGTTTCAGAGCTTCTTCGGCGGGCCTCAGAGGCGTCACTTAAGCGTAACGAGGAGTTTTCGAGGGGTTTCGGAGCGTCTCAGGTGCGTTACATGGAGTCCGAGAGGATTTAAGGGTGATTTTTGGAGGTATTTCAAGAAGTTTCAGAGCATTTTCGGCGAGCTTCAGAGGCGTTATGGGAGCGTAACGGACAAGTTTTCGTGGGCTTTGGATCGACTTAGGAGCGTTACATGGGGTCGTGGGGGTTTCAGGGGGATCTTGTAGGCATTTCAGGAAGTTTCAAAGGATTTTAGAGACCCCATCACAATATCTTTTAAAACGCCCCTGAAATACTCATTGATTTAAAGATTGTCTTGAAACCCCCTGATACGACCCTGACTCAAAATGCCTTGAAACGCCCCTGACACCTCCGTAATCCCATTGAAACGCCCTTGAAATCATCATAATCAATTTCAAATGCCTCTGGATCCACTTTGGACGCCTTTAATAGGGTCCATAAACCCTCTGAAACGAACCTGAAAACCCCTTGAAATGCCTCTGAAATGCCATCAAACGCCCCTAAAACCTCTAGAAACGCCCTTAAAATGTTCCTGAAATACCCTGAAACTCTCTTAAATGACTCTGAAATTATTATGAAATTCCTTAAAACGCCCCTTAGACCTCTTGCAATGCCCTTCAAAGGCTCCTGAGATCCCTTGAGTTGCCCCTAAAGCCCCCTGAAACGCCCCTTAAACCCACTTAATACTATTCAAATACCCCTGATTTCTCTGTAATGCCATGAAAACACCAAAAAATCCTGACAAAATGCCCTTAAATGGCTCCTTAACGTTTCTCTAAGTGAAGAAAGTTTGGGAAAAAAAATTGAGCTGTGGCAGACCAGTTGAGCTGGAGAAGATGTAGAAAGCGTATTGTCGGAAAGCACAAATTCAAAAAACTGACAGAGGATCCCAACTCGGCCGCATACTACAGACATAGGTAAAGAAGTATTGCAAGCCAGTGCTGTCATGGTAAAATCAGAGCTGGTTACATTACTCTAGCTTTCTAAATTACAGCACCGCATACATGTACGCCCCATGGAAATGACTTCATCATTGCACCTAATTAAGATTTATGTCTGGAATGCTCCATGCATTATTATTTGACTATTTTATTTTGAAACTATCGCGAAAGGGACATTCTTGCAGGAATGCCTTCAATGAGTTTTGCAAGAATTGCTGCAGATATTTTTCCAGAAGCTTTCTCTTAATATTTTCAAGGAATTCTTCCTCTCTGGAAATTCTTTGAAAGATTTATTCATAAAATCTGGGAGCCCTCAATCCTCAGAAACATGATAAGTCGCAAAAGTTTTCTGGTTGAATGTCATCGAAAAGTCCGCCATATATAATTTATTGAGAAGTTTCTGCAAGAATTCGATCTGTACTTTGGTCTTTGATTTCAGACGATGTTTTTTTGAAAGCTTCCTACAGAAATTCCCCAACGGATTTTTTTTTCAGGAATTGCTCCAGAAGTTTCTGAAACATTTTTCCCTTGCAGAGTTCCTCCATAAGTCTCTCATGAACTATTTCTGAGAATTTGAGGCTATCTTCAGCTGTTTCTTCAGCTATTCTCCTTGGCATTATCCTATTCGTTCATCCAGGAATTGCTAGAAAAAAACTTCAGAAATTATTTCAGGAATTTTTGACGAGTTTTCAAAGGTACCTCCAGGAGTTTTAAAGGGTACCCTTGAGAGAATCATCCAGGAAATTCTAAGAAAGTCCTTCGAAGATTCCTAAAGAACTATTCAATATATTTGTGTAATTTCTGGAAGAACTGTTGACAAATATCTGCAGGAATATCTGAACAAATTTCAAGAGCAATTTCTAAAAAAAAGTTTTGGAAAGTTTGCAGAAATCACTGGAGGATTTTCTCAAAGATTGCGTGGAGGACCATTGGAAACAATTTCCGAGGCAATGTAGGAATTGTGAAGGAATTTTTGAATGAATTTTCGAAGGAATCGCTTGCTTAAATTCTTATAGCAATCCGTGAAATTCTGAAGAAATTTCTGGGGATAAAATAATCTCCTCAAAAGAATTCCAGGAAAAACCCCAGCAGGAAAGTTTGACAGAAATCCTGAAGGAATTTCAGAAGAAATCTTCAGTAGAATTCCTGTGGAAATCTTAGGAATTTCCAAAGAATTGCCAGCATTTCCCATGAGGAATTTCTTAAGTACTTCCTGGAGAAAGGCCTGGAGAAGTTTCACAGAAATTTTTTGGTGGAATTGCTAGAAAATAATATTGAAGAATTTATTGGAATATTTTTGAAGAAAACCCTTAAAAAAATGTTTGGAAAATTTTCTGAAAGAGTTCTTAAAGAAATGTATGGACGAATTTCCAAAAAAAAACCTTAATACCTGGAGAAACGCATTGATAAGCGTCTGCAAGGTGCTTATAATAAAAAAAATCTTCAGAAATTTGTAAAAGAATTTCCGGTACAAATCATATGAAATATTTTCTCTAGAACCATAGAGAAATTATTGGGATTATCCCTAGAGGGGTAATACATGTAGGAAAATCTGGAGGATATCCTGCCTGTGTCACTGAAAGTAATAATACAAAAAGAATCCCTAGAGGAATTCAGGCAGAATTCTCTGGATTAAACCATGAAGCAATTTCTGTACATATTCATGTGGATATTCAAATGGACAAATATCTGGTGGACTCCTTGAAGAAATTCCTGAAAGGCTATCAGGCAAATTTTCAGAAGAAACTACTGGAAGAATTTATTGAACAATATCAAAGAATTCGTGAAGAATTCACTATTGAAAATTCTAAAGGACTTCCTGAAGAAATTATTCATGCATTTTTTAAACTAATCCCTAGAAGAAACCTTGGAAGATTTGTTAATACCAAATTCCTGGAGTAAACGGAACATGCCACAAAAGTTCAGCCTATTGGACGCAGTGGCTTAATTTCCCCAACAGGGGAGGAAAAAAAAAATGGAGAAATCTTGAACATGAAATCCATGGACAATTGAGGAATCTCATAAGAAATTTTTAAATAAATCTCCAAGGAAATTTCTAAAAAATCCTTGAAAGAATCGCTGAATCTCTGTTATAATTTCTGAAGGAGTCTGTGGAACATTTCTAAAGAAATCCTTGGAGAAATTTCTGGAGTATCCTTTGATTTTCTTAAAGAATCGCTGCAAGCATTTCAGAAGAAATCCGTGGATTCCAAGGAATCGAAATACTTTGGCACCAACATTTCAACCAACCAACCAACTTCTGGGGAAGAGAAGGGTTCCCACTCTGATGGTGGATTGAGATGGAGAGATAAAAAACGACCTAGGCAGCATCCATTCATTACGTACCGCTCAAATCGGCTTAGTTTGACCCCCTCTCCCCTCCTTAACGCTTTTTTGTATGAAAAACCCTAAAATTTGTGTATGGGTCGTAACGCTCGGCCGAACTACTCCAACCCTAGAGCGTTACGTAATTTGTAGACGGCGCCCTATAGATTTACTTGGCATAAAATATCACTACGGAACACCCAACTAAAAAAAACTAAAAAAAATAGCCTATAATCAAAAGAAGGAGATATTTCTGATGATAATATTGGCAGCTAGAATGTCAGAAAGCTACTCTGAGTTCTTTTGATAATAATTCGGCCAAACAGCTTTCGACCAACCGACCTATTCGGTCAGATGACATTCGGCCAAATAACTTTCGATCGAACGACATTTAGTCTAGCGGCATTCGGCCAGATGGCCGGTCACTCCTCTAAGGATTATCGTGAGATTATTCCCGGAACTCATCCAGCGGTTTCTGCATTGCTCCAAAAATTTCTCTATGAATTAGCTCAGATTTTTTTCTTTGATTCGAGCCAGAAGTAATTCAGGTAGGGTCTTGCACCATTTGGGAAGTTGTACCTATTTTGGGTACTTGCCGGTATAACTAAGTCAAACAATCTAATAAATTAATTTTTGGCACACGGTGAGATACGTCCAGTATCTAACCCTATATTTACAATCAATTGGTATGAAATTGCCTTAGTTGTAGCGGGAGGTGTCCTAATTAGGTTCATCTGCCCAAATGGTGCAATTCCCAATTTATCCTGAAGTTGCTCTAAGTTGTCCACGGATACCCTTCAGGGATTAATGCAGAAATTGTAGTAGGAATGCATCCAAAAACCGTTTCAGAGACTCAAACGGGAGTTTCTCTCAAGAATTCTCTGGGAATTATTTTGGTGATCAGAACTGATGTGAGCCTGAAAACTGATTTCTGGGAAATAGTGATTTTGAAGACGTCGTTCGAAGTAATATCCGATGGCATTGGTCACTTTGTTTCGCATGATTTTTTTTTTCTCTAGCCGAAGCAGTGATGAATGTTTATTGGTGAGCTTAATCCATGTTGTTCAAGAGTGAAACTGTAAATGTTTATATGTATAAGTTACTTTATGCTCTTGGATAAAGATTAGCGTAGAAGAACCTTAAGACTTATTTTTAAACATCTGTTATTTCTAACTACCGTGGAAGGGAAAATCTTAGATGATCCGTAATCCACGAGGAACAATAGTTATTCTTGTACTTCTCAAATCCTATGATTCAGGGAATACATGAATGACCAAGGCTGCCCTCTTACCCTCTTGCTATAAATCTTTCCAAACATATTTAATTAGAGCCTAACGCTAATGAGCACTGAAGCTTCGCCGAAAAGCTCGCATAGCTGAAATAAAAGCCCAATCGAATTTTCCTCATATCGTCGTCCTCCAGATCCCAAAGATAAATGGTTCCCTCCCACCCTCTTCGAACTCCCGAGCCGATACTTGCCCAAACGTTTCGATCCACCGATGGATCCGGTAATAATGAAGGAGATAATTGGCAATTTGCTTTGTGCCTTTTCCGCGCTTAAGTGAATAATGTATTGTGCACTGTGTCAGTCAGCTGAAAACGGACCATCCTCGAGCCGTGGTTGTTGCATCGATGGAAAGTGGAGAAGGATTACTCAATTGGAAGTCATATTGAGTGGGATGCTGGGGGAAAATCCATCAATTATGTGTCTTGATTTGACAAATTGAGGCAAGCGGAGAAACATCAAATTTTTCCCTCAGAGAAGTTGCAGTTTAAAGTTGAATCTGAGTTGATGCCCCATTCAATCCATACCAAGGATAACTGGTATGTAGTAGCTTCTGTCGGGGACAGACCTTCGAATGGAAGTAGAAATTGAATTGCAGATTGCAAAGTTTGTTATTTACCGACCAACCTGGTTCAGTGTTTGGACGAAAAAGTGATCAGTGAACCACTCGGCAGTTTTTCTTCCCTTCTGTTGGTTCTGTTTCAATTACCAAGCGGTGTATGTTCTCTCGTCGAGTCGCATGGTTCACGAAGGAACACAAAGAGGATACTCCGATATAAACAAGCTGCGGCGATGAGCGGGCATCGCTAAGTGTAACACTTACCGATGATCGCTCATCGTTGGCTTGGAGCAACTGTGAATAATCGTTATTTTCATCAGTATTTAATGCGTTTTCGCTTTAAAAACGTGAAATACTATTTAATTTAACTGTATTCATGACGTTGCAGGTTGTGTAGTCACAATAAAAAAAGAGTTATGGCAATAAAATATTCTTACCGAATGCATCGCTTTCATTAGCGTCATCGAGCATCTTCTCTCTTGATTGCGCTCTCGTATCGAACCGGGCAAGAGAATGAACAGCATTTCGGGGAGCGTTCCCGATCATGTTGGTTCATGAAATGTTACATTCGCGAATGTATCACTTGCTGAGCATGGACCATTCAGTGGTTCGCGATAAAAATCCACACACTGACCTGGTTGCCCGATTCCCACTTGGCCATGAGTGGTCCCAAATTGACCCAGAGGGATGAGTACCTACTTTTTTAATTTCATCAGTGTCAAAGTTTGAACCGGTGGCGTTGTGCTCCTCTTTTCTATCTGCATCCTGTTTACCTTTCGTTCCACGAAATTGGATTCAGTGTGTTGGACATGTGTGGGACATCTATGATACTTCTAGGTATCTCCAACTCTGTTCGCATAATTTAGAATCCATCATACGTTCTGAAGGCCAGGCTTACAATGACTCTCCAATGATTTGGATTTACTAAACAGCCAACAAATTTACAAATTACTCATCTGGATGTCGAACATGTGTCAGGGCAAGGGCGTAGCCAGCTTTTCGGTAAGGGGAGGGGGTGGGAGTTTGGTCAAGCACCCTTAGCAAATTTGTATCTGCTAGCTTTTATAACTGAACGCAGTATTATGAAATTGAATATAATAACATTGTATTCTAAAATCATTATTTAGCCATTCAGCAGCCACTCTGTTGTATTTTGTACAATATGTTAAAAAAAGCTCGCCTGATCTACATAAATCAACGTGGTTCTGGTAGCAATGACCAATTTCTTGAAGATTAAGAATTTTTACTCGTGCATTATTTTGCTCTGATTTTTGGGAATTACGAACTCTTTTGAGGACTAACCTAGAATTTTCTGGTTTCTGCATGAGTTCTTTTAAAATGATCTTCCAATAGTATTCGCTGGGGCTTTTCTTCCAGAAATTCTCAGGAATCATTTGAAGAATTTCTGAAGCATTCCCTGGAAAAAATCCCGGAGCAATCCATGGAAGACTTCCTGGATAAATCCCTGAAGAAACACCTGGATGAATTCCTGGAGCAATTCCTACAGGAATATCTGGGGGAACTCCAGTAGAACCCCTGAAGGAATTTCCGAAGGAATCCCTGAAAGAATTTAGAAATTATACCTGAAGGAATTCCTGTATAAATTATGGGAGGAATACCTAGGAAAATATCTGAAGAAATTTCTGGAGGATTCCATGAAGGAAATTCTGGAGAAATTCATGGAGAAATTCTGGGAGATATCCTTAGAAAAAATCAATAGAAATCTCTTGAGGAATTCTAGGAGGAAATCTTAGAGAAATTTCAGAAGAAATCTCTTGAGGAATTCCTAGAGGAAATCTAAAAGAAATTTCAGGAGGAATCCGTGGAGGAATCTCTGAAGTAATTCCTGGGAAAATCTCTAGAGAGAACCCTGGAGGAATGCCTGGAGAAACTTCTGAACAAATTTGTAATTCTTGGAATAATTCTTGGATGAGAACCAGTAGGTCTTCCTGGAGAAATTTCTTGGAGGAATTCTTGGTGGAATCCCTGAAAAAATCCTGGGGATATCTGGAAAGGAATTCTAGGAGGAATTGCTGGATAAATTTCCTAAAAAAATGCCTTGAAAAATTCCAGAAGGATTTCCAGGAAGAACCCATGGAAGAACTTCTGGGGGATTCCCTTAAGGAATTTCTGGGAATATCCTTGGAGAAATTCGTAGAGAAATCCCTGGAGGAATATCTGAAGCAAATCCTGGACAAATCTCTGGAGGCATGTCTGGAGAAAAGCCTGAAAAATTCCTGTAATGAAAGTATTTCCTGAAAGAATCTCTGAAGAAATTCTTAGAGGATTTCCTGAAGAAATTCCATGAGGAATTCCTGACACAATTTCTGAAGGATGTTCAGGAGCAAATCCTGGAGAAATTCCTGGAGAAATTCCTGATGTATACCCTGAGGTATTTCCTGGAGAAGTTCCTGGTTAAAATTCTGCCTGGAGGAATTTCCATGTATATTCCTGTGGGAATTGCTGGAGGAATTCGTGAAAGAATCTCGTGAAAAAATCCATTGAGAAAGTTCTGGAGGATTTCAAGCGGAACTCTTGGAAAAATCCTCGAAGGAATTCATCAAGAAATCCCTGGGGGAATCCATAAAGAAATTTGTGGAGAAATACCTGGAGGAATTCTTGAAGGAATACCTGGGGGAACCCATGATAAATTCATTAAGGTATTCCTGGGGAACTTCCTGGAAGAATTTCTTAGGAATTCCAAAGAGAATTTCCTGGAAGAATCTTTTGGAGGAACTTCTGGAGGATTTCCTAGTGGAATCCATGGGACAATCTCTGGAGAAATTCCTGAAGCAACTCCTGATGGAATCTCAGGAGAAATTCCTGGAAAAATGTCTGGAGGAATCCCTAGAGGAATTTCCGATGTAGTCTGCAAGATGCTATTCCTGGAAAATTCCTGGAAGAATTCCTGCAGAAATTCCTGGGGTCTTTTTTTCAATCCTGGAGGAATTGCTAGAGGTATTCCTGTGGGTATTGTTGGAGAAATCCGTGATGAAATTCTTGGTGGAATCTCTCGAGGAACTCTTGAAATAATTACTGGATAAGTTTCTAGCGGACTCTTCAGAGGAATTCTGGTGGATTTATATTATTTTTATATTTCTGAAAATATCCCATGAGAAATTTTAGGAGGAATTCCTGGAAGAAACGCCTGGAGAAATCCTTGAAGAATTTTGTGAAGAAATCTCTGCAGGAATCTCTAGAGGAATTCCTGGTGAAATACCTGGAGAAATCCATCAAAAAAATCGTGAAGGTATTCCAGGCGAATTGCCTGAAAGAGATTCTTAAGAAATCCCTAGAGAATTTGCTGGAAGAATCCATAGAAGAACTTCTGGAGGATTTCCTGGAAGAAACTTCTAAGGATTTCATGGAGGAATCCCTGGAAAAATCCACGGAGAAACCCCTAGAGGAATCTCTGAAGCAATTCATGAAGGAATCTCAGAAGAAATGCCTGAAGAAATTCCTGAAAAAATCCTGAGGATAATCCTGGAGAATTTCCTGGGGATTTCTGAAAAAATCCCCAAAAGATTTTCTGGAAAAATTCTTAGAGAAATTGTTGACATAATTTCTGAAATATGTGCAGAAGCAATTCGTCGATCAATTCCTAGAGGAATTGCTGGAGGAATTGCTGAAGAAATTCTTGGAGTAATTCCTGGAGAATTTCCTAGAGGTGTTTCTGGAGAAATTCCAAGATAAAATCCTGGATAAATTCCTGGAGGAAACTTTGGAGGAATTCTTGCAACAATTACTGGATGAAATGCTGGTGCAATCTCCAGATGAACCCTGGGAGAAATTTCTGGAAATATCCCCTGAGAAATTCCTTGAGAAATATCTAAAGAAAGTTCTGGAGGAATTTCTGGAGAAATCCTCGAAAGAATTTCTGAGGGAATCCCTGGGGCATTTATTGGAGAAATTCATGGAGAAATTTCTGGAAAAATCACTGAAGAAGTTTCTGGAGCAGTTTTTAGCGGAGATCCTAGAAAAATCCCTGCAGCAATTCCTGGAAGAAAATAATGAAGAATTCTTGGAGAAATTCCTGAAAAAGTTCTAGAAGGTATTCCTACAGTAAATCCTGGAAGAATTTCTTAAGAATGCCTGAAAGATTTCCAGGATAAATGCCTGGATGAATTGCTGACATATATTATGACGGAATTCCTTGATTACTTCTTGATGAAATTCCTAGAGGAATCCCTGAATAAATTCATGTAGGAATTCCTCGAGGAGATCCTTGAGAAATTCCTGGATGAAATGCTGGAGGAATGCCTACAGATTTCTGAAGGAACCACAAGTAGAATTCTTGAAGCAATCCCAGTAGAAACTCCTGGAAGAATTTGGAGGAATTTCTAGAGGAGTCCCTGAAGCAATTCCTGAATCTGGTGGACTCCCTGGAGGAATCGCTGAAACAAATCATGGAGAAAGCTCTGCAAGAATTCAAGGAGGAATCCCTGAAAGAATGCCTGGAAACCTTCCTGGAAGAATACCTGGTAGAATTACTGGTGGAATTCTTGGAGGACTCTCTAAAGCAATTCCTGAAAAAAAATTTTGGATGTATTCCTGTAGGAGTCTCTGAAAAAATCCTTGGAGGAATCCCTTGAAGATTTCCTGGATGAATTTCTGTAGGAACTCCTGGTTTAATTCTTGGAAGAATCCCGGAAGCAATTCCTGGAGGAATCTCTGGAGGAATGCATGGAAGAAGTCCTGAAGGAATGCATTGAGGAAACCCTGGAGGATTTTTGGAGTAATCTCTGAAAAAAAAATCTTGTAGAAATTTTTAAAGGGATCCTTGGAGGATATCCTAGAGAAATGCTTGTAGGAATTCCTGAAAGAATCTCCACACTAACTCTTGGAGAAATCACTTGAGGAATTTCTGGCGGAATTTATGGAGGAATCTCTAGATGAATTCCTGGAGGAATTTTTAGAAAAATCCCACCAGGAATTCACAGAGAAATCCCTGGAAAAATTCCTAGAGGAGTTCATGAAGAATTTCGTGGATGAATCTAGTGAAGAATACCAGGAATAATTCCTGAAGAAATCGCAGATAGAGTTCTTGTAGAAAGTGTGGAGGAATCCTTAGAAGAGTTCCTGAAGAAACTCCAGGAGGAATGCCGAATTCAATTTCAAGTGGAATTCCCAAGGGAATCTCAAAACAGTTCCTTGATAAAGTACTGATTAATTCCTGGAAGATCTCTTTAAATAATACAAGAAGGAATTCCTAAAAGAATCATAAGAAGAGTTCCTGGGAGAATTTTTGGAGGAATTTTTGTAATAAGTTGTTCCAGAAAGAATCACAGAAGTAATTCCCGAGTGAAGCCCTGCAGAATTTCTTGGAGGAATGCCTATAGGGTTTAACAGAGAAATCTTAGAAATACTCCTGGAGGAATTTCTGGAGGAATCTGGAGGGAATTCCTGGAGGAATTATCGGAAAAAGCACTGGACTAATCACTGGACGATCCCCTATATATATCCCAGGACAAATTCCCGGAAGAATGTCTGGTGAAACCCATAGAGGAATTCTTAAAAAAAAATCTCTGAAGCAATCAAAGATGGAAGCTATGGAAAAAAAAAATCCTGGAGAAATTCGTCAGTGCATCCTTACAGAAGTATCTGTAAAAAAATCAGAAGTAATCGTGGGATGAATTCTTGAAGCATTTCTTGGAACAAACCCAAAAACCATCACTGTTGGAGCCCTGTAAGATGCCCATTGCTCATGGAAGAATTCCCGAAGGAGAAACTCCTGGAGAAGTACCTTGTGGAATTTCTGAAAGAATCCCTGAGAAGTTCCTGAATAAATGCCTAAAGGAATTTCTGAAGGTGTCCTTGGAAGAATTCCTAAAGAAATCTCAGGTATTTTGCTCTTAACATGACATTTGTTTCAATTGAATTCTAATGAAAATTGGTGTAGCAGTAGCATATTACTGCACTCTATAGCAACATATGGTTCTACAAAGTCGTACCGGAACCGGTTCCGGTATATCTGGAAAATTTGGCATATTGTTTTTGTATTTCATGAATAAACATCACAAAATTAAGCCATTCAACCAGGCTTGTTATTTGGTAAAAATCTATGATAAGATTGAAGTGATTCTCTTGGAGAAATACCTGGCGAAATGTGCTGTGGTTCTCGAGTAAAAAATGTTAGATAAAGGATAAAAATTTTAGTTATTAGAATAGTTTATTTTTTGCGATATTTTTTCTGGAACTTTAAGTTATAGATAATCTTTGAGTTGGCTCGATAAAAGAAGAAATCTGGCGGCCAGGGGGAGGGGGCACGATTTTCCCTGCCCCCCTCTGGCTAAGCCCATGTGTCAGGGTAACTTGCTGCTGCCTTTATGCAAACTAATATAATGAGTACAGTGATGTTCCGATTTTATCACGCCCTCCGCGAATCAGTCCATCATTTTTCATTCATTTGCTGTTACAAAGTGTTTCCCCTCTTCTTCAAGATAAATGTTGAAGGTGTGTTCTGCAACGTTAAAAATATTGAAAATGCGTATAGATTTTGTAGAATATTTAAAAGTATTTTTGAAAAGGGGTGTGATAAAATCGGAACAATACTGTATTGCGAGCCTTTATATTCATATTTTGCGGTAATTATGAAAGTTATACCTTTCTCTGCAACTACAGCTTCAGAACCACAGGCAGTGTAGTTTACTGAAAACCCTATCCAGATCTATAAACCCAATAGCACAGAAACAAGTGATAGCAATTAAAGTCACATTTGTGTTCGCGTATTAACGGCGGTTCCATTTCGATAATTGTTTGTTTCAGTCGTCGGTCTGGGGAAGGTCGGATGGATGCATTGCTATGCATTTGGCCATATGCGCCATAGCTTGTCGTCCTGTACTGTACTGTGCACCTGATTGGTGCACACATGAAGCAATCACAGTGTAGTGCATCTGCCAGAACTATAGTCCGGTGTGAATCCCAGCGGGATGACTGCCGTTCTTGCCTCCAGCACTTCTGGTTCACCTGTAGACCATACAGCTGGATTCGGATTTGATAGCTTCTAACCGCAATTATTATTGTGCTACTCCCGGCTGTGGCGGTCAGTCATGCTGGATTTGGCATGAAGGTATATGGTTATCGCCGCTGGTGGAGCTGTCCGTGTATGGATGTGGACAGAACATATGCAACTGTTTTGTACAGATTTTGACGAGAGTGGAAACTGTGCGGATTAAGAGTTTACACGGTGGTCACCCAGTTTAATCACACCGTAGTGAGTGTGCGGTAGGGCCTAGTGGTTGCTTGTAGTGGCAGCGAAGTTAATGCAGTTATGAATGGTAGCTGGTGGGGCTTCTAATGGTGGGTTTGAAGCGTTTTTGTCACGTAGGACTCTCTGTCACCGATGCTGCACTCAGCTCGAATCTATTTTTATGGGTTTTTAAATGGCTCCTGAAAAACCGGAATAGTCGTCAAATAAAATTGAACTAATTGTTTTATGTAGAAGGATTGCATCAACAGATGTGTTAACACAATTTTGACAAAATCAATAAAGGCTATATTTTAAACGTTTCAATTGATGTAGCAATATACAATCACAGTATTGTACATACAAACAAGAAAAAAATCTACAAAAAGAAAAACAATACCTCATTGATTTACGATATACTCTATTCCAATATATGTACGTTTGCTGTTTCTGCCAGCATTGAGGAAGACAACCGTTGAGGAAAACAGATTATGAGATTGTTTCGCTGAATGAACAGCTTGACGTTGTCATCGCTTCGACAGAAACAGTCGCTTTGACAGAATGTAATCTACTTACTGCAGCTTCGTTCTTTTGGTGCCTTTTTTTCTCTTCGACAATCGAAATAAAAATATTTTACGAACAACATCGGCAGAAGAAAAGATTTATGCTGTAGCGTTGCTGTAGTTGTCAAGAAATATTCGGTTATGTTCAACTTTTTTTCCTTTCTCGTTCAATACTCTGACATTTTCCCGAATTTCATTGCTCCGAATGACTTTACCTCGAATTAAATTACCCCGAATAAGCTATTTCCTCAAACTCCGTAACCCTAAATTTTTTTTTTCTAATTTATCAATTTCCTATTTTCCAAAACAAAGAAAAGTCATACCGTTCATCCTGCATTGAACTAGCATGGTTAATAAAACTTTATTATTGCAACGGCGGCCAGAGGCTCTTTATAGGAGAGACCAAAGGAAGGTTCCATAGGCGTTTCATGGGGCCCCAAAGGGTTTCAGTGGGGTACCAAGAGATCTCAGCGGGGTTTTCGGGGGTCTAAGAGGGTTTTCGAAAGCATTATGGGATTTCTTCATATTATTCGAGGTTTTCTATGGAAATTGTTTTTATTGTTCCTCTAGGTTCCTCTCAATATTGTTCCATGGTGTCCTTTAGAAATAACTCCAGGAATTCGGTCTTAAAATCTACCAAGATTTGTTTCAGAAAGTCCTTCAGCGGTTTCTTTAAATTTTTTTCCTGGGATTTTTTTAAGGAAATTTCCCCAGGGGTTCCTTCAAAAATTCTCTCAAGCATTTAACCACAAATTTTCCCAAGAATTCTTCTTGAAGCTCCGTAGTTATCGTTTTGTAAATTCTTATTGAAACAAAAAAAAATGTTTGGAAAATCTTTCGAAAATTGCTCCAGGGAGTCTTCCAAAATTTGCTTCATCATCGCCGAGCATCATTTCTCTTAGTTGCGCTCTCGTATCAAACTGGACCAGAGAATGAGTAGCGTTACTCGGGAAGCGTTTCCGAACACGTCATTTGACGTTTTCGCCGAGTGTAACAAACAGTTAGTTCCAAACAATGCACCGATGATGATTTCCATGAAAATTTACGCAGAAACGTGTCCAGAAATTGCTTCAGGTTTTCACGTAGGACGAAATATCTTGGAGGAATTCCTCCAGGGATCCTTGTAGTATTACCTTCACTGTTTCAAGCTGGAATTTATTCAGAAATTCTTGCTGGAGCTCATACATTTTTCCTCCAGAAAATGGAATCCACATTTCGCTATAGATACTAAGAATTGCTATAAGAATTCCTTTAGACAAATCTCAAGAGAGTTATTTTTCGGCTTTTTACAGAATCTTAACAAGGCCACAGACAAACAGACGTAACACTTGCGAAATTTCCATCGACCACGCTTTAACGACCATTTTGAATATTCATAGTTGTGGCTTTCACAACCAGAGGCGCGCGCATCGTTTTTCTATGCGTTTGACGTTTCACACTAGCGCCTTCTGCTGACGATATTGCACAACACAGTGATTCGTGCAACTTTTACACCAGGTGATGTTAGTGTGAACTGGGCGATGAAATTCCATGAAAATCGTTCAATGTGTTAATACGTCTGTTTGACTGTGACAAGGCCTAACAAAGTGTTCTCACAGAAATAACTTCAGAAAATTCGTCAACATATTGCTCCACAAATACCTTCAGAAAATCCTCCCAACATTTTATTAAACGATTTCCCTAGCAATTTTCAAAAAAAAAAACTCAATTTAGTTATTCCTCGAGGGTTTTTTTCAGAAATTCTTCCAGGATTGCACAAAATATTACTAAAAGATATCTTGAAAGAGTCCCTGAAAAAACCTCTAAAGAAATTTCCGAGGAATGTCAGAAGGAATGCCTGAAAGAACACCTGGTGGAACATCTAAAGAAAAATCTTGAAGCAATTTCTGAGTTTTCTCTGCAAGAATTGCTGTGAAAATGTATACATTCACCAGAAGAAATTGCTAAAGATACCATCTTAATTCGTAGAAAAAAAAAACGGAAAAACTTCTGTAGAAACTCTGGAAGTAACTCCAAGGAAAAAATGCTTGAGAAGTTTCGGGAAAGCTTCCTGGAAAAATCCATAGAGAAACTTTTGAAGGAATCCCTTAAAAATGTCTGCAGAAATTGTATACACGGAACCGCCAAACTACCCAAAATTGAGTTCTTATGACGCAATCCCATAGTTCCGCCCAATAAGCCAATTTTGAGTAAATCGATTAAACTCACACTAGGTAAATTGCCTTTACCTCCAGCAAAAGAATATACTTAAGAGTAGGTAAATTCAACCCAAGACCCCCCCCCCTCAAATTTGGGTTAATTGAGTATACCTACATTTACTCAAAATTGGCTTATTGGGCTCAAGGACCCCCATTGGGTAGACGCATCTCTGTTTGTTTTTGACAACATCGGTGGGGGAAAGAGGGAAAACAACCTAATTTTGGGTAACTAGTTTATTCGATATACTCAGCTTTGAGTAAAATCGACCCAAAAATTAGGTAGTTTGATTTCTCCGTGTACAATGATATTGGTGGAATTATTAAAGAAATCCCTCAATAAATATCTTAGGGATCCCTGGAGAACTTTTCAGTGAAATCCTTGCAAGAAATCCTGGAGATGCATTGGGAAGAATTCTTCTAGGCGCAGTCATTGTGTAATCTGGAGCAACTCTTTTTGCTCGAATGCATTCAGAAACGTCTCTCAAATGCAGAAAATATGGCAAGCCTGCTCGATATTCCTCTAGTACCAGACAACACATTGTGAAAACCAGAGTAATCTTTAAGAACCGTGAGTATCACTACGAAATAAAAATATTTCATCTCTCGTTGTATCTGTCTTGCTAATAGGAATTAAAAAAAAACTCTGCATTAAGAAAGAATAAATTTCTGAAGTATATCTTGCGGCAATAAAAACAAACCATGAAGGAATTTTTTTTATAGAAATATCTGAAAAATAAATTAAATAATTTTTTGAAGGAATCTTTGAAAAATAAAATACCCCAATCTGGAGTACTTTCTGTAGGAAAAATTGTTTCCCCTACCGTGCTGTTGGGTCAGGGACGTCTCTATGGAGCTGTATGTCAAAAGACACAGTAGGCAGGCAGTACGACGTTTGCCGGAACAGCTAGTATGAAATAAAACTTTGGAGGAGCTTATAGCGAAACTCCTATGAAATTTCCACAAGAATTGTTGGAAAAACTCATGGAGGAAACTCCGATGATATTCCCGAGGAATTCCTTCGTTTTAAGAAATACAAGCAAGGATTTCTCTTAAAGGATTTCCCTAAAGAATCCCTGAAGGAATATCTGCAGATTTTTGAAGAAACCCGTGGACTAGTTTCAAGATAAATCTTTAAAAAAAGTATTGAGAAACTAAAGGATAATTCCTGGAGGAATTCCTGAGGGAATCTCTGAAGAAATCCCTGGAGAATCTTTAAAGAGAAAAAACATTAAAAGGAATGCACTTAACTTGGCGAAATTTTTCGGTTTTTTCCTCTAATTATCTATTGATTCCTGCGAGAATCATCTTTATATACGAATTCCGGAAAATTTTGGATAAATCCCGAAAGAATCTCTCCAGGATTTCCTCCAAGAATTCCTCCAGGAATTTTCCCAGGAAATTTCTCCGGGTGATCCGCCAAAATTTCTTCCGGGAATTCCTCCGAGAATTCCTCCGGGAATCACTCCAGAAGTTTCTCCGGGAGTTCCCATAGAAGTTTCTCCAGAAGTTCTTCAAGGAGTTTTTGTAGGAATCCCTCCCCAAGAATTATTCCAGGAATTTTTCCCCCAAGAATTCTTCCAGGAATTTTTCTGGGAAGTTCCTTCGGCAGTTGTCGAGAAAAGCTTCTGGAGGAATATCCGGATGAACTACTGGAGAAATTTTCGGAGAAATTTCTGGAGCTATTCTAGGAAAAAGTCCCGGAAGGAATCTCGGAGGAATTCCCAGAGGAATTTCTAGAAGAAGTTCCAAAGAACCTCCTGGAGAAACGCCCGGACGCATTCCTGCAGAAACTCCCGGAGGAATTCCTGGAGAAATTTCTGGAGGAACTCCGGAATTGATTCTTGGAGGAAATCCTGGAGGAATTCCCAAAAGAACTCCTTGATGAATTTCTGGAGGAATTCGTGTAGGACTTTCTGGTTTAATTCTTGGAGAAATTTCCGGAGGAATTCTTTGAAGAATTTCCGGAAGAATTTCTAAAGGAATGTCATTTCCCGGAAAGAATCTCCAGGGATTTTCCGGAGAAATTTTCAGAAGAATTTCCAGAGGAATTTCCGGAGGAATCCCAGGAAGAATTACCGGAGCAATTCCTGGAAGAATTTCCAGAGCAATTCCTGAAGGAACTCCTGGAAGAACTCCCGGAGGAACTCCCGAAGGAACTCCCGGAGGAACTCCCGGAAGTAAGGTACACCGGGGCAAGTTAAAACGGGTGGGGCAAGTTGAAACAGCGAAATAACATGATGTTTTCTATTGATCATTAACAGTTTGATTGCCATAACACATAGTTTTTGATTCAAACAATCTTTTAACGAAGAATAAATTTCCAAATTTTATTGAAATCTATTTCAAAACTTCGCGTTTCAACTTGCCCTGGTGTACCTTACTCCTGCAAGAATTCCCCTAGGAACTCTGACGAAAGGACAGGTAATAGCCAAAAGAAGGAAAAAAACTTTTTGAATAATAGATTGGAATTTATTTATTTAGTTATCACCGTCTTCGACACTTCAGTCGTACAGACTGCCCTAAGTCTAGATTATCTTAAAATTACACAGATCTCATAATATAATACTTAAAACTAGTTTTAGACATGTTAAAATCAAATACATTAGATTCGTCGTTAAAATGTCTAATACAGGAGTCCAACGAATTATTGTAACCGTAATTTGTCCTGTGATACGGAACTGCTAGTAGGGTGGAATATCGGAAGCGTCGAGGAGGAACATTGAAAGGTATGCGGACGAGAAGTTCTGGACAGTCTACGATTCCCATTATGATGTCGAAGATGAGCAAACGTTGATGATTTACGCGTCTGGTAGACAAAGACTGCAAACCAATCAACTGGCACCGATCCGAATATGCAGGAAGGTTGGTTGGATCGTTCCAGGGAAGCCCTCGTAATGCAAATCGTACGAACTTCTTCTGTACACGTTCGATTGAAACGATGTGTGTAACATAATAAGGAGACCATACTGGAGCTGCATATTCTAAAATGCTGCGCACCAACGCACAGTATAACGCTTTAAGTGCGTATATGTCTGTGAAACCGGATGCATGGCGGCGGATAAACCCTAGAACGGATAAGGCTTTAGCTGTTGTTTTTCCAATGTGGTCGTTGAACGTGAGTTTAGCGTCTATGGTAACGCCCAGATCGCAGATGGAGGTGCAACGTGGCAGCACTTCCGTGCCCATGCTGTACTGGTGTTCCACGGGAGCATTACTACGGGTGAAGGATATAACCTTGCATTTTTTGCTGTTGACGCGCATGCCGTTGTTATCACACCATATTAGCATGGCGTCGATATCCTTTTGTAGAACAGTGCAATCGTTTGGTGACTGGATAATACGAAAGATCTTCAAATCATCCGCGAATGAAAGTTTGAGTGAAGAGAGAATCAAACTCAAATCATTCACGAAGATATTGAATAGTAGTGGACCCATCACACTCCCCTGGGGTACACCAGACGTGATACGAAAAGAGCGAGAGCGTGCCGAGTTGACTGCTACGTATGATGTACGATCGGCTAAGTATGAAGCAATCCACTCGGTAATCCAGTCTGGAAATCCAATGTGCTGAAGTTTATCGATGATCAGGCTGTGTGGAACAGTGTCAAAGGCTTTTGCGAAATCGATATACACCGCGTCTACTTGTCTCCTCTTTTCCATTTCACACGATAGGGTTGTGACGTAACACATCAAATTTGTTGTAGTCGAACGATGTTTCATAAAACCGTGCTGACTGTCCGTGATGATGGGTGATACAATAGTGTAAATAACGTTGTGTACGAGTTTCTCAAAAACTTTGCTAATGCAGCATAGTATGGAAACGCCTCGATAATTCTCCACACGATTGATGTTTCCGGACTTGTGAATTGGAACGATAAACGCTGTTTTCCAAGCAGCTGGAAAAATCCCTTCTCGTAACGAACGGTTGAAGATAGTTGCGATAGGGGCTGCTAATTCACTAGAACAGTTTTTCAGGAATACCGGAGGGATGCCGTCAGTTCCAGACCCTTTTTTAGTATCAAGGTCGTTGATTGCGATCAGCACTTCATTCGAGGAGAACTGTATAACAGGCAGATTAATGCTGTGCGTGGGAATATGGTCAAAGCGATCTTGACGAGCTACTGGAGACACTTTACTGAATACACTCTCGAAAAACAGTGAGAAGAAATCGGCCGCCTCGGAATTGGAACTAGCTGGGATATTGTTGTAACTCACGTTGCAAGGAATGCGAGCAGCTGATTTTTGTTTCTTTACAAAGTCCCAGAAGCATGACGGGTTCAGTTTTACATTGTTCTGGACATCTTCTATATAGGACTCGTATGTAGTTAACAAAATTGACTTGTACGTTCCCTCGACCTCGCGGAGAATAGTTCGGTCGTTATCAGATTTGGTGAGAAAGAAGCGACGCCGTGCTTTTCTCAACGCGTTTCGAAGATGACGAAGCTCACTGGTCCACCAAGGTTTGTTGGAGGTTGAGTTGAACACACGTCTTTTGCGAGGCACACAATCGTTAAAAATTGCACAAAGCTTGCTGTAGAAAGCGGATACTGCATCATCGGTAGTACCTATTTCCAAACGATGATCCCACTCAACCTCGGAGAGCGTATGTCTCAACTGGTCGTAGTCACACCTGTTGAAATCGTAAGCATCGGAGCATTCCAATGTGCTTACAGGAGCCATCCAATCGTCTCCGCTCACATCAATCAGTAGTACGACGGGTGTGTGATGATCGTCAACAGGCAGCAGTGACGTAGGAGCAGCAAAAATGTCCATTTGCTCCGGTAGGCTTACGAATACGAGGTCGAGAAGATTTCCGTTTTTGCTCACAAAACTATTGATTTGCCTCAGACCAGTAGCAAACATGGTTTCTGTGAGAAACTGCTCTTTCTCGGATGAGATGTTTGAAGGAATGTAGCCATTAATGTCGTCGTCTAATTCCCAGCACAGTTTTGGAAGGTTAAAGTCACCCAAAGACAGAACAATGTCCGCATCAGACGCTTGGCTGACGATGTACTGAACTGCATTAGCATGAGTAGCGTATAGATCGACATGGGTGCTTGGTGGAAGATAAACAGTGATAATGTAGAGTGAACGAGCTTTCGACTTAATGCAAACTGCGGTTTGCTCAAGCCTTTCACTATTCGGTATTTGAATAACCTCGCAGTGAAGGTGATTTTTCACTGCTATCAGCACTCCACCACCTCGAGTATGTTCGCTGGTTAATTCGCTCCTGTCACAGCGAAAAAGGGTGTAATCGGGCGATATTTCTGCACTACTGATTTCCTTCGTCAGCCAGGTTTCCGTGAAAACCAACACGTCGTAGTCACAACTGGTGAGCAGCAAACGTAGTTTTACGATTTTGGTGCGCAAGCCTCTTACATTTTGGTAGTACACCGAGAAGTTCGTCTTCTGGTTATTGTCGGTTTCCTTGACGCCGGACACAATTCTGGTTCCCGGTGACTCACAGCATGCCAAATTATTGGATGCGTTTCTGGAATCGTCAGATGTTACCGGAGAGGAAATGTTCGTATTACATGCATACTTGCCTGCGATAGCGGGTTGGAAGACCCCCTCTCCAAACTCATACGCAGGACCGGGATGGCTGCAGGTCGCTGGCAGGAGTGGCTCGACTGCGATGAGAGGATTGGGGGCTCCCATGACACTTGCAGGCGTGCATCCCGGTGAAGTTGACAATGATGCGTGATCATTAGTGCTGGGTGGATTCCATGAACTCCAAAAGGTGTTCGAGCAGGGGGACGAGCTGTCAGACGTGCCAGACATTAATGGAAGGGTTGAGCTCTTATTTCGTATGTACTTGCCTGCCATGACGGGTTGGAAGACCCCCTCACCAAGCTCGTACACAGGACCGGGACGGCTGCAGGTCGCTGGCAGGAGAGGCTCGACTGTGACGAGAGGATCGGGGGCTCCCATAAAGCTTGCAGGCGTGCATCCCGGTAGTGCTAAAATGGACTTGCTTATTGATGAAGATGGTGATGAACAGTTGCAATCTTCGGATGTATTGGCGATGAATCGTAATGAGCTTGAGCAGGGAATCGATCTGGTGGAGGCACAACACATTACTGGAAGGGAGGTGATCTTAATGCGAGCATACTTGCCTGCGAGGAAGGGTTGGAAGCCCCCCTCTCCGGACTCGTACGCAGGACCGGGATGGCTGCTGGTCGCTGGCAGGAGTGGCTCGACTGCGACGAGGGGATTGGGGGCTTCCACAGTACTAGCAGGCGTGCATCCCGGTGAAATTGACGATGGTGCATGATGTTTAGTGCTGGGAGAATTCGTTGAGCTCCAGAACGTTCTCGAGCGGATGATCGGATGGAATAAGTCAGAAGCGACGGACATTAACGGAAGGGTTGTGTTCTTATTGCGTGTGTACTTGCCTGCCCTGACGGGTTGGAAGACCCCCTCACCAAGCTCGTACACAGGACCGGGATGGCTGCAGGTCGCTGGCAGGAGTGGCTCGACTGTGACGAGAGGTTTGGGGGCTCCCATAAAGCTTGCAGGCGTGCATCCCGGTTGTTCAGTGGAGGTGGACTGTCCTTGAAGCGGCATAACGTTTACTGGGTGTTCGGAAGTCGTACTGCAGATCCGTTTTTTGTGTTTGGTTCGAAAGGGCGAACAGAAACACCATCTGGCCAGTACCATGGGTCACCGACTACGCGAGAAGCTGTTCTGCATATGCTGACTTTGAATGAAACGTAGGAAAGGTCTTCCACTTGCTTTCCTCGTGGAACTAGCTTGGTGACTTGAACCAGAGCCGAACAAACATTCGCAACATCCATTACGTGTCTCTTGACCTCCTCTTCGCTTTGATCAGGTTCAAATGGAGTCACATAAAAAGATTCCATTTCGCTGTTACTCTGAGATCCTGTAGCTACTTTCAAAGATGAGCGAATGGGTTCACGATTGATGCGGGAACTTTGACCATTGTCGGTTGCAACATCATCAGAAGTATTTGTGCTGATGCGATTTGCATTATTGGGAGGTGATGCAAGTCTAGTACCACTGTCATTCAACACGGGATTTGGGCGATCAAAAGAAGCTGCCGGTGTTGAGTTGTTGGCTCGGGGGAGGCTCTTGGGAGAGCTATCTGAGCTAGTCGGACGGTTGGTCATGATCTGCACACGTTTTCCAGATCCAGCAATAATCTTATCGGGGATATGAACAGTAGAACTGTTGATCTCATCGAGTACCTCAAAGAAGGAGGTCTCTTCACAGGATCTAGATCTATTGATGGGATCATCCGTCATATCATCAAAATTCAGTCCATTGATGCTACGCAAGAAACTGGTGTGATCGGATATATCAGCTGACTTGCTGTGGTTTTGCGTCTTGTTGTTTTGTCGAAGAATTTCGCCGTAGTTGCCCAGCCTGGTGTCCATGGAATCGGTGCGAATCAACAGTTCACGCAGGGCTTTCATTATCATCCTTTCACGGTCATAAACAGCAGGATCGAAGTTCAAACGGCATGATCTACAAAACCAGAGCAGACCAATTTCCGCTGACCAAGCAGAAAATTGGGATTTTGTCATTCCACTACATGTGAAATGAAAAGCCAAGCCGCATGGTCCACTACACGTAATCAATTTTGCTTGCTCGACTGATTTAGAGCAGATTTTGCATGGTTCCATTATGAATAGTTTATCGAGATATGAAAAAGTGTTCCAACGTAGCGCAATGAAACGGTGGAGAGGAAGCTTGAATAAACGCCTACGGTTATGCACGATAATGCCTTCGATATACGCAAGCTTTCTAGCAGTTTCCAATTATTGCTGGCAGATGTCGCTTCGGAAAAAAAAAACGAACGGGGGGGTATTAGCCTGTGCGCGCAGGCGTAGTCGACATACGAATGACACTACACAGAGAAAAATTTCTACTCAGTGGCTGAGTTGGTCCTACTCAGAAATCGAAAAATCCTTTGTTTTCTTACTCAGTTTCCGTTAAAAGTGGGACAACCCATTGCGAATGGGTTGTCCCACTTTTAGCCGAAACTGAGTAAGAAAACAAAGGATTTTTCGATTTCTGAGTAAGGCCAACTCAGTCATTGAGTAGAAATTTTTCTCGGTGTAATGAGTGGAGCTTTTTTGTCGACCATTCAAAGCTTTCAACAGTGTTCGACATTCGATCTGGCTGAAATTCAATTCGACCGTTATTTTTTTATTCAAATCAGCTTTTGTGGTTGCGGTAAACAGAAGCATTTCTCGTAAATGATTCCTCCTGAAGACACTGTATGCTAAAGACACGAAATCTGATGATTGTTGCTATTGATGATGATTGTCGCGTGATGACGATGATGCTGTCGAGCAATGCTTTTAAAGTGCGTTTGACAGGTCTCCTGCTCGATTGGAATGACATTGACAGCAAATTTGGAATTCCAATTGGAACATTTCGTGTCTTTGCATATAGTGTCTTTAATTCCTCCGTCTCAATTGCAAGTGATTGCAAGATTATTTGTAAAAGTGTTTTGAATTGCGTGTAAGATTTTTCAAATTCCCGATATTATTGTGTATGGAATATATCACTTATTGGGAATATTTATAGATTATGACGCTAAAAATTTAAACGTCTTATTTTTGGCGTAGGTGTGTTGAAACTATCGCCAATAAAACGCATACATATTTCGATTTTCAATGCCATAACCCTTTTGTGACGGAGCTCAAAAAAGTGAAATTTCCATACAAATTGCTCAAATTTGGCTCTCCAGAACTCTCAGACTTTTTAATATATCAACACTTTTTCTTCGGCATTTGCCAGAGCTACTCCTTGTCTTTCGATTCCTAACTTTGTACACCTAGATAAATAAATCGAAAATTAAAAATTTGCGACAGATAAAACTTTTTCATGTTTTACGATTTTTGCTCACTTTTTGTTTAACTTGTTGTAGTAAATTTCACACACAACATAAACAAAAGTTTGTTTGCACACATGCAAGTATAAGTAATGGCTCAATCATCAAAATAATTTACTTCAGGTAAACCAAAGGCTAAACAGTTGAACAAATTTCACGAAATTGTTATTGCTCAACAGCACAATTGTGCTGGTTCGTCACGAAAGAGATATTCAATCGTTATGTGAAGCAAACGATTTTCTTCTTGTCTCAACCAGCGCATCTACAATGGGGGACCATTTGAATTGTTCTATTGATATACTTGCCGTAACTGTTTATAATTACGTAAAGAACATAATGATTGATTATGGCATTTAAAATCGAAATAAAAATTATTTCAATTTGGATTTAAGTTTGGAAAATATCAGATAAATAATGAAGTATCATAAAATTATTACAATTTAGAGATTTATTTTCAAATTTACTAAAAATGTCGAGCAAATAACGGGAAGCTGTACGGGAGTGTAGAATTAGCATCTAAGTTCAAATACACAAAAATAAAAACAAAACAAAAAAAAAAACGGGAAGCTTGGGGTGAGTAATTTTTGACCAATTTATGAATACTTTTTTGTAATTTGACGGTTTTGTACAACTTCTAACAAGTCAGAAAGGATTGGAATTGACCCGTTGCTCGCAGATAAACATACGTAACACTCATCGAAAGGGCTTGTGGAGATTTCAAGCTGTAACACCACGAAGGACACCCACCCACCCCCTCCAGCGTTATTACATTTGTGAACAAGCCCTTAGTAGACCAATAGAGTAGCTCGCGTTCAGTATCATACGGGCGTATCTTCAATGATCGATTTCTCTTCATCGATTTTCTCTTTAATTAATAACTTGACCGGCAAAACATTTTCGGTTATTTTTGTTGTTTTAGTAGCTAGTCCTAGTCGTCCTTCACCGAAATACACCTGGAGATCATCCGAATATTGGTCGTATTTCCAGAAATAATCCGAAGAGATAATCGATGAAGAGAAATCGATCATTGTAGATACGCCCGTATGATACTAAACGCGAGCAGTTTTCTTTAAATATTTAAATATATGAAGCCTAACGTCGGACGTCGAGCGCTGGACAGCGGAGCTGGCCCTTAATGCAGCGCAGTACCCGGGAAGAGGAAAAGAGCTCGATAATAGCATATTTTGATATTAAGATCAAAATGTGTTATTGGTTTGATTGATATAAGAGATAAAAGATCTAAAAATAATATCTAAAATTTACTCCTGGAACATCATCATCAGATCATATTTAGATTTGGTAAGATCTAACCAATAGCAGCAAGCTTTTCGTTTAATCTGAAATATCAAATTTTGATATTGTTCAGATGTTTCAGGAACATTTTTCAGATATTATTTTCAGATCTTTTATCTCTTATATCAATCAAACCAATATCACGTTCTGATCGTCAGTACTTCACCTCTACCCGGGTATGCTCGTCGTTCGTCCGACACACGGTTTACGAAAAAATCTTATTTTAAACGGCATGGATATTTAATACAGCCTAAAATTAAATTTCATTTTACGACAATTAAGAAAATCAAATGAATTACTTAAATCTTAACCAGTATTGGGCTTTCAATATTGCGGTGATTCCACCCGTTTAGAGCCGATGCACGGGTGTCCTTCGTGGTGTTAGCCCTTTCGATGAGTGTTACGTCTGTTTGTCTGTGGGCAACGATTAAATCCCACACACTAAGATTCAGATGTTCCAGCTCAGTAATTTTTTTCACCGAGTTCAGTATTTTTTTCCATCTTTTTACTAAGTTTTCAACAGCAGATTTATCTCGGTACACTCGGTAATCGTATTTACCGTTCACCAGTAACTTTTGACAGTTTATTAGCTGAGCTCAGTAACTCATTAACGGAATATCCGCAAAAGAAATAGCCGAGCGTACCGAGTTAAATCTGCTGTTGAGAACTCAGTAAAAAGATGGGAAAAATACCGAGCTGATCTTAGTGTGCACTCCTTTCTGACTTGCTAGAAGTTGTACAAAACTGTCAAATTACAAAAAAGTACCTACTCATAAATTGGTCAATGATTAACTCTTCAGAAATTACTCACCCCAAGCTTCTCGTTATTAGTAAGTTTGAAAATTAATCTCTAAATTGTTATAATTTTATGATACTTCATACTTTATCTGATATTCTCCAAACTTAAATTCAGTCTGAAAAAAAAAATCGATTTTAAATGTTATAATCAATCGTAATGTTCTTTACGTAATTAACAACAGTTACGGCAAGTATAACAATAGAACAGTTCGAATGGTCCCCCATTGTAGATGCACTCGTTTGTTTTACATAACGATTGATTATGGCATTGAAAATCGAAATATGTATGCGTTTTATTGGTGATAGTTTCGATACACCTACGCCAAAAATAAGTCGTTAAAATTTTTAGCGTCATAATTTATAAATATTCCCAATAAGTAATATATTCCAAATACATTAATTTCAGGGGTTTGAAAAATCCTACCCGCCATATAAAACACTTTCACAAAGAATCTTGCAGCATTTTACGAGAAATGCTTCTGTTTACCGCAACCACAAAAGCTGATTTGTATAAAAAAATAACGGTCGAATTGAATTTCAGCCAGATCGAATGTCGAACACTGTTGAAAGCTTTGAATGGTCGACAAAAAAAGCTCCACTCATTAGTGTCATTCGTATGTCGACTACACCTGCGCGCACAGGCTAATGTGCAGCGGAGACGAGGAAACAACAATCACAATGTTCACTATGTTCACAATGCTGCTATACAGTTAAAACATACACTGCACTAAACGGATAACACTACGTATCGGCGCGGAAAGCACAATAGATACACATTAGTGTGGGTCATCGGAAGCGTTTTCTCAGACCAAAGCTTTTTTGGTTCCGTTTCGGGTCCTAAGTATCTGTGCAAAATTTGAGCACGATCGGTTGCGTCTACACTTTGCGCATTGCAATTGAAATTTGTATGGGATTTTGTATGGGAAAACATACTTTTTTGCATTTTAGCCATAAGTTGAAAATGTTTGTCTGAAACTTTTTAACCGATACTGTAAAATGATAGCCTAGGATGTTCTGAAGAACTTTGTTGAAGACCGCAAAGAGACCCGATGCTTGTGAAAATAGTTATAACCAACTAACTGCATGCATGTGTTTATGTTTTAACATGTAAAGGAATAACAATAGCAACAAAATCATGATGTTTCGCCAAGCAATGCCAACGCTATAACTTTTTTCATAATCATCAGATTACATCGCAGTCTTCGACAAAGTTTTTCAGGACACCCTAGGCTATGTTTTCACTTTAACGGTTACACGGTTTTAGAAAAAATCGAGCTTGTTATGAGTGAAATGCAAAAAAGTGTGTTTTCCCATGTAAAACCCCATACAAACTTCAAACGCGATGCGCAAAACGTAGACATAACCGATCGTGCCCAAATTTTGCACACTTATTTGGGTCCTGAAATGGCATCAAAAAAGCTTTGATCTGATGGGATACCATTGAATTTTTCACTTTTCCATATAAACGATGACCCACTCTAATACACATAAACCGGCGCGAATAAATTTACGGTTGGTTTGTAGCGTTTAATTCAACGGAAAATAAGAACTTGTTCAAGACGTGGATGAGCTTAAGCAGTGCTGCCAGAGTTTCATGGAATTGACGTATTCCATAGCAGTTGGAAAAAGTACTAGACTTCGCCCCCTTCATTCAAATTTTTTATGTTTCAGCAGCGTTTCATTTCCTTTTGTAGAGCCGAATACCGTTGCATCAGTGGAACTTTTCGCTGAGTGCGTAGCTCACCCATGTTATTCTTGCTGGTGTCAATACATGAATGCATTCTTGATGACCTCCACTCAGCGAAGAGAATTGTCAGACAAAAGAGGCACAAAACAAGCAACAAAGAAGGCGCGACGATTACTCTTTATCCCTACTGGTAACAGATAATGACATGATCTCGAAAATTTTTGTTGCAGATAAAACGGAAGCTGAATTTGTTTCGTACTTTTCAACTCGTGAATAACACAGCGTAACAAAAATTAACTTTTTGTTTGTCTCAAGAGCAACCTTTTGTGTCTCCGAAGGATTTTGGGCCGCTGAATCCGAATCCGGGCTCAGAATTGCTCTAACACGTCAAAATTTTGAGCTATACCTCAATTTATAGGGCAAAATATGCGATTTTGGGCTTTTTTGACTGCAAGCCATTAAGCAAGGAAATATTTTTTTTAAGCAATCAAAAGGTTAATTGGTCAATCATCATCTAAATTAACGACTCATGCAAAATATTTCGTTTTACCAAATCGAATTTGATAGTTTTAAGCGATTTATGTTAGGTACGATATTTCCCATACAAGTTACCCTCCAAAAGTTGCATGCAAGTTTTCATACTAACATAAAATGCTTAAATCTTTCAAATTTGATTAGGTAAAACGAAATATTTTGCATGAGTCGTTAATTCAGATGTTAGTTGACCAATTAACCTTTTGATTGCTTAAAAAAAATATTTCCAAGCTTAATGGCTTGCAGTCAAAAAAGCCCAAAATCGCATATTTTGCCCTATAAATTGAGGTATAGCTCAAAATTGTGACGTGTTGGAGCAATTCTGAGCCCGGATTCGGATTCAGCGGCCCAAAATCCTTCGGAGACACTTAAGTTTGCTCTTGAGACAAAAAAATGTTGCGCTGTGTAATCAATTATTACTAACCCAAAGTCAAAACTGTCTGATGACAGATCTTCAGCAGAGTTGCAGTGTTTATCGACTTGAAGTTACCGTTCGAAAATCCCCAAACTCGTGGTGTACGAAGTTTATCCTATTATTTTCAAGTTGGGACAAACTTATGTCGCATTGGGTGGATTGTCGCAACAAATACAGGTTGCGACATTGTCATTATTGTTGCGCGATGGCTGAATTTTGATTCACTGCCTCCACTGCTATTTTACGTTGCCACCTTCCGGGATATCCGCTGCTCGAGTTCCAAGTTCGTCAACGAACGATCTCTTCACCACAGACAAACAGACGTAACACTTAGAACAATTTCCGTAAAAAATCATCGTCCACTTTACACTACCATCCTCTGGTGCGAATGCTTTACGAAACACTGCGTTGTGCTATATCATCAACAAAAGGCGTTAGTGTGAAACGTCAAACGCAAAAAAAAAAACGATGTGCGTGCCTCTGGTTGTGGAAGCCACAACTATGTCTGTGTCTTCACAGTTGAATCCTCCAATCGGCGTGTGTTAAATCGTTGTCCGAGTCGTTCCTTCTACCGCAGGGTTCTACTTGATGTTATGGGAATAATATTCTACTCGCATTTTTGATGTTTTAATCGTTGAAGCGACCAAAACGAGACCAACACGAGTTATCATCATGCCAGAGCCCGTAGCGTAGTGGCTACACGTTCACTTCATAAGTGGATGGTTATGGTTTCGATCCCAGCCCCGGCACTTGCAATTTTTCGTCAGTTGCTCTTCCCCCCGAGAGCGGCTGGCACCTGACACAGACAAACAGACGTAACACTTACGAAATTTCCATCGACCATGCTTTCAACGATCACTTTAAATTTTCATAGTTGTGGCTTTCACAACCAGAGGCGCGCACATCGTTTTTCTATGCGTTTGACGTTTCACACTAGTGTCTTCTGTTGACGATATTGGACTGGTAAAGTAACAAGAGCCACACATAAACATTCTCGTACTCATCATTCTACCATGGACAGGGTAGAAAAATGACAGCAGCGCAAAGGCAACCAGTTCAATATATCGATCTATATATTGTGCATCCCAGCTTAATCACTCAGATGCTGATGATCTCAACCAGCCGTCGTTTATCGCGAAAAGATTGCGCCCCGTTTGATTTGTATACGGCGGCTGATTATCCATGACAGCTCCCACCCGGCGGCTGCAAAAACAGTTTTAGCCAAGGTGCACACCGTGTGTAAATCATACGTGCGCGGTCTGGCGCGATCTGATGCTGCGCGTTTCGAACGCAACTTGTTGAGAATCTAAGATAAGCGCGACAATATAGTACAATAAGAATAGAACACATTTAGGCGCTGTACAAAGAGTAAGTGCCAATTGGAATCGCTCACGCAGTGCCCAAGTGGACAAAAGAGCTATAAATTAGGTTAAGTGCTTGGAGAATAAATAAAACGAGTTATCATAATTTGAAATATCACAAGAATATCTTTGCTCGGGTAGGCTGCACTACCCTCTAAGCACACAGCTCCTTACAGGCAGTCTTTGTCCTCGATTGGCCCGTGGAAGCATGAGGTAGGAATTTGTAAAGAGCAGAAATATGTTGGCGGCTGAAGCAATCCGTACCATTACCAAAGCAACAAAATTTATCGTCGAAAAATCTAGAGCCAGAATAAGATTATGCTAAAAACAACATTTTTTGTGTTTCATACGGACCCACTAGCACAGCATCGAGCATTTGTCGAGTAGTTCAGCAGTGTTCTTCAATCTAATTGCATTGAATTTTGCTCCTCACGTTTATCATGAAGAGTCGAGCTTCCAGGAAAATAAAAAAAAACAGAAAGTCTTTCTTTCCTACTTGACCAGCAGAAAAAAAAGCTGTTGTCATTCTCACGTGGTGCTGAAGCCACGTGTGATTGAGATGTTGCACCTTGTCAACTGTTTCATAGACGGAAAGGCTGAAAGACCACGTTTATTTTCCAACGTTCGTCAGGCTTCGACGTCGCCAAATGATTCTGTCTTCCGACCCAAGTTCTGGCAAATTGACTGGCCGAGTTGTACCTAGCCTATAAGTGATCCTGATGATGATAACTCCGGTCGACATAGTGCATTGGGACCAAGTTTGGTTAGTTTCTCGATACAACAACGACGTACATTTTCGGTTGGCGGCGGTCTGTACTTCTACGATGAGAGCAACGAGAACAATCCAATTTCGAGGGAATGTTTTCTTTGTCACTTGAGTGCATACGATGACTGACGGTCGAATGTTCGGCTCGGTAGGGAAATGATCAATTTGTGGAATTGCTTCCTAATGAACGTACAAAAAGTTGACGAGTTTTGTCCTTCGTATTATCTTAGTTGCTCCATTGGAGAATTCTAGGGCAAAGCAACCGGAATGAACGGAAACGATTTGAAAAATCACCCTTCACTAGATTGGAAATCCGATGGAGTAACTAATTTCTTTGGTTTCTGCTATTCGCTCTAATTAATAACCAATCGTTTTTCTCTCGTTTTCAACAGCCGTCGTGTGCCGCACCTGGAGACCACAGGCACTCTACGGGAAACGCGGGTTCACTCGTACACCTCCTAATGAAACTTACCGACTAGAGTAAAGCACCCGACCGTCCTGGTTAATCCGCACAAACTTGTTCGGTGTGGTGATGGTATGCAGGTAGCTCTGTTTGCCGTTGTAGAAGTACGTGTCCGGTTTCCAGATCCGACCGAGCATGGAAATGCTCAGCGCCAGCGTGTTGTACTCGCCGGTGAACGCTAGCCGGCGGTCAACCCAGGACTGGCGGAAGTAGCAGTCCATCGAGTAGGTCTGAAAGAGGAAAGCGGATGTCGGTGTTGAGATAGTGCGATGGGATTTAGTTTCGTGGCATTCCAGTTGGATGATGTTATTTATGTAAGGAGAAAACTGACTGACTGGAGCGTTAAAAACAAGTTGAAGCTAGGTTAATGAAAAGAGGGATGGGGTGTTGCAAATATTTTAGGAAGACCGTTACGCGTTTATATTATCGCCAATCCGGAGAATGCGGGTTAGATTCCCATTCCGGTCGGGAAAATTTTCTCGACTCCCTGGGCATAATGTATTATTGTACTTGCCACACAATGTACAAATTCATGCAATGACAGGCAAAGAAAGTCCTTCAACTAGAAACTGTGGAAATGCTCAAAGAACACTAAGTTTAAGCGATGCAGGCCAAGTCCCAGTGCGGACGTAGAGCTATAAATAAGAAGAAGAAGATGATGAAGAAGAAGAAGAACGGTATGTCACAATGTCTGAAACACCCTATGTAAAACCATTACAAGTCGGATTCTATAATACCAGGATTTTGAAAATGATCGCCACAGATATCCGGGTGACCCCCAAGCAACACACATGTTATATATTAGTTACGACAGCGCAAGTTTTGGTTGTATGAAAGTTTATTTCACGTTATTTCAACACAATGTTAGAATTACGTAAAATTAACTTCTATACAACCTAAACTTGCGCTGTCGTAACTCTAATATAACATGTGTGTTGCTTGGGGATTCAGATAATCAAACCACTGTTTTTTAAATTCATCCTTCCAGAAGGTCCATCAGTCGATTAGTTCAAAAATGTCATCTTAAATTTCTTTAGGAATTCCTGGTAGTGGCCCACGCGGAAATAGGGATAGGAATAGGGGTCCCCAGGTGTTGCTGGGGACAGACTAGTGATATTAATGGGATCTGTATTACGCGGATTACCCTGCCTTTACTGTGCCCCTCCTAGAATTTCCTTAACCTTCCGTAAGTCACGCAGCTGGCCACAAAATACAACAGCGCGATCGCTCGAGGGTTAATCCGAAGACCACATTATCAACAAGACATGCAACACTGCTGAAAATCGGGAGTCACTGCTAGCAGCGCCACCCCGGATGAAGGTGGGACTATTCATGATAGTGTGTGTAAATTTTCATACTCGCACCAATACATTCTTACACTTTTACACAAATGTATCACCTTAGCTCACCAGGCGGCGGTGCCGTCGGTGACGCTTGCCGTTAGTATGGGAAAATAACAGAGTTGCATGTCTTCTTGATAAAGTAGTCTTCGGTTAATCTGAGTGAAGATCTAACTTTCCCCGAAAACCTTTCTGAAGCGTGCCTTAAATCCTTATGATCTTCGCTTGCCATCACTTTGAATTTTCTTAACAGTTCTTCTCAAAATTGCTCTGCGACCTTCAAATCGACGTAGGTAATGAATCAATTTAGGGAAATGGGTTTTCTAAATTGACTGGTGAAACTGCTTTGACATCCATGTTCACAACAGAAACATGTGCTCGATGAACAAATTGAGATTTGAATTATGAAAAGAAATCCACGTACTCTGGTGAGACTCGAACTCACGACTCCCAATTTGCTAGACGGGCGCTTCTACTCCTTCAAGCTACCGAGTCACTCGACTACCTCCGTCGCCAGTAGGCGTAGAACTGAACTCGATTCTACAGTCGCACATGGTTTTGCTTATTTTCACAATCCTAGTCCCCTTCGGATGAGATTGGATGAACATCGAGCACATGTTTCTGTTGTGCACATGATGAATGTCTAATAGGCCTGTCCACCTTTTCAAAATTATTCTGTGATTCTCAAGTCCACCCTCATATTTTGATTTTGATCTTTTTGGCATCCTAAAAGAAGTAACTGGTCAGAATTTAAGCCAAATCCATTAAAATTAAGAGGTGCATCAAATCAATTTTGTGTTTTTCGGCTCTTTTTGAACTTAAAAAAAATCAAAACTACACTAAAACATGTCAAAACTTAATTCTTTCGGCAGAAATTGAAAGCTATACTTGTTTGCTACAATTTCTCCGAACAACGTGTGCCAATAAAATTGAAGGAAACATGTGTAATTATCACATTTGTGATCAGAAAAACCTTAAATAGTTGATTTTTTGATAGATTTCGTTCTGGAACACCTCAATATACGTAATAAGTTTGATATTTTAAAACGGCATCATATTCTCTCATGTTTTTGGGATATTTTCTTCTTTGACACCAATGCTGTAGGAGTTAAACAAAAAATATCAAAATTCGGGAAAGCCAAATGTGGCCTAAAAACTAGCTTTTCGGAGGCAACCACGCTGTGGCGCTAAATTGTACTGAACGTAGTAGCTTCGCTTCCTTGTAGTTTGCCTTGGCTACCCCCTACCACGGGTGATAACAAACAAGCGTGATGACAGGTGTTGGCTATCATATCAGTGCTGACGCGATGCCACTTTTTGCCCGCCAAAGCGTGATTGCACCCGAAAAGCCAGTTTTTAGGCCACATTTGGCTTTCACGAATTTTAGTATTTTTTGCTCAACTCCTACAGCATTGGTGCCAAAGAAGCAAATAACCAAAAAACATTGGAAAATATGATGCCGTTTTACATTTTATAAAAACATGGCATCCGATATTCTGAAAAAATAAGACAACGATCCAAAATTCAAACCAAACAAGTGTCATGAAGCCACAAAATTTTGAAGCGTCATTTTAGATTTTCAAGTCATCATTTTTTGACTCCGGATATCTACACCAACTAATAATAACAGCCATCTTATTTATTTATTTATTGTGAATTCCTCCATTTGACAAAATGTCTTAATGAAGCTTAAAAATAAAAAAAATGCCTTATATCGTACAATTAATTAAAAACATTGGTCATGAACAAAAACAACTAACTCATGGAACGGAAGTATGACGAACAGGGTCGTGCTGTCCATAAGCGGTGTTCCGACCTTCCAACCTGAGGAGGTTTTGTCTCCGGAGCGATCGTGCTGGAGCATTAATGTTTATTCTGGCCAAATAACAGCCATCTTGAACATTGAGACATCATTTTGGATATTCTGGATTCATTTTTGGACTCTGCACCTAAACCTACATAAAATAGTCGCCGCATTGATTTTTGACATGTCGTTTAGGATTTTCTGGTTACCAGTTTTGGACGAAGTCCGGCATTCTTCCCAATTATTTATTATAGTCATAAGGACCATATCGTTAATTATGAGTACACCTTTGAGGCTGTGTATTAAAAAGCCTTATTTTGACAACTGCTATGTGTCTATGTGTTGCTAACGTTGTAAACAAACGATAACCTTCATTAAAAGTTAAAGATTTTCCTCAAGTGGAACAATGCGAGGGTTTACGGGGAAGAAGCGAAAATCGATTGTGACCAAGCACTGCAATGAAAAATGATCATCGCTAAGAAAATTAGCAAAAATTGAATGTGTTTGGGTTTTTGTTGTCCCAAATGCTATCAAACGATTCGGTATGCATAACACACTGAAAGACTTACCCGGACGCGGAAAAAAAACAGGTGCATCCTAGTCAAATTTGGACAGCAAAATTTGCAAAATCGTTGAAGGAAAATAGGAGGTGTCCATTAGAGTTTACGCAAAAAAGTGTGCAACAGCTGTTGGTATGGTTCAACGCGCCAAGGAGCGTAATTCCCTGCAGACCTACCCAAAACAGAAATGTCCAAAACGCATTAAAATTCTGGCGGATTATGTGAAAACTCGAGCATGAAAACTGTACGACGATGTTTTGAGCAAAAATTGCATGTACATAATCATGGATGATGAAACGTATGTCAAATTGGACTACAAGGCACTTCCAGGGGCGCAGTTTTTCACTGTGAAGCATGGCACGGATGCTACGAATTAGGAGAAATCGATTTTTTGCGAAATAATTGGGAAAATGTGTTGGTTTGGCAAGCAATTTGTCAAAGTGGTATGAAATCGTCACCTTTCTTCACCGTCCCAAGTATGAACGCCGAAATATACCGGAAGAAATGTTTCCAGAAACTTATTCTGCCACTCATCTGAAAGCACAAAGGTCCTACATTACTTTGGCCGGATTTGGCATCTTGCCACTACGCGCGTGACAACTTTGACAGGTATGAAGAAAATAATGTTCAATTTGTGGAAAAGGCAATGAATCCTCTAAATCGCCCGCAAATAAAGCATGTTGAGAAATAGTTAACTTTGATGAAAGGGAAACTACGGAAAAAGGATAGAGGAGCAGAGGACGTCACAAAATTCAAGAAAAACTGGGTCAACGTAAGCAAAACCATCGTCGGAACGGTTGTCCAAAACCTTCTGAAGAACGCCAAGAAGAAAGTGCGAGAGGTGGCAAGATCCACGAAAAATTAAATATACAATCATGTCATGGGCTTTTCTGATGGTCAATAAACAATGTAATTGAATTTAATTTATAAAATAAATACAACATTTCCAAATACAGCCATTTTCTGGTGTACTCATAATTAACGATACAGTCCTTATTATGTACATTGTTGAAAGTCTAAAATATATACAGGGGATGGCCAAAATGTTTGGGATAGGCAACTTTTTTTCTCCCACAAAAAAATTCAACATGCTGTAACTTTTTATAGAGTGCATCAAAAAATCTCAAATTTTGATTGTTTGTCAACCTATTATATGTGCATCATTGGTACAAATTTGGGCTCGATTGATTAATTTTTCGCGAAGTTAGAACCGTTCGGGTAAAACACTATTTTTTAGACAACTATTTTTCGAACTGTCATATCTCGGAAGCCAGTGAACCGAATTGAATTAATTGTTTAACGTTTATCAACAATATATTGATAGTTAATACGACGTTATAAAATATAATATTTTCTCACGGCAAATTAAGTTATACCGGGTTGAAATTTTTACCCATATAGAGGAAAATAAGTAAAATTTATAATACCACACAAAAATTATTAAATGTATTCTTTCTTCAATCCTAATAGGCTCTAATATATCTGATTAGAGATAATTTGAGAACAGAAGGGGAAAGTCTTTGGATATCAACACTAAAATTTATTGACATTGATGTAAAAAAATGACATATTTTCGAGAAAAATCCAAAAAGTGTCAACCCATGATAACTTTTTTCAACGTTTAAAAAGTACCTATGTTTTAATGGTTGGTGAAGCATTTACACATTGTTGGTGTGCGTTCAAAATTTCATTCAATTCGGTTCACTGGTTTCCTAAATATGACAGTTCGAAAAATAGTTGTCTAAAAAATAGTGTTTTACCCGAACGGTTCTAACTTCGCGAAAAATTAATCGATCGAGCCCAAATTTGTACCAATGATACACATATGATAGGTTGACAAACAGTCAAAATTTGAGATTTTTTGATGCGCTCTATGAAAAGTTATAGCATGTTGAACTTTTTTGAGAGAGAAAAAAAAGTTGCCTATCCCAAACATTTTGGCCATCCCCTGTATAGGCATAACGGTCTGTCCGGAACAAATGTTTACCCTGCGGATGATCCTAGATAAATTTCGGGAATATATCTTGCAGACTCACCATCTGTTCATTGATTTTAAAGCAGCGTACGATTCAGTGAAAAGAAATGAGCTTTGGCAGATAATGTCAGAACATGGTTTTCCGGCGAAACTAATTAGGCTGATACACGCAACGCTGGATGGATCAAAATCAAGTATTCGGATCGCGGACGAAGTGTCTACGTCGTTTGTGACCTTGGATGGATTGAAGCAGGGAGATGCTCTTTAAAATTTATTGTTCAACATTGCACTCGAAGGAGTGATTAGGAGGTCAGGCGTGCAGAGGAATGGCTCTATCATCACACGGTCGCACATGCTCCTCGGTTTTGCGGACGATATTGATCTCATCGGCATCGATCGTAGGGCAGTGGAGGAAGCTTATGCTCCTCTGAAGAGAGAGACAGCGAGGATAGGCTTGACGATTAACTCTACCAAGACGAAGTACATGATAGCGGGTAGAGACAGAAGCAGGCCTAGTGGTGTTAGTGCTGAGGTAGTGATTGGTGGGGAAGTATTTGAAGTTGTTGAAGAATTTGTTTATCTTGGAACACTTGTGACATGTGACAATGACGTTTCCCGTGAAGTGAAAAGGCGTATTGCAGCTGCGAATAGGGCCTTTTACGGATTGCGTAGCCAGCTTAGGTCCCGTAACTTGCAAACGCAAACAAAATTCGCTCTGTATAAGACGCTGATTCTTCCGGTTGCCCTCTACGGTCACGAAGCGTGGACGTTAAAGGATGTAGACCGAAAAGCTTTTGGAGTTTTTTAGCGCAAAGTGCTGCGGACAATTCTCGGTGAGAAACAAGAAAATGGAGTGTGGCGCAGACGCATGAATCACGAGTTGTACCAAGTGTACGAAGATGCGAATATTGTGAAATGTATAAAATACGGCAGACTTCAGTGGGCTGGACACGTAGTGCGAATGTCGGAAGAAAGAATAGCGAAAACAATATTCAGCAGAGAACCCGGTAGAGGTAGGCGACTTCGTGGGCGGCCGCGAACTCGCTGGCTGCACGCGGTTGAAGAAGATCTACGATCCCTACACGTTCGGGGAAACTGGAGGAACATCGCCCAAGACCGACGAAGATGGTGCTCTACTATACGCTCGGCATTGGAGTAAAGTTACTTTGTAGCCAACAAGGTATCAAGGTAGGTAACGGTCTGTCCACAACATCTGAAATACCGTAGATGAAACCATTACAAGTCGGACTCGATCATACAGGATCTCGAAAATAATCGCCACAGATATTCGAATCACCCGGATTATCAAACCACTTGTTTGTTTTTTAATTCATCCTTTCAGAAAGTACATCAGTCGATTATTCTAAAAATGTCATCTTAGATTCCTTTAGGAATTCCTAGTAGGGGTTCTTCCAGAAACTCCATCGAAAGATTCCTCGAGAATTCCCTCTGTAGATTCTCACAGTATTTGATCAGGCGATTCCTCCAGGAACTGTATCTCTACCGATTCCTCCAGAAAATTGAACTTGGGATTGCTCCACGTAGTTCCTTCTGGAGTTTCAAGCGGGGATGCTTTCTGTGGATTCCTCCAAATTCCTTTATGGATTTATACTGGACAGTTTTGGCGCTTAATTCGCGAGAGCGAGATTTCGCGCGTAAGAAAATGTCGAAGACAATTCTTGAGGGAATTCACTAATCCCAAAAGGAACTCCTAGTAAATATCTTGAACGAGATTCAGATCTCCTGGATCGCCAGGAACTCCTGATGAAATCCCAGAAGAAATTCCTGATGCAGTGGTAGGAAAACTTTTGCAGGATTTACAGAAGGAGCTCCTGGAGGAACATCAGAAAAAAAATCTGAAGGGATCTCAGAGAATAATTTTTGAAAATAAAATCCCGATGGAAAAACTATCCGGTCATCCCCAGAAAACTTAAACCTCTTCCATGTACTCCAAGCATCGTACTGGACGGTTGGCTCATGTAGCCATGCTTTTTAATATTTTCTTCTTGTCAAATGAAATATATTGGGCAGGACTGTGTTGACGAGAATCAAACATGCCTGCAAGTGTGAAATCTCACTTTTCTATGAATAAGGTTTTATTCAGCCCTTGAATTCTACTGAAACGCTTTGAAACTCAGAAAATCTCCTGAAGTACACGAAGACTTCCGTCAAACTGTACTGAACCCCCAGAATCACCTTGAAAGCATATGAAACACCTTGTGACCCCCTGATTCTCAGGTAGAGTTACCCTAAGCTGTACAGAAGCCCTCTAAAACTCCCTGAATATCCCTGAAACCTCTCTAAATGTTTTAATACGCCTTGAAATTCCCCAGAAAACACCCATTAGATCCCCGTAGGTTTCAAGTTGTATTGAATCCCCATCCCAAGCAACACACACGGTTACAAATTAGTGACGGCAGCGTATGTAAGGGTTACGCAGTAAGTCACAGTGACTTCTGTGCAAGCCTTACATACGCCGCCGTCATTGTTTTGTAACCATGTGTGCCGCTTGGGATGGAACCCCCTGAAATCTACTGGAACGCCTTGAAATGTCATGAAACAATTAATAAAACTCACTGAGACCCACAGAAAACATCCATGCCTGGAAGCTTCTTGATACGGCTTGAAATCAGCCAGAACAATCCCGGAGACTCCTTCAAACATAACAAAAGCCCCCTGAAATCCCTTGAAATCTACTGGAACATCCAGATGAGCTTCCAGATACCTTTAAAAAAAACCCATCTTCATACATACAGGGGGTGGCCAAAATGTTTGGGATATGCAACTTTTTTTCTCCCACAAAAAAAATCAACATGCTGTAACTTTTGTAACATAACTTTGTTAGTGTACGTTCAAAATTTCATTCAATTCGGTTCACTGGTTCCCGAGATATGACAGCTCAAAAATGAGTTGTCTAAAAAATAGTGTTTTACCCGAACGGTTCTAACTTTGCGAAAGATTAATGAATCCAGCCCAAATTTGTACCAATGATGCACATAAAATAGGTTGACAAACAGTCAAAATTTGAGATTTTTCGATGCACTCTTTCAAAAGTTATAGCATGTTGAACTTTTTTGTGCGAGAAAAAAAAACCCTATACATACATTTATTTGCTCAACATCACACTTAACAGTAGTACGCCGCAATACTCGGTTTGTGGCATCGTGCACTCCACGCCTTCTTGTGCCTACCGGATCATCTGTAAATACTCACTTTGCAGAGTTGTTATCCGGCATTCTTGCAACATGCCCTGCCCATCGTATCCTTCCGGCTTTGGCCACCTTCTGAATGCTGGGTTCGCCGTAAAGTGCTGCTAGCTCGTGGTTCATCCTTCTCCGCCACACACCGTTCTCCTGCATACCGCTGAAGATCGTCCTTAGCACGCGTCGTTTGAAAACTCCGAGTGCTTGTAGGTCCTCCTCGAGCATGGTCCATGTTTCGTGTCCGTAGAGGACCACCGGTCTTATCAACGTCTTGTACATGGTGCACTTGGTGTGTGGGTGAATCTTTTTAGACCGCAGCTTCTTCTGGAGCCCGTAGTAGACCTGACTTCCGCTGATGATGCGCCTTAGAATTTCCGCCTACCAGCATGTACTTTGATTTTGAGGCATTCACCACCAGTCCGACCTTCACTGCTTCGCGTTTTAGGCGGGTGTACAGCTCTGCTACCGTTCCTTAAGTTCTGGCGATAATGTCCATGTCGTCCGCAAAGCACACAAACTGTCCGGATTTTGTGAAAATCGTTCCCCGGCTGTTGAGCCCGGCTCTTCGCATCTCTCCTTCCAGAGCGATGTTGAAAAGTAGGCATGAGAGTCCGTCACCTTGTCGCAGTCCCCGGCGAGATTCGAATGAACTGGATAGTTCACCCGAAACCCTTACGCAGTTTTGAACACCGTCCATCGTTGCTTTAATCAGTCTTGTGAGCTTCCCAGGAAAGCCGTTTTCGTCCACGATTCTCCATAGCTCTGCGCGATCGATACTGCCGTGTGTCACTTTGAAGTCGATGAACAGGTGATGCGTTGGGACCTGATATTCACGACATTTTTGGAGGATTTGCCGTAAAGTGAAGATCTGGTCCATAGTCGACCGGCCGTCGATGAAGCCGGCTTGATAACTTTCCACGAACTCATTCATTTTAGGTGACAGATGACGGAAGATGATCCAAAAAGGTGATCGCTCTGAAGTTCTCACATTCTAAATGGTCGCCTTTCTTGTGAATTGGGCAGATAACCCCTACCTTCCACTCCTCCGGTAGCTGTTCGGTTGCCCAGATCCTGACTATCAGCCGGTGCAGACAGATGGTAAACTTCTCTGGGCCCATCTTGAAAAGTTCAGCTGCAATATCATCCTTACCAACTGCTTTGTTGGTTTTCAACTGATGAATGGTATCCTTAACACCCCTCAGCGTGGGAGTTGGTTCATTTCCATCCTCCGCTGCACTGGCGTCGTCGTGGTCTCCCGTACCTACGATCTCCACGCCATTCAGGTACTATTCAAAGAGGCCTCCGTCGTTATACCTGCATATTTCACCTCGCGGGCACGAAGCCGTTGCGGGATGCGTTAAGCTTCTGGTAGAACTTCCGTGTTTCTAGGGAACGGTACAGCAGTTTAATTTCTTTGCACTCCGCTTCAACCAGTCGGCGCTTTTTCTCCTGAAAGCGGTGGGTCTGATGTTTCCGCTTCTGTCTGTAACGTTCCTCGTACTGTCGGGCCCCTTGCTACAGCATTACCGCCAGCGCTGCGTTCTTCTCCTCCAAAATTCTGCACTCATCGTCGAACCATTCGTTCCGTAGATTCCGTTCCACGTACCCGATGGTGCTCCTTTCTGCGGCCTTGACGGCTGCTTTCACTGTACCCAGGCCCGGATTAAGAATTGTGGGGGCCCGGGGCCCGAGCGGATGTGGAGGCCCCTCGGAGAGATGACCAAAAAGGTTTTTCCTTATTTTCGAACAGTACTTGAGCAATATGAAAAATAAAGCTAATGTTAGCAACCAAAAAAGGTTTTTTTGGGGGCCCCTAAAATGTGGGGGCCCGGGGCCCGGGCCCCCCCGGCCCCCCCTTAGATCCGGCCCTGACTGTACCCCAACAGTCCTCTAAAGGGGCCTCATCGAGCTCGTCCTCATCGAGCTCGCCCTTATCTAACAGCGCAGCCTTGAGATTCTGCGCATATGCTGAGGCGATATCCGGTTGCTTCAGTCGCTCTAGGTTGTACCGTGGCGGTCGCCGGTACCGTACATTGTTAATGACGGAGAGTTTTGGACGCAGTTTGACCATCACTATCTAGGGGAGACTGGGGAGACCAAGGAATTGGCATCCCTATCCCACCAATGCAATGTTTTCGTAGCCGGCATAACAGCGGCTCAAGCGTAGGGCTCAAGCTGACAACCTATCTTTCAACACAGCAGCATAATTTTAATGCGGGGTAAGAAAACAAGAAGACCGTAACAGTCCCCTGGGGGAGACTTTGAATTCCATGTAAATAGAGGCTTCCGAATAGAATTTTATTTTTCACATGTATAATGTGTGTGTAATCCTCAGGGATGCCATATATACTGATTTATCTGTATTATACAGATTTTTGAGCACCACGTTTTATATGAAATACAGATTTTTGAGCAAGAGAGGCCATTTTATTTTTGTATGAGATACAGATTTTTCACCTAAATTTTGTATGGGATACAGATTTTTGGAAATAGTGATACAGATTTTTCAAAAAATCATCTGGCATCCCTGGTAATCCTCGAGGGATCAAGTCTCCCCATGTCACTGTTGTGTATACTAATCTGAATTAATTGAAATATGTTAACAACAGCCTTATTTGGATAAATAAGTTTTAAAGTATTTTGTTCAAACTATGTGCTGTGAAATTTTGACACGATTTGGTTCAATTTTCACAAAGTTATTGAGATTTTTCGAAATCGCCTAAAAGATTTCTGAAAGACTGAAAACAAACCATCAGCCGTTAAAAAATAATGCAATGTACAATCGAAATCACTTATAGCCGAAACATAGTCGTTTGTCCAGGAGTAGTTTTCGAAAAATTATGCTAGAAGAGAAATATTTTTGATTCCGAGCAAATATGGGTTGAACAAGTCTCCCCAGGGATCAAGTCTCCTCAGTCTCCCCTAGTGGTCGGAGTTGATGTTGGCACCACGATAGGTATTGACGTCAATAATGTTGGAGAAGTGCCGTTTGTCAATCAGAACGATTTGAGATTCTGTCTGCTGTGGTGATCTCAGCGAGTAACGATAAGGGAGACTGTGTTGGAAATAGGTGTAATCAACGAATCGAAGGCCGTTTTCGATCGTCTGCTGGTGGGCGCTGAACTTTCCAATCGTCGGTCTGAATTCCTCCTTCTGGCCTACCTGAGAGTTTAAATCTCCTATGAGCCATTTTACGAGACGTTTCGGATCAGCTGATCGCTCATTTCATGAATGAAAATTTGACAGGAGGTTGCGCCAAAGCCTGTGAGTGTTAATATCAATATCAACACTGTTGTCGTTTCGTAAAATAGACTATGATGATCTTGACGTCGCGTCGTAGCTTGGGCAGCGATCGTACTCGCGTTCGAGCTGCACGTAAAATGCTTTGGGATTATGTCATTATCTATTACCCGCTGTGATAAAAAGTAATCGCCGCGAACTCTTTGTTCCTTGTTTTGAACCTCTTCGGCACCAACATTTCAAAAGGGCGTAACTGCTTTTGCAACCAATGCCTTCTCACAGAGCTGTGGGTCGTATTTCATTCATCTCACGCAATTCACATCCATTAATCGAAAGAGGAGGATTTTATCTTTCTATTTGTGCTAGTGGATTGCTCGAGAGGGATGGGATACGCTCCACAGCTTTGTGAGAAGGCATTGGTTGTAAATGCAGTTACGCCCTTTTGAAATGTAGGTGCCGTTTTGTCCACTCTTCTCTGTTCTGAACACAAAATCGAGTGAAAATACAAAGTATCCACTGCCGATGCGGTGCCGACTATAGCCAAGAAGACCAAGGAACCCCATCCAGCGAAATTATGCTGATATAAGTACATGTATGGGATCATCATTTGAACCACGATGTGCCTCTATATTTTGTTTTCTTAAGGCTTTCATCATCGCTCGGGGTAAACTCGGTGCTCATACAGGTAAGTACTCATGTATAACAACCTTCAATCACGTTTTGAAAGTGAAATGAGCCGTATGCAAAGCCAAAGATGAGTGATGCTGTTAAACGGTTTTGTGTACTTTTCCCAGCATCCTGCCAGTCGAAGCTCACACGTAGGTGAACTTCACCACACACCGCACGGTTGAACCAGAGGAACATCACTTTCATTTTTTTCTAAGACCATTTTATCTGTCTCTCACTCGATGGAACATGCACAGAAGACCGTCTAAAGGGCTGCAGGTGGTTAGAAGAAGTATTTGCGAGCCGCCAAAGTTGCTTACCTACTGCTAGGCAAGCATTTCTTCACCCCACAATCAATTTTCCAGCCAGCGAAGCGAGCATCTCGAGCTCGTCGACGCGATCTTTTGCAACAAAAGACGCGTATTCTAGGCTGCGGAAAATGTGGTGAGAATGCGAAAAATGTCTCCTTCCTTCGGCCACAGAAGCTATCACCATGTTTCACTCACAACAAGGAGGGGTGGAAAATACAGAAAGACAATTGCGACACGAACTGGCGGAACCGGGGTTTTCCCCGTCAGCGCGTCCAAAGCGACAGGAAACAATCAAACGGCGCTGTTTGGGGGAGGGAAACTTTCCGTGGATATGGTGTTGGTTGGTGGTCTATTGATGGGAGTGAAGTGTGATGAAAGTTAGAACAGACATGTAATAAAAGACAGGTGACTGATGTCTGGTGGTGAAACGGTACCCTTTACATCCAGTAGAAAGGAGGTACGCTACCACGCTAGTCAAGAGTGCCATCGGAGACCACCGAACACCGTTCAAAGGGTGCTATTTGGGATCAATGCAGATGGAAAGTGATCGGGTTGAGACACGTGTTAGGATTAAAATATGAGGTAGGGACGGACCGATGAAGTGAATGAAGGTACAAATATGGGGAAACTGTTGAAATTCATGAAAACCATTGCTGGTTGTATGATTAGGACACGAAAGGATAAGAAAGAACGCCACAACAAAAAACAGCTGTCTGTTGTTTGAATAAGCATCAAACACTTGTTTTCCAAAGTTGACAAATATAAGAATGTGAAAAGTTGCTGTCAATTTTCAATGTGATTTTTCAGATAAATGTTGGAGCACCAAGTGTTTCCGCAAACATCATGAGGACAGAATCGATGAGCCTTTCCACTTAAAATAACAAATTTTTCATAAAATTTTATTTTTGTTTTTTTTTTTTTTAATTTATCTCAAACTTTGCTGTTAAGGCGAAACTGGAAGCAATTCCTCACTTTTTGGTTTTTGATTTTTTTTATTGAATAACGAAGCAATATTTCCAAAATCGGTTTTCGTACACATGTTGAGTATGGATCAAGGTATCTTCTGAATTTTCTTGAGGTAGAAAATGTTTTTCGTTTTGACAGAAATCATTTTTGAACAAAATTCCACAAAAAAAAACAATCATAATAAGATACGTCGCAAGGCATGTTTTTTTTTGCAAACTAGAAATGTCCCCGATGTCACCCCCGTAGAACCTATGAGCGATTCCAAGCAACAGCATCAAAATTAGGGAAATTTTTTAATTCATGATTTTCTATTGAACTGAAACTTTGCACAGTTTTTCAGTTCCATCTAAATCGCCATTTTTCGATATCAAATTTTTATTTTGAATCACGACTAACTTTTCAAAAGGGTGTATGTGAAAATGGTTTAAAAATATTCAAAAATCTGCACAGCCAAAATGGTTCGTTCGATTGCTATGAATTTTTCAGCAAAGTTTTTATTTATTTATTTATTTATTTGTATTAATCCAACTGACTTTATAGTCTTATTGAATATTCTAATCCTAAATTAGATTAACAGCGTACAAAACATTCAATTTCATAACCTCATACATATACAATAAACAACGAAAAATAACAGTAATTATAACATAAATTATCCAAATAGTTTAAACAATAAACGCACAATTGATAATATTTAAGGCTTCCAAGTATCCCTTTGACGGTGTTCAAATTCTCGATATTCGATTCCAACGGGCCAAGTAGACGGCTGCATTGCTAGGTCCTTCCATCTCCATTTCAGCGTTATTTTGAATGAAATATACTCCAGTAGCCGGTAATTAGTTCGTCTGGATACTAATTTCACTACGCTTAAACAGTCTGCAGTCGGGACTCCCAGACATCGAGAAACCATAGTCGTAATATCACTCTCTGAAGTGGCGTTGTCGATGTTGGTCAACAGCAACGAAAAACAGCGATCATCCGGTATAGTTTGTCTGTCATCGCTTTGCTCTATTCGATCGTTCTGATTTCGTTCCCCTTCGTAGCCGTAGGTTTCGTTTGTTCCGTTTTGCATCACAGAACTGATCGGAGTCGAATGGCGTATAGACACGTTTGCTGATGAGTTATCATTCACGGTGGTTCGCTGCAGAGTATCTAAAATTACTGATACCTGGGCTTTCAGTTCAGCTATATCCGAATGTATTTGACTTGTGTCGACGGGAGCTGGCGGCTTAAACTGGGCGTTTCTCCAATCGTAAAAAGCCGACATTCTGCGCACATCCATAACACACCTTGCGTTCGGTTTCGCAGTTGTTCTTTGCTCATATCAATGCATGATATGTGAAATGAACCACCACAAGGACCACTGCACACAGAATACAGCTTGAACTCGGTGTAAATACAAATGGAGCATTTTTTGCACTTTACATCTTTCTCGCGCACCGTTGATTTTAATTCGGACATTTCACGGTTGAAATAGGTCTTTATCGCAATATGTCCACTAGAAAACGATAGTGCTGGCAAATTTCTACAAAGTAGACGCAGTTGAAGCAATAATATCACCGGAATACTCAAAAAACAAACGTAAATATATCGGCGGAGAAATTAAACGTACAACAGTCGTTTCGGTCGTCGTCGTAGTTAGACAACTAAATGGTAATTCCTTAGAAAATAAACACTGTGAAAAAAATCTTTTTTAACATGAAAAATATATTTTTTGCCACAAAAACTCAAATAACTCAAAACCCTATCTTTTTACCAACGTATTTTTTTAGGGAAGACGGACCATTGTATTAGCAATCTACCATAAAAATTTGGTGATGGTAAACTAATAAACAAAAAAGTTGTAACATTTCAAACATTTCACAATTTTCACATTTGGTAAATTTTTTTTTTCTGTGTAAATTATTTCGGTCAGAAATCGCAGTTTGATGCTGATTTTATTGTTCAGCAAAGTTAGATAACTAAATGGTGATTCCTAAGAAAATATACACTGTGAAAAAAAAATCTTTTTTTAACATTAAAAAATATCATTTTTGTCACAAAAACTCAAATATCTCAAAACCCTATCTTTTTACCAACGTTTTTTTTTAGGGAAAACGGTCCATTGTATTAGCAATCTACCATAAAAATTTGGTGATTATAAACTAATAAACAAAAAAGTTATGACAATTCAAACATTTCACAATTTTCACATTTAGTAATAATTTTTTTTTCAGTGTAAATTATTTCGGCCGGAAATCGTAGTTCGAAGCTGATTTTATTGTTAATGGCCTTGCGTGAGTAAAACAAGCTGTTTTAATTATGTGTAATGTATATTATATCGGCACCAACATTTCAAAAGGGCGTAACTGCATTTACAACCAATGCCTTCTCACAAAGCTGTGGAGCGTATCCCATCCCTCTCGAGCAATCCACTAGCACACATAGAAAGATAAAATCCTCCTCTTTCGATTAATGGATGTGAATTGCGTGAGATGAATGAAATACGACCCACAGCTCTGTGAGAAGGCATTGGTTGCAAAAGCAGTTACGCCCTTTTGAAATGTTGGTGTCGAATATGTACAGTAATGTTCCGATTTTATCACGCCCTCCGCGCATTAGTCGTTTATTCATTAATTTGCTGTTACATTGAAGGACAAGTGTTTTCCCTCTTCTTCAAGATGAATGTTGAAAGCGTGTTTTGCAACGTTAAAAATATTGAAATGAGTATAGATGTTGAATAATATTTCAAAACATTTTTGAAAAGGGGCGTGATTAAATTGTTTAAGCAGATGTCGCTGATGGTACGGTGGCATGACTCTCTGCACTTAGCACTTCTGGCAATTTCTCAGTTGTTGTCGTTTCCGAACTTCTTGCGCCCTGCTTTACCGATGATATACAGATGGCTCGTTTGTCAAAGTCTAGACGGCAGGACGTGCAAATGTGTAAATTTGTATTCAATGTGGACATTTGGGCATAACCAGTCTCTTTCAGTTTATCTATGGTACTTTCGGTGAGATTTTGTAACTCTTTTGAACTTTTTTTTCATCAAACGATCTACAAAAGAGCGTTGAGTTGAAGACCTTTGAGAAAGCGACTGTTCATATTGTTCGTTAGATTATAATAAACAAAATCACTTATTAGTTTTAACTGACTAGTTTAGTGTTGTTTGCTTGGCTGAAGAAAAAATTTACTATAAAATTTTTAATATCCATAGCGGTAGTATTTTTTTGCTTTTTCGTGAGCATTGTCATGGTATGTATACAGACAAACAAACGTAACACTGACGAAATTTTCATTGACCACGCCTTTAACGATCATTTTGAATCTTGGTTGTGGCATTCATAACCAGAAGAGCAACCATCGTGCGTTTGACGTTTCACACTAGCGCCTTCTGATGACGATATTGCAAAATGCAGTGTTTCGTGAAACATTGCCACCAGGTGGTGGTAGTGTGAACTGGGCGATGGATTTTCACGAAAATTGTTCTAGGCGTTTCGTCTGTTTGTCTGTGGTATGTACCTCTCATGCATTTGTTGTTGTTGAAGTTACTCGCATTCTTCCGATCATAAAGTCTGTTCTCTAAGAGGTATTTTTTTTTGCAGATAAACTAGACGTATACGCGTATATAAAACTTTTATTTCCAGATTTTGTCTTAAAAATAAGTTTAATTCCATTTTTCTTATAACAACAACTTTTCAACACTATCAAGGGATTTTTTCACCAGTCACGTACAATAAAAATTATGACACTCTAAGTTCAAATAGATACTACATATAGTAATTATGAATAATCAAACAAAAATATCATAAAAACAACTTGTTTAATTCAGGCGGTAGCCTTTACAATAAAATCAGCATCAAAATTTAATTCTCGAAATAATTTACACAGAAAAAAAAAATTTTTTGTTACTAAATGTAAAAATTGTGAAATGTTTGAAATGTCATAACTTTTTTGTTTATCAGTTTAACATCACAAAAATTTTATGGTAGATAGCTAATAAAATGGGCCATTTTCCCTAAAAATTTGACGTTGGTAAAAAGATAGGGTTTTGAGATATTTGAGTTTTTGTGACAAAGATCATAATTTTTTAAAGTAAAAAAAGAAATTTTTTACGGTGTATATTTTTCAAGGAATCATCATTTAGTTATCTAACTTTGCTGAAAAATTCATAACAATCGAACAATCCGTTTTTGCTGTACAGCTTTTAGAATATTTTTGAACAATTTTTGCATACACCCTTTTGAAAAGTTAGTCGTGAGTGAATATGAAGGTTTAATATCGAAAAATGGCGATTTAGATGAAATTGAAAAACTGTGCAAAGTTTCAGATATTTTTGAAATGGTCGCTCAGGATCGACTGACATGACTCCGTGGAATTCCTCCTATGCTAGATGTTCCGGGGTAACCATATTAGTTGATACAGACTTCAGGGTATCGTTTATGACTCAGTCATTCGAAATCATGAAGTTTGATATGTCGCACGACATGTTTTGGATGAAAACCAGAAGTGTCCCAAATGAGGCCCCCGCGGAACCTGTCATGGTGATCCGGAGGGGTCAACTTATTCAAATCTGATTATCGCAGTTGTGTTTTATTGTTCGCAATGAAAATTCCGATGAAAATCGATTGTTCAAACACAATAACACACGAAATAATCATTTTTAGTCATTTCGGCAGCCTCCCTGACCCCAGTACAATCCGGAATATCTCCGGAATGGTTCCGGATATTGCATGACCATTTCGTTGTAATGAACTTGCACTAATTTATGATCGATAAAGAGCGACTTAAAAAAAATGAATAAAAATTGACGAAATGCCAGCATTTTGAAAATGAGATGTTGGGGGTCGGGTACGTGAAGGTTAAAGTGGCTTGCTTCTGAGCGCAAAAATGATTGGAATCAGAAGTAATATACCTATCATTCGATTAAGGTTTGCGCTATACACGGAATTTCAGCGTGCCATCTTCCTTCCTGGTGATCATCAAATTGAGAAAAGGTATAATGTTTAATGTACCCATGGAGCTCGACGAGTTTGAAGAAGAAAATAGTTGAGCTTACACTGCAGCCGAGGTGAATGGATATGACAGGTCTAGAGTGTCAATTTCCCAGCCGTTTTCCGTGTACCGGGATTAAGGACAAAAAATCATGTATATCCCGGGATTTTTTATAATTTACATAAAATGTCCCAATTTGATGGCCACATAATTCTATTACCTTATTAGTTCTTATATGTACCTACCCAGGTAATAAATAAGCATTTGAATAAGCTGTATTTCTGTTTCATATCTGCATTCGACCTGTTTACTGCCGTATCATAGCAGTTCCACCGCTCAACTGCCCTATATTAACAATTGGAATGCTACTTAAAATCTGACAGCAGTTGCGTAGCATTTCAAATGGTTTGGTTAACAAGCTTCATAACTGCTACTTTATTGCCATAAAACTACTAAGAGATGTGAGTGTTGCTAAAACCTCAAAACATTTCCACTTATAATTTAGCCGCGAAGAAGCGATGACAAAGACCGCCACCGCCAGCTAAGAGTTGTGTGCTCAGCTGGTAATGCAGCCTGGGCACTGTTGTCCTTCTGACTTCCGATAGATTCAGGAGCGTCTGTTCTGTTGGAATTTTCGTGCAACAACGCATGTATGCAGATGCGCCACAATGTCCTAGGGCAGGACCTTGGTCAGTACGGAATTAAGATTTGATGACACATCCAAGCTCAGTTAACTTTTGGCTCGCGTTCAGTTCAAATGCAACACAGTAGAATAGGCATCGAAGAAGTAAGGAAAGGATAAAGACAGTGCGAATATTCCCTACCCGCGAAGAACTGGTCATGAAAAAATGCCGACCCTGAGGTGTTGTTTCAGGGAGTCTCAAGAAGGCCTTCTCTGAACTAGTTGGCTGGTGCAAGTGAAAGAATGAGTTTCCTTTAAAAGTATAAAAAACTCACTATTTGCTTAGATTACTCATTTTCGACGTTTTGTCCTTTCGACGTTTTGTCCCTTTCGACGTTTTAGCATTCGACGTTTTGTCCCTAAACCCAACCAGATGGACGAGGCCTTAGAATATTTTTTGAATGGTAACAATGAAGTTGCACTCAGGAACAAGATTAACGTAATTGATGACTGTCAAACAATGGAACCAAGCCGTGCTCTGAATTAATCTTTTTGTTTAGCGTCACTGTCTATTTGGCCATCGCTAACGTTCTCTTGAGCGAGATGCTTGTTTGTTTGTTTGTTTGTTTATTTACCAGTAGCGTAAAGGTGAACCTTTTTTTGATTGCTACCTGCGGTTCAATCGGGTGGTACACAATAAAAACTTATCAATTACATAAAATACATATACTATAAATTCTTATACACTAGTCTCGGTTCCAAAACTCTAGACAGCCCCTTTTAAAAACAGTTTCCGATACTGAGCGCTCTACCACAGGAGGTAACATGTTGTAATTTACCACACCTCGAACGAACAAAGTGTTGAAGTAGCACATCGAGCTGTTTGGTAGGATTATTAGATTCTGCAAGCGACGTCCTTGGAACGGTAACAACTTCTGATGGAGTGCTGGCGGGGAACTCGTTTTAATTAACTTGCGCAGGAATAAACATCAGCGGTATGCGTAAAAGTTCTCGAATGGACATCCAATCAAATGTTTCTGCAGTTGACTTACGTGTGCGTATCGGTTTAGTTCATAAACATATCGTACACAAGAATTCAGAGCGACACGCAGTCTGCTCATGGCACTGGCACTTGGTCTAACGTGTAGTAGTTCGCCGAACAAGAAATGAGGAAGAATTAGAGCCTTAAACAGTTTCAGTCTAGTTCCTACAGCAGTGCAACAGTACAGCGATCGGAGGCTTGCATAATTTTTTTTTGGTTTACAAGACTATCCCACTCTAGGTCCGTTTGAAACACGAAACCAAGATTCGTAGCACTTTCCGTCCGCTCAATGATCTGTCCATCGATAATGATGGAGGGTAGTGAACCGAGTTGAACAGCATTTCTTCGACGTCCCTTCACGAACATTGCCTTGCTCTTCGATTGGTTAACAAACAGCTGGTTGCGTCGAGACCACTCCATAACCATCCTGATTAGCTGGCGGGAACATGGTCCAAGGCGGCAGATGAACAGTTAAACGTCGTCCGCATACATTTGTATCGAGCAATATTTGAGAACGGTAGGCAAATCATTGACGTGGCAGAAAAACAATAGAGGACCTAGCACTGATCCCTGGGGAACGCCGGAGGTAAACAAGCCACGCTCAGATCGTTGGTTTCCGCAGTACACAGTCTGGGTTCGCTCTTTCAACGCGATTCTATCAAGTTAACGGCTGAAGCACCAAAGTTGAATTGTGTTTCTAATTTGGTACAGAGTTTTTTTTTTATGAGGAATCGTGTTGAAAGCATTGGAAAAGTCAAGCAGCAATAATATGGCAATTCCTCTCTTGTCAATAGTTTTTGCCATATCGTCGTACACGCGAACCGTTGCAGTTTGGATGCTTTGCCCTTTACAAAAACCAGCTTGATACTCTGTTAGCAAATTGTGCTCAGCGATGAAAGATGTCATCTGTTGTTTGAGAAGCTTCTCGAATGCTTTAGATAATGCGCACAAGATGCTGATCGGTCTGAGATTTGTCAAAGCATTCACGTGCGTTTTTTTCCGCAATGGCAGAATCTTCGCATGCTTCCAGCATGATGGAAAAACAGAAGTTTCAATAATGCTGTTGAACATATAGGTAATATGTTGCGCAACTAATGGGAGAATAATCTTAATAAATTTAATCGGCAAGCTATCCATACCGGTTGCATTCGAATTTATATTACAGATGGCATTAACCACTTCCCAGTACTGCACTGCCGTGTGCAGCATAGTTGTCCCATGTTAATAGGGATTCCCATAGAACATGGGACAACTATGCTGCACACGGCAGTGCACTGGCTGGAACGAAAAACTGTGGGGCGAACTTGAAGATGGAGATGATCGTATCGGTCCACTATGGTCGTTGCTTTGGACACAACTTGACAAAAACGTGCGATTAACATCATCAGCATGAAACTCACACGCAGTTTCCAGAGAACCTTTGCTGGAACCTGGCTGTTCAGGAAACGATTTAAATATCGGGTTTTTGCAGCCGCAACCATAGTATTTGTTCTGTTCCTCAAGATGTTGTAACGGCGCCGCGCTTGGTCTCTAGTTGTGCTCGATGCCCTGACACAATCTTTATAAGCCAGGTCACGTTCCAGCATAGCCTTCCGAATTTCGATACTGAACCACAAGTTTGACGATTCACGACACTTGCATGTACGAAGAGGAATGCAATTATCGTGGATGCGCTTCACGTGAGAATTGAAGAAACTGACCAGCTCATTTGGATCGTGCATTTCGTAGAACAGACCCCACGGAATGGAGAGAATGGCATTCTGCAGTGTTCTTGTATTAAAGTTGACATAATCTCGATCTTTAGATGCAAAGCCGATGCTTTTATCTTGCGTGCTGTGACCGTCAAGTTTTCGTTCACGTAAACACGACGAGGTGAGTGTATGCCCAGATGACACAGTTTCAAATCTCGTTTACGAAGGTAGCTGCTGTAGAAGTCATCACGATTGTTCCGGAGCGCAAACTGCAGTACTACAAGGCCATCGTTTTGGTTGCTCGATCTCAGTCGCCGGACGTCTACCGACGGAGTAACTTCAGGCAGCCCCATATGCTTCCACATAGCGTTGAAATACGATCTCAAATTTTCGTCTTGCAGGTACGGGATTCCACTCACAATTAACTCATTCCTATTATCGAGGCCACTGATAGTGTGTGAAATTTCATCCACTCTCTCGTTCAAAACACACCACAGTGCTTCTTCATGACTGTTAAGCTTCGTACTGCAGTCTGCCTTGAAGGTGCTGATGTCGTGTAACACAGCTTCAAGTTTTCCATCCAGCTCAGCTCTGACGGTGTCTATTTTCCCGCTGATGTTGACATTGATTTCTTCAATCCGTGCTCGAGTTTGGGTGAAATGATGATTCATAGCCTCCATAATTGCCTCCAAAGTCAGAGGCTCAGGGTTTTCATCAACATCTTCATCTGATCGTACGCGCTTCGAATTGTTGTAACTTGTTGTTGGCGGAGTACGATGAAGCGACATTTTGGTTTCGAAGTATGTTGCAGTGCGTATCCGTAGGTATGAGCAAGATAGCACACTTATCGTTTGTCGGTAGCAATGTCCTCTCGGAAGCAATGAAATGCACAGATTTTGCAAAAGCAATTACACTCCAGGAACACTTCAACGGAACTAGATAACGCGTATAGGGTCGCGGATTGTACTCAGGATCTAACTGGGATTGCTTCGAGGTATAAACGAAAACGATTACATTCCACTATCGCGAATTTGTTTAACCGCTATTCACAACACATAGGGGTTGTGTGCTAGTAGTGGACCCTGCGCCTATAGTGGACCCCCTTCAGAAAAACTCAAATATAAATGCCCAAATCAACTGTTTCCAGGCAACTTCCACCGGGGGAACATCAATTACAGCAGTTACTGGCAAACAAATGACCCAGTGGCCGAAACAATCGGTTATTTTAACTATTTGATGAATGTAAACACTCAAAAGGGTCCACTATACGCACACTCAGGGAGGGTCCACTATAGGCACCGTCGGCGGCGTGACAGCTAACATGGAAATCAAATGGGGGGTCCACTATAGGCGCCAAGATATTTGTAAATAATCCTATAATGGACCCCGGTGGTGTCCATTATAGGAAACATCGATGCGTATTTTCAAATGCGTATTTCACTGGAATAATTTATAAATGTTGTATGTTTGACGGTCTTAACATAAAAAGGGGACGTGAAACTTGTTAAAAAAATCCACTTTGGAACAATCCACTGCCTTAACATAGCTAAAAAGCCGCAGAAGTAAATTTCGATGGCTTAGGGGGTCCACTACTAGTACCCAAACCCTAGTATCAGAGCAGCAGTGTTGCCAAAAACTCCGGTTTCACACAATTTAGCAAAGTTCTGTCATAATGACCACGTTTCATGCATTAAAGCATGCAAAAACTCTCTCCCTATTTTATTTTCATCACTACCGAGGTCATCATTCCATCAAAGAAGATGAAATAAAGCTCAGAGCTGGAAAATACAATAATAAACTTTTCCACGTCCTCCTCCTCCGTTCCGCATCATGCTGCTCTACAAAGTCGATTGAGTTTTACAAATTGTACAACAACCACAACAACAATATAACTACGGCAGCAACTGTGAAACCACAATCGTTTCGGTGTATAGTACCGACCGACCGACAACAGACGGTAAGGTGCTGCGGTTCATTGTGGTTGCGTTTGGTACCTATAGGCACCCAGACTTACCCGAGTTTCCCAACGGAGAAAAAGGGAGCAGGCTCGCCGCTCGGAAGTGATGGATTTTCGATTCTTTTAATGTGGTTTCCATCTCCTGCGTACCACCACGAGCCAACAGCTGACAGACAGACTCACAACAAGTGGAGCCAATCATCAGTTAGTCAGAGTCAGTGGTGGTCGTTTGACTTACATTGTGCGAAGTGGGGTTGGTTGGCCTGTAATAACTATGAAAGGATGAAATGAAATTTCTGTAGCTTGGAAAAAAAGTTTAGCGGGAAAACTTTCCCCGCCATTTGTTCCAGACTGAACAATGGTGCTTCGGGTCCGGGTGGGGATATGAGTACCTGCGGTTGGTGGAAGGTTATTTCGCGTGAATTGCGATTCAACCTCGAATAGCTTATGGAACACTTTGAAGTAGCTTTCGATATAGTTTTGTCAGAAATGTTCATGAAGTTTAACTTTCAGGTATATCGAGACCGATGAAATGTGAGCAGAGTATTTGTAAGAAGTATTTTAACTTACCATGTCAACTTCCGAGATCGGTCCCATGCTTCGTACCATGATGTCAACTTCTATCACTGCGGGCGGTCCTGGTGTTACATGGAGAGAAACGATGAGAGAAAAGACTTGAGTCGGGTTACAGCACATATTCACTTTCAACAAAGAAATGGGAAGCTGATATCGGACGGGTGGAAAGTTAGCTTTCAACTCTTACCCGCATTGGTAATACAGTACTGTAGTTAAGCTACATTTTTTTACATTATTTACGTAAACGTTTTAAAAAATATATTAAATGCATTGATGTTACAGTACCTACAGTATGGAACGATCCAGTTATGTGCGTCATTTCACAGAAACAAATCGCTTCGAGCTGTGTACCATTCCATTCCTTCTATAATAATCGATTGACTTGCAAAACCTCCCAACAAAAGAAAATCTATTTCACCCTTTCCACCCCTTCCCCACCGTACTCACCGCCAAAATCGGGCCGTATGCTGTTGTCGTAGCCGCGCAATAAATTATCCAATAATTCGGAAATGTTTCCGTGATTGTTACGTTGCGTCAGCCGGATGGCCCCGTCGACGGCATCCGGTGCGGTGGCCCAGAAGAAGGACGTTCCAATCCCGAACACGGCACTGCTGAAGGAACTGAAGATGATTCGGTTGATGGCAATGAATAAATTTGCTTTCATTAAGCCCGTCGTCGTGCTGCTGCTGCCACTGGTGCTACTGCTGCTGGAGCATGGTGGCCACCACCGGACTGGCGGAGGCCCCGATGCCATCGTCGATGGGGCCATGTTTGATCGGAACGAACCGTGTAGTAGTGGTGCTGCAGCGTAAGAATCACTTGAATAGTGGGTCCTTCAGAACGCTGCGCAAGGATTTCTTTTTCTTGAATCACTATCCGGAGGTATGCAGCCAGGATGCTGCTGCAGTGGCTTAGAATGCTCTTAAGGTCGATGAGTCGCCATTACTGCAACTATCTTAGAACGATGCTGATGAGGCGGTTTTAATCTTTGTCAAAGGGTGGTCTGTCAAAGGGTGGAAACAATGGAAAATTTGTTAAGGTGGAATATTGTAATAAAGTTTAATGTTGAAATTTGTGCTAGATAGTGATCATATATTGCTCATTTGAAAAATAAGGTACACACAGTTCTTAACCCTTATGTGGCCGGCAGGGTACCCGGGTACCCAGCACCCATTTAAAATACACGGTGTAGAAAAAAGCAAAAAGTTTGCCGGCCACATAACGGTTAATGCTCATTCAACTATGATCCGTTCAGTCAGTGATGAGTTCACACACTCTCCCACAATCCGAAGCTTACGAAACAAACGGCCATATGACTGACACCGCTAACCACACGGCCACGAAGCCTACAATCCAGCTGTAATTTTACGAAAATGTGTGGGTGCTCTATCAGATCCTTTATGTCGTATATTGTACTTGTCATTTGTAGGAAAGGAAGTTCCCCGATTTGTGGATCTCTCATGTTTCCCATTTTCAAGAAGGGTGTCAAAATAAATGTAATGCACTACTGAGGAATCACCAGTCTTTCTGCGGATTCAAAGCTCTTCGAAATAATCGTCAGTAACGTTACTTTCAACTACCAGAAACTATATCTCAGCCAACCAGCACGGATTCATGTCTGGCTGCTCTGTTACGACAAACCTGATGGATTTTATCAACACATGTGTTTGTCATATGGAAGCCAGGTCTCAAGTTGATGCGGTTTACACGGACCTGAAGGCCGCCTTCGACGTTATTGATCATCGAATCCTTCTTCTTTCCTCCTTCCGCGGTGGTTGGAAAGTTATCTATCTAATCGTGTTCTACGTTTTTACAAGCAGAACCAGTAACAATCCTTCTTCAGCCAAGACTGAATGTTTCTGTAGCATCAGAGGAGAAACGCCTCGAAACCCAAAGAAGCCGTCTGTGATCGATTCCGCGAGTGCAAGTGATAGGAAAAACCGACCCGGTCAGCGGGACGTGAAAGATCGGAAGTGATAGCCCGGTCCAGTGAGGGTGAACCAGAACACGTGGGAAGGTGCCGTAACTATACTTTTCCCCACTACCAGGTCTTCTAGTCCATTGCTCGATCTGGGACTGCAAGTCCGCCGGATCCGTCTACGTCTAGGCCACACCACGTGAAATTGCCTACAACTTTTGCGAACACGGGTTTCCGAAGCCTAACGGGTCTAACCTGTACGCCACGTGTCTCGAGTGATCGTTATCCACCGTTCGGAAGACCACGGTTGCCATCCACCGGCAAATCTCCGCCTCGAAGAACCTCCCCCGACAAGGGTCGAGCGGACGGTATCCACCGTTCGTTGTTCAAGACCGGTTGCTACCGGCAATCGTCGACGGCCTACGGCATGCCACCTGTGGCCCACTAAACCGTGCCAAGATCGATCCTGCCACCCATACATGACATCAGGTATGTCCGACATCGTAACGGTCGCAACGTTTTCCTTTTCTTTCCCTATGTGTCATCCTAAATAATAATTTGAAATGAAATTTAAAACTCCTTTTGCTTGCTTTCTTGATCTGATTTTTTTTAAGAGACTTTACCGCAATGCGGCATTTGCCTCTAAACTTGATCTGAATCTTCATTATTGTCCTTATTCGAAAGATTATTGAATTTTCTATCAAATGGCATCTTTGAATTGATTGGTTTAGTTGAATAACTAAGTTTTCTAGAGCATCATAGCTAAAAATTGTGTGTTTTAAATTGTTTTTGTCAATTATCTTTGAAACATGCGTGATAAATTAAAATTGCTTTTTTTTTTGGCAAAGTTGTGGTCCCTGTTACACTCTACAATTCGTTCTTCGACATCAAACTTCTTGCTCTTATCGTTTTCTTGCAATTTTGATTTAAATGTGCGGCACAGTGCGCAAAAAAGTGCTCACAATTACAGTTGCAAATTTATGATCTGAAATGCAATGTTTCATTGAAAATTCCACAAGCAATTGGAATTTTGAGGTTCTCCAATTTTCCTGATTATTTATTTTAAACTCTCGGTCCGGAGCTCTGGACGGATGGAACAGAGTGCATTAGGTTGATCGTTTTCGAGCTGATTCGTGACAAACATCCCTTTTTATTTATATTTATAGTGATGAACAAACTCAATTGAAGTGACGGATAAGCTTAATTGAAGTGTATAACAATAAATATGTAAATTTCTTCATAGATTGGAGTTTTCATTGCGTTTTAAATTTAATTATAAATAATTTTTTACTTAAAATAGATCCCACATTAAATCAAACAGGAAATGGAATGAAAATCATTCATTTTTTGACCTTCAAAATTGTAATGAAAATTATCTTTATTTGGGGTGGTCATCATTCAAATTGTTTTGATTTTGAAGGAGACTGGGTCGAATAAAAATCATCCGAATCTTGTCTGAAAATAGGCATGGGGCTCGGATGAGGCAAAAATCATTCAATTTATGGCGGGGGTTTTCGTTCAGTGTAGCTTGTGAGAGCTTGTCTGCTGTCAACGGCAACAACGTTTCGATTTGGTTCATCTCGATCATGACGGACTACCCGACTAGAAAAATATATCAATTTTGTTATGATGTTATGATTTTTTTCTATAACTTATTATGTTATAAACTAGATGCAGGATAATGTTAAAATAACAAAAATTGTAACAAAAAGTACACCGGTCTAATCAAAATAATGACCTATTTTGTTATAATCAGATCAAAATTATAACACAATATGATATAAATTTTTGCTTCTAGAAAACTAGTTTCTATTATATTTTGATACAATTTCGTAAAATGATGTTCTGAATGTCAAAGAATCATAACTAAATTATTTCACAATGAGTTATTGAACAACATTTATAACATATTATGATACATTAAGTTATAATATTTTTAAACACCAAATATGTTAAACATGATTATATCGCAATGAGTTATATATATCATGGTTTGTTATAATTATGTTATATTTTTGTTAGAATTTTCTAGTCGGGTACTCAACGACGTTTTTCGAAACGATTTGCTTCAACGGAATCCTAGATATGACGTCTGTGTTCGCATGATCTGCTGATCTTGGGAATCGAACCTCGTAATCGAATGATTGTAGGAACGTTGCGTAATGCTGCATCCGTAGGGCAGACATTACCGAACGGCCTCGATGCTCGCCAAAGACCTTCGTCATTGCTTGAATATCGGTCAGTAACACAAACTTCCGCCCGTATAGGTATTGAAAAAAACTTTTTGATGCGGGACACAATCGCATAAGCTGCTTGGTCCACTTGCATGTACTTTTGCTGAGTGCTGTTGAGAGTCTGGGAAGTAAACTGGATGGGCCTCTCCGAGCTATCCGGATACAGCTGGCTCAAGACCGCGCCAACCCCGTAAGACTACGCATCTGTAGCGAGTACCAATGCACAATGGTCCGAATCCACGTTTTAGCAGGAAAAAAATCCGTATCTCTGTTTTCGTTAATTTTAGGCGTTTGGTGTCTTCAGAGAAGTTGTTTGCATTTGTTTGCTGCATCTTTTCCAAAAATTTTTGATTAGGGTGGTCCTCGTCCTAACTCAAATCTGGAAAAGAATTTTTTAATATTAAGTCATACGCGATCGAGTTCTTCAGAAAAGTTGTAGGCAATGCTATTTCGAGCAACTTTGCTGAATGCTCCGTTTATCTAGCTCTTAATTTGAACATAGTAGGTCAATTTTAAGTTTTGACTTAGGGTGAGCCACCCAAAAACGGTTTTTTCGCAATAACTTTTTTATTTGATTGTTTTCGAAGATGTGAGCTTCAGAGCATTTGAAGAGCAAGCAGAGGCGCCTCGTCCACATGTTCGACCTGTTCTTGGAACGGGTATAGGCTGAGAATAAAACTCGCAAAATATTCTTTAAGTAGATATACCAAAAGAATAAACTAAATTTAAAACTCCCACCGCACATATCCCATAACAACTTGCACACAAGGCGCTAACATCGTTCCCGGTTTATGAAGAACGAAAGACGACTCCAAGCCATCCACCGGCAGAAACCATATAACAAGAGCATGCGAGAGCCAGCCTTGCGCAGCTCTCTCTTGCTCGACTCTTCGAAACTACATGCCACCGGTTCCCCGATTCATGCGAACGATGGATGCTGTTCCCAAACCAACCGTTTCCTCCCTTTTTTGCCTCCGAATGGCAGTGTTCATTCGAATTCATTTCACTTTACTCTGTCGCTCATACGTTCCCTACTCGTCTAGAACCAGCAGCAACGTTGTCAACGTTTCTTTCCATTTTTCACTTCCCGCCTGCTTCTCACGCGTACACGCACGCTAAGCGCATTCGACTAAAGTCTTTAAAATCATGTTGAAAATTTACAGTTTTAGAATGCTAAAAAATGTATGTTGTATCGTTGTTGGAAATTAAAGGATTATTTAACAATATCTAAAAAAATGGAATAAGGAACATTCATTGCACAGTATTTAAATCAATTTAAATAAATACTTTGCCAGCTATGCTTACCGATCAGGTTCTCAAATGTGTGTAAATGATTGTTAGCATGCTGCTCGGTATACTCTTCAGAGAAAAAAGCGATGGATACCAGAGGCACACAGCTAAACGCAAAGAGCTTCTTCAGTGGAAAGTTTACATGTGTGTAGCAAAACCAGAAATGAATGAAAGCTTGGATTGTGGCTTCTCGGTTTGTCGTTCTACGTAGGCTGAGAACAACTTGCGCAGCTAGAGCACATTTTGGCACACCCAATGTCGTGCGCGCTTGTTATGCATTACATCCAGCGTGGATGAAGCTGGGGGTGCCGAATGTGCTCTAACTCGTTGGCAACGGTTTCCAAATTTTAAATTTGAGGTCATGATACGAGCTAAAACAATTTATGGAGGTGGAAATTTCGTACATTTGCGGAAAAGAGAGCATGTTGGACATGATTGAAAAAAAAAACAAGTATCGTCGGTGTGTGAAGAACGTTAAAAAATGACTTCCACCGAAAATTCCACCGAAATTTTCTAAAAGTATGTGAGATACCAAACTTCGGAAATCGCTCAAAGGCGCCTCTGAATGCGAATCGCATCATTATTTGCGATGAAAATGCGGAAGATATTATTCAGAAAATGGTTAACAAACAAGAAGATAAAAATCAGCTTATGTTAAAAATCACAATATTAACAAAAAAAACAGCAAGCATAGTATAATATAACTCTAATGTGTTTTCATTTAGTAAAATAGTAATCTGTAGAACAGGTCAGTCTGCTAGTCACGAGACGCCTCTGAGAGCAAGTAGTGACGCATATTTGTTCTGAACATTGCATGTTGCTAGGTCTTGTCATTCAAATGTTATGGACAATTTTGACTTAAAAACAACGATGTCTTCAAATGCTTATATCTCATGGAGCTGGTAAAATAAAAAAAGTTCTTTAAGCGGCATTTGGAAGGTCACATATAAAGCCAAATTTGGAGCAAATATTAAAAGAACGTTATTTTTATAATTGAAATAAATCGACTCCAAAAATCCCCTTAAAAATTGAAAAAAAAAACTACTTATAACTCATACAATTTCAAACATAGAGTCAAAATGTCTTCGAAAAATGTAGGTTTTTATCATGCCTACAAGTTTTCCATACACGATTTTTTTTTGCAAAACGTGAAACAAAAGCTTGAAATTGATAATTTGATTCTTAGGGGTACATGCTACGTTTTTCTAGGAAATCAGAACGATTATATTCTTTAAAAACAAATTATCAATTTCAAGCTTTTGTTTCACGTTTTACAAAAAAGTCGTGTATGGGAAACTTTTAGGTATGGTAAAAACCCACATTTTTTCCGAAGACAGTTTGACACTATCTTGAAAAATGTATGAGTTATAAGTAGTTTTTCGATTTTTTAAGGGGATTTTTGGAGTCGATTTATTCCAATTTCAAAAATAACGTTCTTGTAATATTTACTCCACATATGGCTTTATATGTGACCTTCCAAATGCCGCTTAAAGAACTTTTTTTATTTTACCAGCTCCATGAGATATAAGCATTTGAAGACATCGTTGTTTTTAAGTCAAAATTGCCCATAACATTTGAATGACAAGACCTAGCAACATGCAATGTTCAGAACAAATATGCGTCATTACTTGCTCTTAAAATGCTCCGAAGCTCACATCTTCGAAAAAAATCAAATAAAAAAGTTATTGCGAAAAACCCGTTTTTGGGTGGCTCACCCTAAGTCAAAACTTAAAATTGACCTACTATGTTCAAATTAAGAGCTAGATAAATGGCGCATTCAGCAAAGTTGCTCGAAATAGCATTGCCTACAACTTTTCTGAAGAACTCGATCGCGTATGACTTAAAATTAAAAAATTTTTTTCCAGATTTAATTAGGACGAGGACCACCCTAATCAAAAATTTTTGGAAAAGATGCAGCAAACAAATGCAAACAACTTCTCTGAAGACACCAAACGCCTAAAATAAACGAAAACAGAGATACGGATTTTTTTCCTGCTAAAACGTGGATTCGGACCATTGTGCAATGGTAACTCGGGTGAGTAATGCACCAAGTAATTCGCAGACTGTATTCTCTTCTTCACTTCCAGGAATGACTGTTCGGAATCATTTGTCCACTTGAACTATACATTGATCTTCAGCAGATTGATCAAAATGTACAGCAGGATGCTTAGGTTCTCAAAGAACCTTCCGTAGTAGTTGATCAACCGACGACCTCGTCCTTCGTTTTCGGCCGTCGTATTTCTTGAATTCCTTTGCACCTTTTACGCCACTTTGTGTACGTCATCCCGATCGATGTCGTACCCACAGTACTCGATCTTATCCGCAAAGAAGACGCAGTTTTCTTTGTTGACTACAATGTCGTAGTAACTCAGTCGACACAGAACCTCTTCTAATCGACGCAAGTGGACCTCGTCGTTGGTACCTGTATACGTCCAAGAATACGGACAACTCTGGAATGTCCGGAAGAATGATCTCTATTTGCCTCTGTCATATCGCTGGAGCCGATGACACCCCGTACATCAGGCGATTTGGGCAGTATAATACCCAGGAAACCTTGCTAGGAAGATCGCTCAGGTAGGCAAGAGTATTTCAGACCGTCGATTTGAAAGTTCTTCGCCCACAACGAACGATGAGTAAATATTGTCCCTTGCGGCGCCTATTAGATTTTTGTCGATGTTTGATTGTCGCACTTCAGAAGAATGGTACTGTTGCCAAAAACAAAAAAAAATAACAGTGTTTTTATTTTTAATTATTTTTTTACGTTTCGCATTTGCCCTTTATTTGCCTCTATTTGAGCATAATAATGTGTAAATATATTAATATTTGCTTTATGTAAACTTGTTTTGCACTGATGTGCACAGAAACGAAGAAATTTTACACTTGCCAAAATATAAAAAAATAATTACCATTGAAAAAAAAAATACTGCGATTTGGCAGCCCTGCCTTCCTTTTTCCATCAAAACCAAAACAAACCGCTGTTGTTTTTGTTTGTGTACGCCTGCTTGGTCCAAGATTTCATTTCGAACGAAAACAAATGTGAGTCTTTAGAAACATTGGTGTTTTCTATTCAGTTTTTAAGCTGTGCTTTGCAATATTGTGAAAAAGTTAGGTAAGTTAAATTATATAAAACCTCTTGTATATTGCGACATTTGCACCCATTTAGACTCGGTCCAAATTCATTATTATCACAGTCGAATTTCGCACACGACTTCGCAGCGCCTGTACGTAGGCAAGTTCGCTTGAGTTCATTGCAGCGTCGTCGGATGCACATCAGGTAAACAAAATAAGTTTGATTAATGTGAAATGTCGCTAATCCAGTGGATTTTCAAATTATCACAGAAGTCTAAATAATTACGGGAAACCCAATATATTTCTGACTGATATTTCGTAGCTCCCAGCATCTACTGCATGGATCCCCCCGGTGACAAAGCTTCCCCAACAGCATCAAGCGACGGAGATCAGGAGGATGACACGCAGGATGGGTACATTGTGGAGGCCTTGGATGGTGACTATATCGTTCCGGAATATGTGTACGACGACGTCTTGGACGGAGATGAATCGAAAACGAACGATGACAGTGGAATCGATCCGACATTGCTCCCAGGTCCCTCAAATCAAAGCCGAGAATCCAAAAGAGTCAAGTTGAGTGAAGGTGCGACTAATTTCATCTTCCTTTCTAAGTTTAATCACCGCATGACTTTATGATAATTGAATTTTTATTGGCTTTTCTCGGTGAACGTAATACTACTCAAAGAAGGAGGGAGTAACGGAAGTAATGAAATAAACGGTGGATAGAATCGCAAGTGTGCGACGAGAGAAATTGAATAGAAGTTGAAAATTAACAGAGGGCCATAATTGAACAACACAATCACAACGACGACCCCTTTGCCTAACGTCCTGGGTTTGAACGGCTAGGTACTAGTAGTTTGATGATGACTACTAGCCCTAGACAGGCAAAAAGATCGTGGTTGTGATCTGTTGAATGTTGTTCGGCTTTGCTTTCGGTTCTATCGATCTGTGACACTTGTTCGGAGATTCATATCGAGCGAACGTTACTTATTTGATTTTTTCGCGCTTTCATCTCGTATGCTCCTATTGTGTCCAAATGATCTTATTTAAACCGAGTTTCATTCTTTCTTGCCAACTGCCAACTTTCCAACTTGCCAACTTTCGTTACTCCTTCTTTCTTTGAGTAGTATTACGTTCACCGAGAAAAGCCAATAAAAATTCAATTATCATAATTTCATCTTCAACGGACAGTTTTAAATCTATGATTTTACAGGCGGAAATTTGTCGGGGAAACATCTGGTGGATTGATAGCGACGCGAAAGATTTTGGGGAACACCGTTAATGATATTTTAACTGGCATCTGGGAAGCATAAAAGTCTGGTTTGTGCCGAGAGGTGGTTTTCATTGAAAACAATGGCGTGCAAGTTCCAACGTGGGCTGATGAAGAGCCAGTTTTTGAAGACATGAATAAGTTCATCGTTCTGCAGGACCAAAGCCAGAAAAAACGTGTGAACATTGCAATGGTCCGAATCCATGTTTTAGCAGGAAAAAAATCCGTATCTCTGTTTTCGTTAATTTTAGGCATTTAGTGTCTTCAGAGAAGTTGTTTGCATTTGTTTGCTGCATCTTTTTCAAAAATTTTTGATTAGGGTGGTCCTCGTCTTAACTCAAATCTGGAATAGAACTTTTAAATTTTAAGTCATACGCGATCGAGTTCTTCAGCGAAGTTGTAGGCAATGCTATTTCGAGCAACTTTGCCGAATACGCCGTTTATCTAACTCTTAATTTGAACATAGTAGGCCAATTTTAAGTTTTGACTTAGGGTGAGCCACCCAAAAACGGTTTTTTCGCAATAACTTTTTTATTTGATTTTTTTCGAAGATGTGAGCTTCGGAGCATTTGAAGAGCAAGTAATGACGCATATTTGTTCTGAACATTGCACGTTGCTAGGTCTTGTCATTCAAATGTTACGGGCAATTTTGACTTAAAAACAACGATGTCTTCAAATGCTTATATCTCTAGGAGCTGGTAAAATAAAAAAAGTTCTTTAAGCGGCATTTGGAAGGTCACATATAAAGCCAAATTTGGAGCAAAAATTACGAGAACGTTATTTTTGAAATTGGAATGAATCGACTCCAAAAATCCCCTTAAAAATTGAAAAAACTACTTATAACTCATACAATTTCAAAGATAGAGTCAAACTGCCTTCGGAAAAAATGTAGGTTTTTACCATGCCTACAAGTTTTCCATACACGAGTTTTTTGCAAAACGTGAAACAAAAGCTTGAAATTAAAAATTTGATTCTTAGGGGTACATGCTATGTTTTTCTAGGAAATCAGAACGATTATCCCAACTAACAATCGCAAGCCGCAAACCAGCATGCATGCTGAATTGTTGCTTTATAATAGTAATGATAGCTGAACTAAAATTATGCTGTACACATTACTGTACAAATGTGTTTTCAATTGAAAAAGTAGTCAATGTTCAACCTTTCGTATCGGTATCAACAATTATAAATTTAAACACTTTTCAAGCGTTTAAAAATATTTTTATTCGACTTGCAGATATTTCTTTACAAAATAGTTTAACAAGACCATTTTCTGCTTCTTGTCAAGTTCATGCAAAAATTAGAACATGTATCTGTACAATGTGTTTTTCACAAGTCAAATAAACGCTTACGTTTCATCATACTTCGACTCAGTGTACAGGATGAAAAACACGTGTTTTTTTACTGAACAGCAGCTGAATTAACGTGTTCTTCAGTTGTTAACCATAAACAGAACATTATTCACCACTGCTGAATAGGAGTCAAAGTGTAATCATTATACAACCACGGGAAGTTTACGTTTTGATTTGAGCGCGTCAATTCATCATCTCTAGGATGGCGCAGATAGGAAGGCAAGCGGCTGGCAATCGATGGGTCTCGAGTTCGAATCTTGATTTAGGTAAATGTATTTGTAGTTATTATTTCACAATAGTTGTTCACAGTATAAAGTGTCAATCATAAACTCTCGTAGAAATTGAAAAATTTTGCATTTTATTTTTTTAAATCATTTTTGCAGTAGCTGAAAAACAGCTTTACTATCAGTTTGTAAAATGTTTTGAACAACAAACAGTTCAGTTGGTACACAACACTATGCTTTATTGTTTCTCCAAATTTGTGTGAACAAAACCCGAACAAAGGTAGTGTCTGAAAATTATCCAAATGTTATTCAGCACCATGCTGAATTAATTCGTCGTAAAGGTGCTTGTAAAAAGAGTAATTGTTAGTTGGGATATTCTTTAAAAACAAATTATCAATTTCAAGCTTTTGTTTCACGTTTTACAAAAAAGTCGTGTATGGGAAACTTTTAGGTATGGTAAAAACCCACATTTTTTCCGAAGACAGTTGGACTCTATCTTTGAAATTGTATGAGTTATATGTAGCTTTTCGATTTTTTAAGGGGATTTTTGGAGTCGATTTATTCCAATTTAAAAAATAACGTTTTCGTAATTTTTGCTCCAAATTTGGCTTTATATGTGACCTTCCAAATGCCGCTTAAAGAACTTTTTTTATTTTACCAGCTCCTAGAGATATAAGCATTTGAAGACATCGTTGTTTTTAAGTCAAAATTGCCCATAACATTTGAATGACAAGACCTAGCAACATGCAATGTTCAGAACAAATATGCGTCATTACTTGCTTTTCAAATGCTCTAAAGCTCACAGCTTCGAAAAAAAATCAAATAAAAAAGTTATTGCGAAAACACCGTTTTTGGGGGGCTCACCCTAAGTCAAAACTTAAAATTGACCTACTATGTTCAAATTAAGAGATAGATAAACAACGTATTCAGCAAAGTTGCTCGAAATAGCATTGCCTACAATTTTTCTGAAGAACTCGATCGCGTATGACTTAAAATTAAAAAATTCTTTTCCAGATTTGAGTTTGGACGAGGACCACCCTAATCAAAAATTTTTGGAAAAGATGCAGCAAACAAATGCAAACAACTTCTCTGAAGACACTAAATGCCTAAAATTAACGAAAACAGAGATACGGATTTTTTTCCTGCTAAAACATGGATTCGGACCATTGTGCATCGTGATGGTGCATTGAAAGCTTCCAAGAAGGTGCATGATGTCAGTGACACTCGAAATTGTGTATGGCTAGGTGCACGAATTGCAAAAATGGTGCTTGGAATTCAATGTGGTGCTAAAGTCAACCTGATTCACGTACATGGAATCTTCTTCTTCTTCTTCTTCTTCTGGCTCGACGTCCTCACTAGGACTTGGCCTGCCTCGCTTCAACTTAGTGTTCTTTGAGCACTTCCACAGTTATTAATTGAAGGGCTTTCTTTGCCTGCCATAGCATGAATTCGTATATTGTGAGGCAAGTACAATGATACACTATGCCCAGGGAGTCGAGAAAATTTTCCCGACCGGAACGGGAATCGAACCCGCCGTCTCCGGATTGACGATCCATAACCTTAACCACTAGGCTAACTGGAGACCACATGGAATACAGTTTTGAAATACAAAATACCAAAATGGTGCATGTTGTTCAAATGTGGTGCTGACATCACTAATTAGTTAAGTGAAAGATGGTGCGTGAGATCAGCATGGATGCCTAGATGATTGTGTGAACATCATGGCAGTAAATGGAACACTTGAAAAAATGCACGTGTCAGTGGTGCAATAGTTGCAACCATGTTTCAGTTATTCTAAACATTGCATATAGGTAGATCCAAGGTGGAAGAATTGCAAAAAATGGTGCATTGCATTGACAAGGTGAAAAGCAAACTTCTTGCTAGCTGGCGATCAAAGGAAATCCGTATTCACGTGCGCGTTTACTCTACTTCAGTTTCGTGCAAGTCGCTATGGGAAGCTGTCGAGAAGCAACTAGTACGGCATCAGAACTCAGACAGGTCAGGTGCACCTAGTAACCAGGCTGTTACTTTACTGGCTGAGGAACTTCGTCGCAAGCATGTTAACCAGTTCCAAGGTCAATCGAGTGCGTGGAGATTGTGGGCAAACTACATTCATGCAGGGCCGACTCACGAACGCGAACGTAGAACGTCTGAAATGCCACCACAACATCTTTTGAAATTCTTTCGAAGCGTCCCGATACTCGAAGCTGTAACGCTAGAGTTTGTTCGAAGTGGACTGTCAGTGGCAAATACAATCAATCAAGGATTTTCATCGGAGTTAGAAGCGTTGGAAGAAGATGCTGACCAGTTACTTTGTTTGGCACAGCGATTGAAGAATCGTATTGCGAATATGCGGGCTCGGGCAGCATTGAACTAAAGTCTTGTAGGCGCGATGAGTTCTGCTGTGAGACCGGAAGAGAATGAGTTCAGTCGCGTAATTGCTGAAAATGTTTCGGATATGTTGGATATTGATCACATGTAAGCAATGATTTTTAAGCTCATAATGAATAAACTAAAACACATTTAATTGTTTTTAATTCATCTCTTTTATTACTACTCTGAAGCATCGAAATCCAAATTATTTGTATTTTGCGAAAGACCAATACTGGGATCAAAGACCCCATTCGGGAGATAACCACATTGTCGATTGAGCTTGGTGCAATCAAATGATGAAAACTCAGTAAATGCTGAAATAGCTACGTGAGGTGCATTTTCATTTTCATTTTCTCTGTACTGTCGACGCATCTGAGCTTTTGTTAGACCAAAAATGATCTCGATTGGATTGAAAAAAGGACAATATGGAGGGAGGAATAATGGAATGATTCCGATTGACCGCAAATAGTAAATGATGTTTTCATCACAATGAATGCGAGCGCCATCCAAATTGAATTGCGACCAGGATAGCAACGTACATGTTCATTGTTCAATGCAAATGATCGACAGCATTGAAAAAAAATTTGCCTTGTAAACGTCCCTTCTGTCTGGAAGCTATCTAGCATTCCTTGCTGTCCTAGGAAGCAAAGGAATGAAACCCTTGGGCGTTGTACAAACTCACCCCGAAAAATGATTTTCTTGTTTTTTACACCATAGCCTCGATTGCGTAGCATTGCTATCCAGAGACACTTCGTCGAGAAAAACTAAGTGATACAGATCCCATTCTATAGAGCTCAGTTCGGAAAAGAAATGAAAGATTTGATCTTCTCTCACTTGAATGGTCCGTCTCTCCAAGGCCTTCCAGGTTAGGCCCTCAGCGTGTAGTATACGACAGACGCTACCAGCACTGATAGCTGTGTTAAAACGTTGCAGGAACAGTTCGCAGCATTCGTCCAAGAAAAGCACAGGATTTGAGAGGTACAGCTTAACGATCCAATTTCGGTGCTCGGCATTGAATTTTCGGAACACCCTTGTCCGTTGCACTTCCGTAAGTAATCCGTTTTCCTCGTATTCATGGATCCAGCAGGAGATCGTGGCTTTACTTTTCCGGTAGATCACTGAAAGCCGGGCTCTTGATAAGCCGAGGAAATAATACCCGTATAAACAGTGGTATTTCGTGTTCACGCTAGCTCGCCGCAACTGAACATTGGAGATAATATTATTGGAACATTTAGGAAACATTGTTGCAAAACTTATTTTATCGGCGAACTCGTTGAGTTTACAAATGCTATCAGCAACAGGCTCGGTGAATTTCCGCAATCTAAACAAAACATAAAATGACATTTCATTTGACATATTTTTGACGTTTCGCACTTCATCCCGCACTCCGATGGCTTTCGCACTTAAGAAGTGCGGAGTCCAGTAGCGAACTAAGTGCGCAATATGAGAGTTAGAACATGGTGTCCTTGGTGATAATTGTAGGGAAAGCACTACCCTATAAATTTTCCGAGCATCATATAGTAGTAACAAGCTTCTGAACTGAGTTATAGACAAATGAGTTAAACGATTGCCAGATGAGTGAATGCAAAAGGACGATGGTCAGTGGAGCGGTCCTGGTGTGATGGTTAGAACACTTGACTATGACGCCGAGGACCTGGGATCGAATCCCACTACCGAATACAGATAAAAAAAGGACGATGACCTCTTGACGGACCAACGGTAGCTGAAGGTGCAAGCAGCACTTAGACGAACACCTACATGGTTGCAGAGAACATAGACACTGAGGATCAAGGCAGTGGTCATTATAGTGGGTACTGACTAACCCTCTCGCTGAGTGAAGCTAAGTATGGTGGCCCATATGTCTGGACCGTCTGATTATTAGGCTTGATTATCTACTAGAAAAGCGACAAGAGCGAGGCAGTGGTGGAAAGCATCATGCGCTTGACGTGTTTTTTGGTTCGCATCAAACACAATCTTTGCTCACGCGCTCGCGAACCCACAAAGAGGGAACGGTTCACGATTTCCCGAATCGACGAACCAACACAAAACAAATGTCGAACGAGCAGAATCGCAGTTGGTTCGCCAGAAGGATCACAATGTAGAGCACTTGGTTTGTTGCCATTTTTTGTACACTTAATGGTAATTAGTTGGGTGTTTTATGATTATACTGATCAGGTACCATACCAATTAATGATATCGACGAAAAAGTTTACCAACATTAGATTTCATTACAAAAATATCGGCCGCGAACCTCTAAAATAAAAAAGCATCGCGCTTGCAAAAGATGCGATGCACTCGTTGGCGTTCGTGTCGTACACTCAGCGAAAAAAAACTAGCGAAATTCATCGAAACACCTTATGAAAATTTGCTATAACTAATTCTTATGGATGACATAAGAATACCTTATGAAAATTGATCGTGCTTGCTATGACAAATTTCATAAGATAGACTTATGAAAAGAACAAAAAAATCTTAAAATGATGCAGACTGGATTCGATCCATGAACGTCGGGATCACCGAGCCCGTGTTTTATCCACACGACTAATGACGCTTGAGAATACCATGTTGCTAAACATGAATAAAAGCCAAGCTGTGAGACGATTTTACGTCATAGAGTGACCTAATGAAATTCATCCGAATCATTATGAATTATTTAAAGGCCGTTCCATAAGTTGGGCCTTATGGAAATCTTAAGGTTATTTGGCTGAGTGTACGATCGTGAGCCACAAACGTGCGAACACAATCGCACAGCAAAGGTTTGCGATGTGATGGCATTTTTTTGTAGCGCGTAAGCACACGTTCGCGATCAATTTCCACCACTGGAGTGAGGTTCCGAGCGATCCTCGTTCTGTATGCTGCCTATAAAGTACACTTATGGCACATTTCACGCGTTACGTGTTGCACAATAATGAAACTTTAGCTTCCAAAAGCGGTTATGTTGTTAAATACATGCCAAAAGAAAAATGACTTATTGCCAAGAAATTTGATACTTCTTCCAAGTTTCGAAAGCTATTAAAATAAGCAGTAGCACTAAAACATCGTTCAATGAAGTTTAAAAACCCCGGTGTAGAAGTGCGTGGAATGTTTCGTGAGAAGTTATCTGTGTGATGGAGAAGAATGAGCCACGAGCTTGCTGCACTCTACGAAGAACCCAGCATCCAGAAGTTTGCCAAAGCCAAAAGGATACGGTGGACAGGCATATTGCAAAAATGCCGGATAGCAACCTTGATAGCAACCCTGCAAAGTTGGTGTTCGCAAGAAATCCGGATGATACAAAACGACGTAGAATGCAGCGGGAAAGATGGGCTGACCAAGTCAAGCGTGACTTGACCAGTGTATGACGTTCCAGAATTTGGGGAGAAGCATCAGCGAGGAGTAGTCTTGTAGTCTTACCTACAGTGTCGGTCGAAACAATAAGACCACCAGCCATTTTTCATACCAAAGTCGACGATTTGGTGCTCGGTTTCTAGAGAACAGATTTGATTGAAATTTTAGAAATCGTCATGGAGTTACGTGAACTTTGATTTGTATTTTTTTGATCAAGTTCTGTTCACTACATGACAAATGCACCACTTTCAGATTGCCATTGCCGAAGGATACATGAGAGAATCAGATGCTTTATGATTGATAAACTTTTGCTAAAATTAAGAACGTCATTTACAGACACTTTTATTGCATTGACCACAAATAGTAATAAATAATTATTTTGTCGCATCGTATATCTGTAACTTTTGAAGTATTAAATATACAGGGGATACTCGAAAAGGGCATCAAATATTCTCAAATTTTTACTGTAAGTTCAACAACTAGTTGTGTATCAGTGGTCAAAATTTGTAAAAGATCGGGCTATTCTACACGAAGTTATAAAGGTTCTAGAAAAAGGTGTAAATATCCGATAGCCAATTTTGAGCTGTTATATCTCCGGATTCAATGCACCGAATGCAATGAAATTTTGATCATTTATGACTTTGAGCTATTGAAAACTTTTGAATTAACTCAATATTCTTTACACGAAAGAAACTTATAACGATTAGATTATTTTTCTTAAATAACACCAATTTATCCAAAACTTCATCATCATTTCAAAATTCGAGATAGTAATAATAGTTCATTTAAATACCCTCTAATTTACTTGAATATAATAATGTTTCAAAGGAAAGCAACTAAATAGCCTGCATTAAATTCATAAAGTAATGGGATGCATATGAAAAATTGATAAATTTACTAAAAAAAACATAGAATAAATTAATTTACAATAACTTTTTTTTCTTATTAATAATTTCAAAAGTTTTTCAAAGTGCATTATATAAGTCATAAATGATCAAAATTTATTTGTATTCGGTTCATTGAATCCGGAGATATAACAGCTCAAAGTTGGCTATCGAATAATTATACTTTTTTCTATAATCTTTATAACTTCGTGTAGAATGGCCCGATATTTTCCAAATTTTGACCACTTACACAACTAGTTGATGAAATTACAGTAAAAATTTGAGAATATTTGATGCCCTTTTCGAAAAGTTACAGCGAGTTAAATATTTTTTGAAAAGTGAATATTTTACCTGTCCCAGTTATTTTGAGTATCCCCTGTAACTCAATCAATTTTATACAAATTAAAATTCACGTTACTCCATGTCGGTTGCCAAAATTTCAGTGGCTTCGGTTCACTAGAAACGGAGTACCATATCGTCGAACTTGGCCATGTTGTATGTTAAAATTTAAAAAAACGATTTTCAGCGCATTCGTCGACAATTCTCCTTATACAATCCATCAATCCAAGACCAATATTTGAATAAACCTGACTCACTTTTCAGTATCTTCAATTCCCTTTTTTTCTAATTCCAGATTAAGTAAATTTGTTTGCTTTCCGGTGTGCCCTTCAACATCATCCTCTTCCGTGAACTGGTATTATCCTTGTTATCCGTTTGCTTTTCCCACCCGCATGGAGGTGCTAGAGCGAAAACGTGTGTATCCTCTTCCACCAACACGAAACGTCCGTCGGCGACGACAACGGCCACACCACACGGAAAAGTGCTAAAAACACTTTGCTTTCCGGTTGTCTGAGCTTTCGTCGTCGGGGTGGTAGATATTTCTGGCTAAATGCCACCCCAAAAAAGCAGGATCGTAGGAATTACGCCCTGTCTGTGAGATTGAGTGCTTGCTGAAAGTAGACTTGTTGTCTTTCTGTTGGTTACTGACCCGCCAGCTGTTTCCGGTCATCAGAACGAGCCTTTTGATCATTTCATTTGCCCTGTTTGTTTGTGATGTGCGAACGGTGCCGTCGAATCATTTGGTCATTTGTTATCATTGTAGGCAATCCAGTCAGCTTTTTCTCCTAATCAGTCTCAGTAGCGATAATAGGTTTTTCGTTGTAAAAACAGACGCAGCCCTAAAAATTGCTGGCTAGCCAACGGCGAATTATGAGAACGAGAGACAATCGTGAAACCTCATCTAGCATGAGCTTTGTGCAATCTTTCCTTGTTTATTGCGCTTCTCTTCGGTTAAGTTCGAATTTCAAATCTTGTTTGCGCTAGAGTTTGGTTTGAGGGCTGACGCGAGTAGCTACCGTTCTTCGTAAAGCACCGTACAAGGATGTTGAAGCTTTTCCGAGGATATGGTTAGTTAACATTGGAATCGGATGTTTGCTGAGTCGACTTGGCAGTGGCTCGTAAATGTCACTTTCTGGCAGAGTGACTGTGAATCTGTAGACATACACTACCCGTCATAAGTACGGACTCACAAAAAGTATTGCAACAATATTGCATCACCCTGACTCACCTCGATATCTCTAAAACCAGATCACCTACAAAAATGCCGCCTTCAGAAAAGTTGTTGGTTTGGGGCTCCTGAATAACTTTGCTGAAGACAGTCCTCAGATTTTGGAGATACCGAGGTGAGTCAGGGTGATGCAATATTGTTGCAATACTTTTTGTGAGTCCGTATTTATGACGGGTAGTGTATAGCAGTGCCTCAATGCCCTAATACTGGGACGGTTTTGTGAAGTTTTTGCTTTGAAAGGAATTTTGGTTTGCATTCAAGCGATGATTTACGTTCGTTCATCTCGGGGTGCTTTTTCTGCCGTCGTTGATCTGGAATGAACCGCCACGTCGGATCTGGAATTATTTACGGTCCAAGGAAAGCGTGCCAAAATTGTGCCATTCAATGGAAATTTGAGAGCGCTAAAATTAATCGAAGATGAGTTAAATGAATGCTGCTTTTGAATCGATAGCCATGGGATCTTTAATGTTGCCTCTAGTGTAGCATTTAATGGTTCAAACATTACCAACTACAGTACTTTGATCGAACTTAACTTATGGCAAAATGCTGCCTTCGAGCACCTTAGGAAATCTAAACGCTCAGGCAGTTCAGGAGGTGGAATTCCGACCAACAATTGGGAATTTCAGTCCCCACCAGTTGACGATCGAAAATAGCCTACGCCTCATCAATTTTTCCGCCTCCAAGAACATGGCCATTAGTAGCACCTTCTTACAGCACAGTCTTCCTTATCGTTACACCTGGAGATCACCACATCAAACGAAATCGCAAATCGACCACGTTCTGATTGATGGACGACACTTCTCCTACATTATCAACGTCAGGACCTATCGTGGCGCTAATATCGACTCTGATCACTACCTAGTGATGGTTAAACTGCGCCCAAAACTCTCAGGTATTAACAATGTACAGTAACGGCAGCCGTCCCGGTGCGATCTAGAGCTACTGAAGCAACCGGATGTCGCCACCACATACGCGCAGAATCTCGAGGCAGCGTTGCCGGACGAGGGTATGCTCGATGTGGCCCCTTTGGAGGACTACTGGGGTACAGTCAAAGCAGCCATCAACAACGCAGCCGAGAACACTATCGAGTACTTAGAACGGTGTCGACGATACGATTGGTTCGACGAGGAGTGGAGAGTGGTTTTGGAAGAGAAGGACGCTGCGCGGGCGGTAATGCTGCAGCATTGAGCCATACAGAATGTGGTGCAATACAGACAGAGACGGAATCAGCAGATTTGCCGCATCCTGGCAGAAAAAGCGCCGCCAGGAAGAAGCGGAATGCGAGAAAATGGAACTGCGGTACCGTTCACAACAAAAACATGAAATTTCTACCAGCAGCTCAACGCACCCCGCAAAGGCTTCGTGCCGCAAGCTGAAATTTGCAGGGATAAGGACGGAAACCTCTGACGGACAAACGTGAGGTGATCGAAAGGTGGAAGCAGCACTTCGACGAGCATCTGAATGACGAAGAGAATGTATGCACGGGGGATCAAGGCAGCGGAGCAAATAATGGGAACGAACCAAGTCCCACGCTGAGGGAAGTTAGGGATGCCATCCAACTGCTCAAAAACAGCAATGTGGCTGGTAAGGATGGTATCGCAGTAGAATTCATCAAGATGAGCCCGGTAAAGTTGGGCACCTATCTGCACCGGTTAGTAGTCAAGATCTGGGAAACTGAACAGCTACCGGAGTAGTGAAAGGAAAGGATAATCTGTCCCATCCACAAGAAACGCGACAAGTTATTGTGTAAAAACTTTCGAGACATTATCAGAATGCAGCCTACAAAGTGCTATCCCAGATCATCTTCCGTCGTCTTTCACCTAAAGTTTTATGAGTTCGTGTGAAGTTACCAAGCTGGTTTCATCAAGATCTGGCCCGTTGTCGACCGGCCTTCGAACCGGAAAATCCTCCAGAAATGCCGTGAATACCAGGTCCCAACGCACCAACCGTTCATCGACTTCAAAGCGGCATAAAACAGTATCGACCGCACAGCGCTATGGAAAATCATGAACGAGAACAGCTTTACCGGGAAGCTTAGCTGATGAGAGCAACGATAGACGATGTGCAAAACAGCGTAAGGATTTCGGGTGAACTACAGTCAAGTCTCCTATTAGACGCTGCTGCTCACTTTATGTCCATCGCAATTTTTCAGATGTCTTGCTTCCAATCCAGCTGATTTTTGTAGTGTAGTTTGTGCATACCATACCCAACTAACATTTTTGCTGTATAAGAGTTTATAAGAGCTTCCTTCCAAGAGCGTTTGCTTCATAAGCTTTTATGCAGCTACTTTTGTTAGTAGGGTAGACTCATCACATACAAAGAACGAACTAAATTGGTTAAGAGACAGCCTGAAAAACGTGGTGGGCGTGAAGTGGGTGGCTGCGTCTAATAGGAGACCCGACTGTATCTAGTTCATTCGAATCTCGACGGGCACTGCGACAAGAAGATGGACTTTCCTGTCTTCTATTCAACATCGACCTGGATGGTGTGATGCGACGAGCCGGGCTTAACTGCCGGGGAATGATTTTCACAAAATCCGGTCAATTTGTGTGCTTTATGGACGACATGGACATTATCGCCAGAACATTTGGAACGGTGGCAAAGCTGTACACCCACCTAAAACGCGAAGCGGACTGGTGGTGAATGCCTCAAAAACAAAGTACATACTGGTAAGCGGAAGCGAACACGGCGGTAGATGTTACGATAGACGGGGATACCTTCGAGATGGTAGAGGAATTCGTCTACCTCGGACCCTTACTGACATGCCACAAAAGTTCAACTTATTGGACACAGTGGCTTGATTTCCCCAACAGGGGAGGATGAAAAAATCCTTACATCATCAGCTGAAGTCGGACCTACTACGAGCTCCAGATGAAGCTGCGGTCTAAAAAGATTCACCCACGCACCAAATACAAAACGCTAATACGACCGGTGTTACTCTACACGACACGACACGAGACATGGACCATGCTCGAGGAGGACCTTGGCAAGTATTGGGCGTGACCGTGGATGGAGAGCGGAAAAATGTGGTAAAAAATGTTTTTTTTTATCCTTTTGTGGTTTCTACAGACTTTTTTTTTCAGATATTCCTTCAGAAATTCGTTTAGCTATTTCTTCAGTCCATCAAATGTTTGTCCCGAAATTGCTCTAGGAATTCATACATCAAATGTTCAGACATTTATTGAGGGATTCATTCAGAAAATCATGTAAAAATTCCTCCAGAGATTCTTGCATTACAATTTTTAGTGATTCAAGCAAGAATTACTCCAAAGATTACTGCAGCAGTTCATACAAAGATTTCCTTCAGATATTTCTCCATGTATTTCCTTAGAAGTTTAGGCGGTACTTCTTCTAAGGATAATTCTAATCGTTTCTTCAATAAAATTTCCTAGGAATTTCTACGGAAGTCCCTTTAGAAAAATCTGTTGAGTTTTTTTTTTGTACGGACCTTTGCGGACGCTTATCAGTGCAATTTTCCAGGCATTCCTGCAAGATTTATGTTTCAGTAATTCATCCATTTTTTTTACTGGAATAGTTTTAGAAAATTCTTAAATAAAATTGAAGGATTTCTCAAGGAATTTTCCTATAAATCCCTCAGTAATTTTCTTCTAGGAATTCGACCAAAGATTTCCCGAAAAGTTTCTTCAGGTATTTCTCAAGGATTTTGAAGGAGAAGAAGTTCCACCCATGATTGCGTTAAGAATTTTTCTGGATTTCTTTCGGATATACTTCCAATAATTCAGTCAAAAGTACTTCCTAAGATATCTTTTTGGATTCTACCGAAGATCCCTTCAAAAAGTTCGTCGGGTGTCTTTCAAAAATTCCTGCTAGAATTTCCCCTGATTTTTTTTTGAAAAAAAAAATATGTTTATCTCTAGAGATCAGTGTTGGTAAACTCACACTCAAAGCACACTCATGAACCGCTCCTGCGTGAGCAAACTCGCACGCGATTCTGAATCGTTTTCTCACGTGCGAGAATTTCATGCAAAATCTCGCACTCACGAGCCAAGCGCCGAAATCTCATTCGCTTGTAAAACGAATCCAAATACATTTGAACGGCATTCAATGTTGTTGTACGCTAGATTTGCTTTTGTATTATCATACAATCCTAAAAACCTTGATGTAAATATTAAGAACACCAAGAAATGAAGGAATGAGTGAAATCATGAGTCAACTCATGCATGATTTTTTCGGCGGTGAGTTTGGCGAGTCAAAAATCGCGCGTGAAACAACTCAACCATGAGATTTGAGAATTTGAGTTTTTACCAACACTGCTAGAGATTTGTCTAAAATTTCTTCCGAAGTTTCAGCGACAATTTTCTTCAAAAGCTTTTCCCATAGAGTTTTCCTTTACACATTCTGCAGATTGCTTCAAAAATTCTTTTCAGAATTATTTGACAAATTCCTACAAAGAGTTTTTTTTTAGAATTACTCTTGCGATTCCATCAGAAATGTCTCATGGGATATCTTCAGATATGTCTGCAGAATTAATATGTTTCTTCTGGGAGTTTTCAGAAGTTCAGAAATTGCACAAAAATTACAGGAAAAATCTTCAAGAAATCCTTGGAGAATTGTTTCATAAAATCTCTAAGAAAAACTATCGGAGATAACTTCGTAAACTCCGAGAAGAAACTCTTGGAATTTTTTAAAAGGAATGCCTGGATAAAAATTCCTGAAGCGATTTCTGATGTTATCTCTTGATGAATGCCAGGAGAATACCTGAAGAAACACATTGAAATACTTTCTAACTTCTCGGAAAAAATCTTGGGAGTCTTCTGAAGGAACTCTGCAAATCATTCCAAGGGAAAAATGCTTGAGAAATTTCTGGAAGGATTTCTGGAAAAATTCATTGAGGAATTTTTGAAATAAAACTTGTAAAACTGCAGAAAAAAACAGAAAAAATCTCGAAAAAATCCTTAAAAAATGCTAATGAATGGATTCTGAAAAAAAAAAATCCCTGAAGGAGGGTCTGAATAAATCGAAAGCAGTAAGTGGAGGAACTATTAGGGCTACCTCTAAAAATTCTCCTGGATCTTTGGAAGAAACGATTGGGTGAAGTCCTAAAGAAAAACCCTGGGGAAATTCATGGAAAATTTTCCCGAGAAATCCCATCCAAAAACTCCTGGAAAAAAAAAACTGCCAAGGGATGCATCCAGAAATGTTTTAAGAAATATATGAAGTAATACAACTATGAACTTATGTATCAATCCTTCAAAGAAATTCCTATAGAATCTCTTAAGAAATCCCAAGAAGAATTTCGGAAGGAAAGTCTGATGTCTATTGACATTTTGAGGACGCGCGTCATCAAGCAGCTGAAACTGCACCACGCTGGCGCTATATACGACGAGCGAGGTTTTTTGGTAATGTTGTACTTTTTACAACGGCGCGCGTCCAGAAGGGTTGATGCAAAGCTGAAAGCATTTCCTCGTTTTTTTTTTTTGGTTTTAGATTTTTTTTTTACTAAATAACGAAGCAATAAGTTCAGAATCGGTTTTTGTACACATGTAGAATATGGATCAAGGTATCTTTTGATTTTTTTCGTGGTGGAGAATGTTTTCAATTTTGGCAGACAACATTATTTTGTGAGTTTTGTTAAAAAATTGACAGAGATGCATTCTGGAGAAATACCGTAAACCGGGGTCAAATTGATCTTCGGGTCGAAATTGATCACACGTTTTTCGGTTAGGTTTAACATATTTTTAATAATATCCTTTCATCTATCGTGCAGTTGGGAACCGCTACTAAAACGATATTTGCTTGTAAACTATTTGAAGTATGTTTTATCTAACAGAAAAGCGTCTGATCGATTTCGACCCGGAGATCAATTTGATCCCGGTTTACAGTACTGAGACGAATGTTTATATGAGCTTTTGGTGAAGTACGCTGCGAAAACTTTCTTTCTATAAATATTTTGATAAATCCAATAAGTATCTCCAGAGGAGTTTCTGGCGTATCTAAACATTTTGGGGAAAATTCTTGCTAGCCTCATAAAAGGAATTCCAGCGAAAATGTCCATTCCATAATAGTTAGAGAAAAAATCGGTCAATAATAACACTAGTTTACAAAATAATACGAAAGTCTTGAATTTCTGTCAACGACCAACAGTTTTGAAGCACAATTTAGTACTGATTTCGAAACCGTGCTTCAAAAATTTTTAAGTAGAGCACTTTTTTACTTTTAGCTCAATATCGAGTTTTACAACTTTTAAAAATATGAAATTTACTAAAATTCAAATATCTTGAGTTTTGTTCGACCAATTTCAAATCTTTTTCCATAAATTAAAAGCTGAATACAATACCATTCGATCATCTGAATGCAGGTTTTGCGTCAGATTGATGAAATTCAAGATATTGGCGAGTTTTAGGGACGATCTCCTTAAAATTTAGCCAAATTTCCAAAAATATATGAAGAAATGTATTTTTTTCAAAAAGAAAAAAAACAATCTAAAAATTCTTTTTCAACGTTTATTTGACATTTCATATGTAGGCGAGTTACAGTAAAAAATTCGTAGCTTTGATAACGGAGAATGAGATGTGTGAAGTGAGCGACGTTGCTTAAAAATAGAACAAAAATCGATTTCAAATCATCATCCTTGTATGGAAAGTCGAAAAAATTTCCGCTCTACTGTATTTTTTTTCCTTAGCGTTTTAGAACTCAGGGCATGATTCTACACCAAAAATGTTACTCAGCTTACCGAGTTCAAAAATGCTGTAAACTAGTGTAATGCATGGAGAGGTTTTCCCGGAGTAAATGTTAATTAGGTGCACTACTGACGTCATTTTCTTGAGAGCGTAAACGTATAGAGGCGCTAAAACTAGGAAACATTGAGTATCCAGTTTGGATTTTACGAATTTTGTGTGGAAGTCAACACTGGAAACTAGAAATTCCACGATGTCAGCTCAAAATTAAAGATGCCGGCTTAATATTCAAGATGGTTGATCAAAATTCAAGATGCCGGATGTTTAATTGAGTTTCAGACTCTAAAACCATACCATATTATATCCAAGACGGCGGTCTAAAATCCAAGATGGCGGCTGTTTAATGGAGTTTTAGGTCCTAAATCCATGCAATATGGGTATATTTGGTATTGGAAATATATCTGGAGTTCAAAATCAGCGAACATAATATCCAAGATGGCAGCCTAAAATGGCGGCTCCCCAGACAACCAGTAATCGGAAAAGATGCTGCATAAGATGATTAAGTGGAAGCCATATGCATGCATGCCTCCATTCAGGCGCATGTAAAATGTACGCATATCGCCTTCACTTTAACATTTTATTCAACATCTTAAAGAAATTGTAGGCTCTAAAACAATGCAATATGGGTATAATTGGTATGGGGAAGATGCCTGGACTATGGGGTCCAAAAATGGCGACCACAATATCCAGAATGGCAGCCCAAAATGTAAGATTGCGGTTGTTTAATGGAGTTTTGTAGAACCTGGGGTGTGTTCTGTGGCGTCACTGTCACTTTTCATTTTCCATCGGACCAGGACTGACTGTGATGGTATGTGGATATTAGTGATAGGCCATCTTTAAAATTCGTTTAAAAATCCAAATAAAGGATTACCAGAATGGAATTTTAAGATGTAGCTCAACATAATTAGTATTGCACGTTAGTCATGAAAAAAAAAATAAGTTTTGGCTAAAATCACATACATACAGGGGTTACTCAAAATAACTGGGACAGGTAAAATTTTCACTTTTCAAAAAATGTTCAACTCGCTGTAACTTTTCGAAAAGTTCATCAAATATTCTCAATTTTTTACTGTAAGTTCATCAACTAGTTGTGTATCAGTAGTCCAATTTTGGAGAAGATCGGACCATTGTTCACGGAGTTATAAAGATTGTAGAAAAAGGTAAAATTATCCGATGGCCAACTTTGAGCTGTTATATCTCCGGATTCAATGAACCGAATGCAATGAAATTTTGACCATTCATGACTTGTATAATGAGCTATGAAAAACCTTTGACTTAACTTAAAATTCTTAACACGGAAGAAAATTATAACGATTAGATTATTTTTCTAATAAAACACCAAATTATCCAAAACTTCAACATCGTTTCAAAATTCAAGATGCAAATTATAGTTCAATTAATTTCCCTCTAAATGACTTATAAATGTGTTTTGAAGGAAAGTTACAACATAGCTGCTAATAAATTGAGAAAGTAATGGGATACATATTAGAAATTGATTAATTTACTAAAAAATCGTGAAAGGAATGAAATCGTTATAACTTTTTCTCTTGTAAAAAATTTAAAGTTAAGTTAAACGTTTTTAAGAGTTCATCATATAAGTCATGAATGGTCAAAATTTCATTGCAATCAGTTCATTGAATCCGGAGATATAAAAGCTCAAAGTTGGCCATCGGATAATTTTACCTTTTTCTACAATCTTTATAACTCCGTGAACAATGGTCCGATCTTCTCCAAAATTGGACTACTGATACACAACTAGTTGATGAACTTACAGTAAAAAATTGAGAATATTTGATGAACTTTTCGAAAAGTTACAGCGAGTTGAACATTTTTTGAAAAGTGAAAATTTAACCTGTCCCAGTTATTTTGAGTATCCCCTGTATCAGTCAATTTAAGTGTGATTTCGGAGGCAAAGTGAAAAGGCCGATTTGTTTTTCATTCGGACCGGCCGCGTCGTCGTCGTCGCCGATTTGAATGTGCACATTGTCGTACCTACCCTTGTATAGTTGTAGCGGTTCAGTGTGATTTCGGATAAGAGGCCAGTTAGAGGAAGATGCTGCAGCACATACGCACTGGACACTTCGAAGAATGTTTATTGGTGAACTCGTTCCATCTATCTACAGGGTGCGGCAGGAAAAAATGCGAAAAGTTCAAGGCACTATTACACGCTAAATATGGGATATATATGACTATTTTTTCATGACAGTGTATCAGTCAATGTCTATATTCTAGCACTGAAAAATAAAAATGAACATATTTGATGTTTAACATGTGATAATGTAGGGCTAATAAGCGGATATCAATAAACCGCGCGCCCAATGGTCATTAAACAAAATGACTATAACAGTAACAAAATTAGCTCAAATTCGATGAACAACCAGACCACACTGATCCAGAGCCATGTAGTTTCACATACCAGATGAAATAAGTACATATATTTGATGATATTGTAGAGAAAATCAAAAATTTTGTTTTATCAGATGCGAAATTTAGCGACCTGTGCGATTTTCTGCGGTTTGAAAATTCTGGTTGTCTTCATCTTCAGGCGCCACCCTGTAAAGGTTAGTGACCAAAATGGGAAATTTTTTAATTAACTTTTCAGAAAACTAGCCTATTATAGATCATGGAACGTTGAAACATAGATTGGTTAATGTCAAATGGACGAAAATGAGGTTTGAAGTTGAAAAACACTTTCGCATTTTTTCCTGCCGCATACTGTATCTATATTTATAAAAATGAGTTTGAAGTCTCTTTGAGGCAACAAAACTCACGAACGGCTGAACCGATCGGGATGACTCTTGCAGGGTTTGGTTCGTATTCATGGTGGCTGTGTTTATAAGTAAAAAAAGTTACGAAAATCAACTAGAAAAGTAACAACATTGATAAAGTACTGATTTTTCATGGGCTGGGAAGGAAATCAACACGATCGAAATGAAACCAATCTAGAGTGCTGTGCAGCAATGACTTCAACAGTTGTCAAACCACTACAACTGGGCAAGGCGAAGTTTGTCGGGACAGCTAGTTTTATCATAATAATTACTGCTAAAGGATGTATAAAATTCTGCTCTGGTTTTTATGTATTTATCTAACAAATAAGACGGGCTTGGTGGTCCAGTGGCTACCGCTTCTGATTCGTATGCAGAAGGTCATGGGTTCAATCCCTGGCCCGTCTCCATTTCATCCTACTTTGTATCTTTCTATCCACTTCCTCTCTCTCTCTCTCTCTCTCTCTTCTCTACATATACAACTCATGTATATTCATATGTTCATAGCCATCGCTAGAACCAAAAACGAATTGGAAAAGTCGTTTCCCTCCTTTCCAATTTCCACTCACAGCACAGTGTATATAACGCCTACAATGGTAAGTTATGCAACCAAAGCGTGCTGTGCCGCTTGACCTTATTCACCTCATTCACCACACAATCTATCACCTTACGAACACTATAAATAACTCCCTATCCATGGATCGCATCACCGACCCAACGGTGACTCCCAGATCTCCCATCCTTTCCGTCTAACAAATACCCCAATCCGTGCTGGATGTGGGGATGCAGAGGTGATCTCGGTCTTTAGTAGCAACAACCAGCACACTCTAACATTCCTTTCCCTTCCCAACTGACTATAGGGACGTGGCCGGCGCCTGTATTGATCCAAAATGTATGAGCTGCTAGAATTGCACTTTGAGAATAAGTGGAGTGTCCCAGCCCTTATTCATTTGGATCTCAGTGCAAGTGGTACCAGCTCAGTTCAATAACGGAGTAGCAACCATTGACATATAGACTGTTTCAGAAATTATAAATACACTTTGTTTATTAAACTAAATGAACTGTTCTAATGATTTTTACCAGCTTTTTTCAGAGTATAGCATATTGTACTCCATATTTTTATATTTCCTTTAAATTGTCTTGATATTTTGAAGAACAGTCGAGTTCTCTAACAAATAACTTAATTTTTCAAATTTGCATTTGCACAAAGGTGTTTTTTAATGATTTCAACATTATTTATCATTAAATACCAAAAATTATCTAAATTTTTATCACATTCACTTTTTCAACAAGTTGTCTAAGTAATGTCTTGATCAAAATTTGGGAAAAATCGATAAAGGCATTTCCACAACATTTTTTCGAAGATAAAGTTTATCATTTTTTAAGGTTTTCTACGGAACATAAGAACTACCACACAGTTTCTTAGCTTTCCTGAACGCATTTAATCTGAACAAACTTATTTTTTCAGCTCATTCGATCCTTCAGATGGCAAAGCTTGTCATACCATAAAAACGAATGCAGTAAGCAGTAATTAAGACATTCGTTTGCTTAACGTATGTTGCTATTGGTGTTGTTGAGAAATTTGAAACAAAAATTTTTGTTTTGAGAAAGCCCGTAATGGTGGTTCTTGATCAAATATACCAGTAAAAATTACTCTTACCAATCGAGAAATATCTTTTATTATCGATACAGCAATTTTTATTGTGTTTGGAAATTAAATATTTTATCTGTGAGATTTTTTTCTTTTCTACTATGCTACATTTTTTGACCACTTTGTGCAACTTCAAATTTTGATCATCTTGTTTACAGAGCCCTATTTTAGTACTTTTACCAGAAACATCAACAAAATTGGTATTATTTGCTTCGTTAGCATGTTTACTACTAGAGCTAGAAGAAACTTTTTTGGATAATGTGCTGAAAGTGAAATGGCAGGTTATCGTTAGTGTATTTATAATTTCTGAAACAGTCTATATATAGTCAGATTTGATGATTTGATGATTTGATTTATCTAACAAATATTGAAAAGTTCGTCACGTCATGTGTCGGCGCTAGTATCCAATGCACATTCAGTTGATAATAATTTTTTTTTCATTTTTTGCATTTACACAAAAATTTTAATGGTTCGTCATCTTCGGTGTCGACATCTGTAATATTTTAGTCAAAATGAATAAATGTTTTGACTCAAGTAAAGGTTGCATGAATCACATCACTTACCAAAGTGAATCCAAATCATGTGACTCTCCCCCTCCCCACTAAAAAAAAACTCCTTCCCATGACAGTCGTGGAGAAAATGAGGTGATCTCGGTCTCAAGTAGCAACGTACGTCACACTAACATTCCTTTCCTTCCTTGATGACCGTAAGGACGTGGCCGGCGCCGTTATTGACTAATAAAGTATGGAATTCTCGAACTGTGCACATTGAGAGCGGTAGTTACTCCCAAGCTCCGTTTGTTGGTTCCTTGTGCAATTTCGATTGTTCTGGTCAATCACGGAGTAGCAACTACGAATGGGGCACGTTCGGTGTAGTACTAGATTTGTAGTAATGAGCTGAATTTGTGTATGGTGAGAAGGTCAATTCTCCGTTTCTGCAATGAAATGGTGCAAAAAGCGTAGGATAAGAAATCAAACTTTGAACTAGTCAAATTGTAATCTTAATTTGAACCATTTCAAAATTCATTAAAACGACGTACTTTTCAGGCAAATATTTTCCCGAAAAAGATGACAGCTTTTCGTAATATAACCTGATAACATGGACTTTAAAAGCATTGAAAAAAGCGTTTTTGTCATGGAAAACAGGCAATTGAAAAATCACTGTGGTTTCACCCATTTCCCCCAAGAGAAAGCACATTTTCGGTGCACTCGTACAGCTCATGCAGTGTATCACACGCAATATGTGAACACGTCAAATGAAAGCTTATTTATCGTAGAATCAACCAACCGAATAATATTCCGCATTATTTGTCATAAAATTATCTAATTTAAGTGTTTCTTACTTGGAGAATGTTATCTTAAGTTGAACCATTTGTAATCTAAATTTGAACTAGTAAACGGGGGTGAGCTTCTAGTGTTGGCCTGTAGATTGCGCTAGTGGTTGCTTTGTTTACTCTTGGGGGATGAAAAATTCCAAATTTAGTTTCCAAATTCCTAAAGAATTTCGAACATTCTGAGTTGAGATACCACTGCCTAATGAAAAATAGGTATGAGAATTAGCAGATTCATGTGATTTTTAATTGTTTAGCATAGAATTGGCTGTTTTGTGAGTTGCTCGAGCTGCTGCCGCCAGTAGTTCAAATTAAGATTAAAATTGGTTCAAATTATTATTATGATGGTTCAAATTAAGATTAAAATCATTGTTGATGAAAAATCAAATATTTCAATGAAATTCGGTGCAAATACAAACTTTTTACCATTTAACAAAAAGCTTATACCCGTGGCTTTCATGTACATACGATTTTGCCGCAGTAAATTATTTCCACGTGGGAGAAAAAATCACTTAAAACTTGCACTGCTTCAGAAAGCCGCAATTTGGTTCAAATTTTGATTACCTACCCTAGGTATTATAATTCCTTACTTAATTTGATGCTGTTTGAGCGAAACTTTGGATAACTATGTTGTTTATGTTGCAAGAAATGGAGAAAGCAACAACCCTGTTACCCAAAGTTTTGCTCAAACAGCATCAAATTAGGCAAGGAATCATAATACCCACGCTTTTTGCATCGGTTCATTGCAGAAACGGAGAATTGACCTTCTCACCATACTAAAATTCAGCTCATTACTACAAATCTAGTACTTCACCGATCAGTCCTATTGTACGGTCATCTATGCTCATGCTCATGCTCATGCTCATGCTCAAATCACATACATATCAGTCAATTTGCAATGATAGGTTCTAGAGTGTTGGTCAATATCAAGTCGTCACCTGCCATTGTCGTCCTGATATTGATTGGCCTGCAGTGATAGTGACGATGGTGCACTATCAGTAGTCAACTGACAAGACTGATTAAACGCAGCTCTGCCAAAATGGTGACAAGAATACAGTCGGGACCCGCTGGTTGGGGGTTTAATAGTTGGGTGGCTTTTTAGTTGGGCTGTCAGCCAACTAAAAAGCACCTGGATATCATAATTGGATGTCAAACTGAAAATAACAACCAATCTGTATTTCCGAGGGGCGAGCTAATGAGTTTTTAGTTTCTGAAACTTAAATGATAATCGAGAAGAATTTTTATTTCATATTTCTTAAAAAAAAAAAACAATATGTACAATTACTTCGAAACAAATGCAAAACATCGGCAATCTTTATTTTGTCGATCATTGAAAGCGTTTTGTGCTTGCACATTGGTCGGGTGGTTTCATAATCATTTGTATTTTCACTTCACCGACTAAAAATGGGTGAAAATATTTAATTCTCGCATTGGCCATATATGTATTTTGCAAAACGTATCAGTTTTGCTCTAAATGTGAAACAAATTGAAAATGTTTACTTTTTACTTCCAACCTAAACACGATTAAAAAGAAACAATGCACACGCCCCTTGTGCTGCTGTCACTTCACCCAACTAACGAATCGAATTCGTTGGTTGGGTGGAGGTTGTGGCTCAACGAGCGGGTTCCGACTACATCCAATATGGCGATGTAAAACCCAAGATTGTGGCTGTTTCCTGGAGCTTTGGTATTTAAAACCATACAATATGAGTGTATTTATGGGGAAGATATCTGTAATCCTAAAATAGCGACCAGAAATTCCAAGATGGCGGTTTGGGTTTGGTTGAAATGGGTTTTTGAAGGCAACAGAAAGGCGCCATCCCCACTGAGTGGATTAATGAGGCTTTTTTTTAATAAAGGCGAATGAACCATTTCATTTGAAAAATTTCAATAATTGGTTCATTTGATATAAATAAAAGAGTATTAGCGTCCAGCCATTCATACGTAAATATTTTTCGTCAGATCTTGAATTCTACAAAATACTTTCAAATAACTGCTTTATGATTTCTCAGATATTATTTATTGTGCCTATTTCTCAAACTCGCGTCTCAAAACAATAGCTTAACCCTCCCCTGGCATAAGAGTCATTTTAGACCCAAACCGTACACTACGCCAGCGAGCAGCTTCCAACGTGATGCAAAAGGAATCTTAAAAAAACTTTTTAGTACAGGTCAGACTCGATTATCCGGGGGTTCAATTAACCGGGGGCCCGATTATCCGGAGCTCGATTATCCGGGGAAACATTTGTTTTTGCTTTGTTTGCAAATTTTTAGATTACAATATGTCAACAAATGTGATAAACATCAAATACAACACCTGTAAGTAGGATTTTGTCTTTTTAAAAATTGTTTTTATATTTTCACATTTTTCAGCTAAAATTTCATTTTCAAAAAACATGGTTGTAATAATACTAGACGTTGAGTTTAGGCACTACAACGTTATGTATGTTAGCTTCTATGTTTAACGAACAGTTTTTGATTGAAGAACATCAAAAATAAAAGAAAAGAACCATGGCTCGATTATCCGGGTGATTCGATTATCCGGGGTGAAATAATTTTGGAGTCACCCGGATAATCGAGTCCGACCTGTATACTGTAGCAAGACGTACACAATTGTTAACTAACGCAAGGTCAATAATATTGCAACTATCTCCATCCGGAGCAAGAAGTTTACTTTACTTATTTATTCCGTTCTGCACAGTAGGCGATGCGATTTTTTCATCGGCTTACCATGTTCCTTCGTCTGGAGTTCAAATGCTCACGATCTGCCTTTCGGTTGTAGGACATGTGGAAGTAATTCAAGAAGTGAGACGCAAAAGCACAAAGTGAAACTTTTGTTGGCTTCCGGCGGGAGTTTGTTGGAAGGAAAAGGTGTCGGTGCTTAGGTTGAATTTTTATCTTTAGAGTTAGCCGAAAACTTCTATAGGTTGACTTCAGGCATTTTCAGCAGTTTTGCTTTCTTCGTCATGAGAGGTTTTTGTCGGCGAAATTGTCTGAAATTTGACCGTATTATTGAGTTTTAGTGAACGATTCGAAGTTTTACAAAACACCCCATATCGGAGATATCACATCTGCTGAAAATGACTCTTGTGCTATAATGATGAATAGTATTTTACTGACCGGGGTTGATCACCGGGAACGATTATAAAATAGTATTTTACTCCTATTCGGCTAGAGAAAATGTTCATATTCATACGATTCTATTTATTGTCATTCGACTTATCTATCAAATACCTATCTCATCGTGGCAAGAACAGGCATAAAAAAATGAAACCCGCTAGAATTTAGCGCAAAAAAGGCGTCACCCGTGGCGTTTGGCATGACTTCCTACTCGTTCGTTTCGTCGTGTTGCACAGCAGCGGCAATGAAAGTTGAATTAAATATTTACACATCACATTTAGGTGCACTTTAATTACACTTGTTGGCGCGCTCACTTGGCATTCGTCGTCGGTGCGATGTTTGTGTTTGTACGCGTTCCACGTTTCCCATTTTTAACGCTTTTGAAAAGTTTTCGTAATGAAGCACATTTTGATAATTTGATACAAATACTTGCCATTTTGAAAATGAAATTTCTTGGTTTGTTCTCTATTTTCTTTTTCTTATAGGCCGCATGTTTTCATGTTTGGATTTGTCTTGCTTTCATAGTTGAAACACTTATAATGTCTTTTAAGACATGTTCAAGAATATTACGGTATAAAACGAAAGTAGCGACGCAAGTTGACCACTGTGGGCTCATGTTTGAATTCTGAGGTAATAATTCTTAATTCCTGCTGAACCAGAAGCATCCAATCAAGCCTTGTTGAAGTTCACTTGTCGGTTCACTTAACTTAAAAAGATGACTCATAGTACAGTCAGTTACGATTTGTAAATTGTGGAAATATTTTATTAGTATGATATGGACAATCATGTGTTTAACTTGGAAAGCGAGTTGACAAATTTCAATTAACTCGGTGTGTAATATTATCCAGTGTATATCTACTAGAAGTCATTGATCCCAGTCGAAATCACCCTGTAAAAACTATCAATCACCATCAAGTATTCAATTCATCCCAGAGCGAGGGTCGACCCAGAAAACCGCTAATCTTGCAAGCGGCTTATCCTTAATCGTCAGCCCACTTACTCTGCACGTGAAAACTGCCCCAAATATAATCTCACCAAAGTTGAGAATCTTACTTTCATGCCCGCACCAACTGACTCGGGTGGGTCAGTTTGGCAACGGGCCAAAAACCTGTCCACCGTGTCATGCCCACAATCTCTTCTCATTACGTTGGTCGTTACAAACAACCTCTCACCCGAACCGGCGACACCGTTGACCGTATGAGTGGAACACCATTGTGTCACATGGCAGTCGGAAGCGAGATTTTTTTTTATTTGGTGAGTGCCCTTGTTCACGGGTGCATTCAATTTTTACCTCTTGACGTAATGCTCTCTGTCTATGGTACTTTCGGAACAGTGATGGTCAAGCGAAGTGTTTTTTTTTATAAATTCGATGCCATACATAAACTACGTAGACCCATTTTTGGCCATATCAGGGGGCCTCAGGGGCACTTAAAGGGGTCTCAGAGGTGTTTCATGAGGTCTCAAATGCGAATTTGAGGGGTTTAATGGGGTTCTCTGGAACGCCTCAGGGGTCTCAGAGGTTTTCTAGGGGGTCCAAGAGGGTTTCAGGGGCTTTTTGGGGGACTTCAGTGGGATATCTGGAGCTCTCAAGAACATTTTCAGGAAGTCACAGGATGTATCTCGAGATTGCAGGGCCGTTTCAATGGAGCTCAGGGGGTTCCAGAGGGTCCTAGGGGGTTTCACGGTGTACCAGAAGGTCTTAAGGGCATTTTAGGGGTCTAAGGTGCTTTTCGGGGGGCCTCAGGGGTGATTCAGGGAGATATCAGAAATCTCAGGAGAGTTGCAGAGGGTCTGAAGAGCGTTTCAGGGTCCCCCAGAAGGGAGCCTTTAGGTTTCAGAGAGGTAACTGATGGTCTCCAATATGATTCAGAGGGTCACAGGGGCTACCTAGTGGCGTTTAAAGGGATTTCGGAGGGGGTTCAGGGGGTCTGGAATTCGAGTAATCCCGTTGAAATGCCCCTGAAAACTTCAGATTTAGAAGTGTTACTGAGGCACCGCCCCTCCTCCAACACCACAAATCCCAAAAATCCTCACAAATCGCTCCTGAAATGCCTCGAAACCCCTCTGAATCTTCCATAATTCCACTGAAATGCCCTTGAAATATTCATAATTCATTCGAAATACCCCTGCCACCTTGGAACGCCTATAAAAGGTTCCACAAAGCCCGTTGAATCGCTGCTGAAATGCTGTTAAACGCCTCAAACACCTCTCAAAATGCCCTTTAAAGTTTTTTGAGAACCCCTCCTTAATCACTCTTAAAGCCCCTTGAAATCCCCGATTTTTTGCTTTGAGAATGATTTCGCTGGTATCGAGATCCTTTCTTTGCAAAATCAACTATTTTGGAAAGCTACAGAGTAACTTTTACTAATTCTATGATCAAACTGTGCTCATAGTCATAAACTCATCCCTTGTTGCAAATACATTGACCAACATCGTATGTGTCAACGGAATGATTGAACTGCTACCCCCTCGAGCACAAGAGATTAAACAGCCGTGTGACGTGGACGTGGCTGCATCGCTTCCAGGACTGCTGAAAGCGCTTTTATGTGGGAGAACGAGCGATTGTTCACAATCGAAGTGACGCGATGTGCACTCATTCAGATGGATGTGTGCTACAGACGTAGGGTAAACAGGTATAATATGCCCCCCCTAAGCAGAAATGGCAATATATCTGAAACTGGCGCCTTTTTCCATCTATTGTTCACTGCAAATCGTTGTTACTAAAGTTAGTGAAGTGTTACATGCGAACTTTGCCTTTGGAGAGGTGGCTATGGAAGCTTTGAAACGTTTTTCGAAAATGTTCCAAAATTTGCCTTTTCAAAACAAACGGGGCAATACGCCCCATCAAAAGAAAAACGTCCAGCCCCGTGATAAAATTGTCCCAGGGGATAATTCCACCACATGCTTATCCTAGGAGGGTCTTTCAACAAGTGTTTAACTGCATAAAAGTTGCAAAGTAACACAAGCGAACAGAACTAGCTTCGTTTACAATAAAGTCAGCTCACAAGAGGTAAAATATTACGCCAAAAGCTTCGATTTCAGACTTTTTGATATTTTTATTGCCTTTCTGTACCAATCCACTAACGGACCAGCTTGATGGCAATAAATATTCAATATTTGAGATTTCTAATCGATCACGCATGCAAAAAGCGCTTGAATCGCTAGAAAACGAAGAGGGGCGTTTTGCCCCGGTGGGGCGCATTATACCCTTTTACCCTACGTACATGGATAGCCGGGTGGGTAGTTGATAATTCATCGACACCGCAAAACGGTAAGCCGATAAACAATTATTGTTATTGCTGGATGTTGTCGGTGTATGTACTGCCTCCACAATGCGAATCGTTTGCGCGGTGATGATGATCATTATGATGGCTGTTTACGATATGCTGTGTTGTGTACCCACCATATAGCTACATACTTGTGTGTAGTAGGATAAGCATCGCGATGTTCAATCTTTTTCGCATACGAGTGCCGGTAACGAGCGACAGAGGATTCAGAAATCGGAAAGTGATTTCTGTCAATGAGCTGGAAAATGAGTTGACAATGGAGCTCGCGGTGAAAAATTTAAACCGTTGCTGCGAGGGATTATGGGATGAAGCTTTCGGAAATGCCAGTTTCTGATCCAGTGCCAATTTCATCAAGTTCCAAAAATGTAGGCATTTCACAATTTCCTGTTCTAAAATTATTCTGATTTGAACACTAATGTGTTAGTAGAAGAAAATCTAGTTAAATACTGTTTCGTTTGATTCCAACTATGTGTTTACCCGACCTTACAGTTGGGGATTTTTTAAAGGTGACATGATGCGTCACCAAGTTTTCAAACATATCATTGACTTTTTGCTTTTCAATGATTATTTGCCTCGCATTTTTGAAGTGATAAAAAACAGTCAATTCTGCAGCAACGCAGCTGAAAAAGTATCATCGCAATCACTGCGAGTGAGCATATAGGATGATACTTTTTCATACGAATATTCGGTTTGGTGGCAGAGAATTATCACTTTGAAATTTCGAGCCACATATCCAACATGGCTGCCGATGCTGACGATGCCGTAATAATCCTTAAAATTATTATCGTACAAATTTGTACGAGGGCTACAAAACGGTGAGTCGATAAGGAGAGCATCCAACATAGTTCTGGTCCTCACAAGTTCTTACCTCTTTGTTCAAGCCATGACAAAGACCGCCAGCATAGAGTTGTGTTTTCAGCTGGTAGTGCAGCCTGGGCACTGTTGTCCTTCTGACTTCAGCTAGATTGAGGAGGTACTACCCGAGCGTCTGTTCACCAAGGAGGTGCGGCTCAGAACATGCGGCTCAAACAGCGTCTGTTCTGGCATCCAGCGGCTGAGTAAGAAACGCTGCACCACGCCCAGCTAGATCCAAGGTGGTAGCCCAATCAGCGTGGTCGTCCCAGTGTTGGTTGGGGCGTTAAACAGAACTGGCACGATGGCCCTCCGATGGCCACTCCGAGACAGGAGTGTTGGCGTAGGCCCAAAAAGCCTCCTGTAAAAATCCCCATTGCGAATAACATAGGGGAAAATACGACTCTATACAATCGGCAAAGATCCACGCAACGAAATAATGACTACGATTGGAAACTTGGAACATGACATTGCAAGTCACTTGGTTTCGCAGGATGTGAAAGGATAATCTACGACGAACTACATCCCCGCAACTTCGACATCGTGGCGTTGCAAGAACTTTGTTGGACTGGACAGAACGTGTGGAAAAGCGGGCATCGAGTGGCTACCTTCTACTAAAGCTGTGGCACCACCAATGAACTGGGAACAGGATTTATAGTGTTGGGCAAGATGCGACAACGAGTGATCGGGTGGCAGCCGATCAACGCAAAAATGTACATGTTAAGAGTTAAGGGCCGTTTCTTCAACTACAGCATCATCAACGTCCACTGCCCACACGAAGGAAGACCTGATGACGAGAAAAAAGGTCGGCGACATGAACGCGTAGGTAGGAAGGGAGGAAATGTAAAGAACAGTAATCGGGCAATACAGCGTACACGCCGTATCGAATGATAACAGCCTGCAATGCGTAAACTTGGCAGCCCTTGTGCCAGCCTCCCGTGGTATGGTAGTCCGAAGCACCTTCTTCCCCCGCAAAGATATCCACAAAGCCACCTGGAGATCACCCGACCATCAAACAGAAAACCAAATCGACCACGTTCTAAACGACGGTAAATTCTTTTCGGATATAACCAATTTCCGCACATACCGCAGTGCGAATAAAGAATCGGATCCCTACTTAGCGCTGTACGCTTGCGCTCAAAACTAACTACAGTTATTACCACGCGTCGAAGACGAACGCCGCGGCTCAACATCGAGCAGCTGCGTAACGTAGAGGTGGCTCTAGACTACGCGCAGCAGCTAGCAGTGGCCCTAACAACGGAAGAGCAGCTTGGTGCAGCTACACTTGAAGATGGTTGGAGGGACATCCGACCTGCCATAGGTAGTACCTCGGCTGCAGCACTAGGCTTCGCGACTCCGAATCACAGGAACAACTGGTACGACGGCGAATGTGATCAGTTGAAAAACAAGAAGAATGCAGCATGGGCGAGAATGCTGCAACACCATACGAGAGTGAATGAGGTACGATAATAAACAAACAAACAAACAAACGTTATAGACAGGCACGGAACAGGCAGAACTCAGTCTTCCGGATGAAGAAGCGCCAGCGGGAAGAACGAGATCGCGAAGCATTGGAAGAACCATACCACGCTAAGGACACTTGGAAGTTCTACGAGAAGCTGAACCGCACGCGCATAAGCTTTGTGCCACAAGCCAACAAGTGCCGAGACAATCACGGGAATCTTCTCACGAGCGAGCGTGAGGGAATCTATGACAAAAGGTCGAAAGACATAAGGTCGAATGGACAAAAGGTCGAATGGACAAAAGGTCGAATGGACAAAAGGGCGAATGGACAAAAGGTCGAATGGACAAAAGGTCGAATGGACAAAAGGTCGAATGGACAAAAGGTCGAATGGACAAAAGGTCGAATGGGACAGAAGGTCGAATGGACATAAGGTCGAATGGACAAAAGGTCGAATGGACAAAAGGTCGAATAGAACAAAAGTTATAATTGACAGTAGACAATTTGGAAGACATGATAAAGTGGTCAGTAAAACGACAATGAATTAACCAGGGCTGAAAATCGTCGCCGTACGACCAAAAAAGTCGACGACGAGAACGAAAACTAGATCGTCATCGTTGCTCGTTCCATATCAGATGACTCATTCAAGCCAGCGAATCGTCGTGAAGGGCTTGCGTCGTGACGAAAACAAAATCTTCATTCGCTTTGTTTCGCTCTTCGTCCAAGTGCATCTAGCCGACGGAGTCAATGTTGCCACCAGCAACACACAAAAAAAAAGATTTTAATAAAAAAATAATTGCACCTGGAATCAAACAACGAACCTCTAGATTGCCAATCGAGCACTCTTACCAACTGAGCTAGTGAGGTTTCACATTACCGTAAGTGCCGAAACGCCAATAAAAGCTATTCCCAGTTGGCGTTCGCTTGGCCCGTCGTCGCTCATTTCCAGGGAACAAAGAGGACGACGGAAAAGTTGGTGGGTGACTATTTATGATTGAGCTTCGTCGTGACGCCCGCAGTCGGCGACGAAAAGGCTAATCGTCACCGTTGTTCTTTCGGACGAAGATTGTTTTATTGTTATCTTCACGCAGTGGTGACGAGAAGGACTTTTGTCAACCCTGGAATTAACTACATCGGCTGTTTTCCTACTCTCCGCATCGACAAATGTGGCGCTTGCTTCTATGCGCGAAAAATCGCTAAAAGTAAATCGCAAAAATATTGTATGGCGAATATCATCTAAAGGCAAATTCTTCAAAGTGGAACACATTATTCGAATAAATATTTGGTAGTGGTTGTGCACAATGGTGACCACTATTAAGCCTACCAAATATTTTTTCGGGAAAAGCTTTGTATTTCAAGTAATTCAAGTTTAGATGCATTTCGCCATATAAAATTAAATTGATTTACTCCTGCTGATCAACTGTGGCTGCGTGCAAAGCAGGTAGTCCATTAGCTTATATGCAGCTATTTACTACCGCATTGCAATTCGAAATAGATGCCTAGAATGAGAGAAAGTAGAAGCCAATGAGCCATTTTGCGAGACGTTTCGGATCAGCTGATCGCCTATTTCATGAATGAAAATTTGACAGGAGGTTGCGCCCAAGCCCGTGAGTGTTAATATCAATACCAACACTGTTGTCGTTTCGTAAACTAGACTATAGAAGGATATAAAGTAATGTTATTCATGAAAGTGAAATCCGCCGAAAATGCTTTGAAGCTCTTTGGAATGCCTCCAAAAACCCCCTTAAAACCCCAGAAACCCGATGTAACGCACCTCAGACCCTCCGAAACCCCAGAAAACGGCATGTAACGCCTTCGTAACGTTTCTGAAATCCGCCTAAAAATGCTCGGAAGCTCTTTGGAATGCCTTCGAAATCCCCCTAATACCCCCAGAAACCCCATGTAACGCACCTCAGACCCTCCGATACCCCAGAAAACGGCATGTAACGCCTTCGTAACGTTTCTGAAATCCGCCGAAAATGCTCTGAAGCTCTTTGGAATGCCTCCAAAACCCCCCTTAAGCCCCCGGAAACCCCATGTAACGCACCTCAGACCCTCCGAAACCCCAGAAAACGGCATGTAACGCCTTCGTAACGTTTCTGAAATCCGCCGAAAAATGCTCGGAAGCTCTTTGGAATGCCTTCGAAATCCCCCTAATACCCCCAGAAACCCCATGTAACGCACCTCAGACCCTCCGATACCCCAGAAAACGGCATGTAACGCCTTCGTAACGTTTGTGAAATCCGCCGAAAAATGCTCTGAAGCTCTTTGGAATGCCTCCAAAATCCTATAATGAAAAAAATGTACTATACGGTTCACGGGCTGGGAGGTATGGCTTTCAATCTTTGGAGGAATAACTTATGAAAGCTCAAGAATCCGTTTTTGAGTTATTCTTGCAAAGACTGAACGCCATACCTCCCAACATAATCATCAGCAGTCGAAATTCGAAGAAATTATTTATACTTATACAGTGTAATTCGTCGGAACTACCTATAAATCCAAGAGGGGATGAATCATTCCGGAAAATCACTAATATCAAGTAGTATTTTTTTCTGCAGTAGAGATAGAAAGAACAGCTATTGAATTAAAGAAGGCAAAATTTCTGATTAAATTATAAGTACCTAAATAGTCGATAAATTATTCAGTAACAAAACTTAAAAGAACAGCCTATAAATTCAAGAAGGAAAAATTACTGAACAAAACATCAAACTAAATTGCCATTAAATACTACACCAACATAACTTGAAAGAATAGCCTATAAACAAAAGAAGGAAAAATTTCCTAAAGAAATGTCAGTGGCCGAAATACATATGATTAGTATAAAAGCACCATAATGTTTCTCTCAATGAGCAAGAACATGAACCATTCGACCTTTTGTCCCATTCGACCTTTTGTCCCATTCGACCTTTTGTCCATTCGACCTTTTGTCTATTGGACCTTTTGTCCATTCGACCTTTTGTCCCTTCGACCTTTTGTCCATTCGACCTTTTGTCCATTCGACCTTTTGTCCATTCGACCTTTTGTCCATTCGACCTTTTGTCCATTCGACCTTTTGTCCTTCGACCATTTGTCCTTCGACCTTCTGTCCTAAAGCCTGGTAACAGATCTAGGAGTACGTGCGCAGGACGAAAGATTTTCAGCCCCTAACATCCAAGAGATAGAGGAGGAGATTAGACGGTTGAAAAACAACAAAGCCGCTGGAGCAGATCAATGAATTAACTACATCGGCTGTTTTCCTACTCTCCGCATCGACCAATGTGGCGCTGGCTTCTATGCGCGAAAAATCGCTAAAAGTAAATCGCAAAAATATTGTATGGCGAATACCATCTAAAGGCAAATTCTTCAAAGTGGAACACATTATTCGAAAAAATATTTGGTAGTGGTTGTGCACAATGGTAATCACTATTAAGCCTACCAAATATTTTTTCAGGAAAAGCTTTGTATTTCAAGTAATTCAAGTTTAGATGCATTTCGCCATACAAAATTAAATTGATTTACTCCTGTTGATCAACTGTGGCTGCGCGCAAAGCGGGTAGTCCATTACCAAGCGAGTTACTAAAATACGGTGAAGAAGCACTGGTGAGAGCACTACACTGGGTCATTACCAAGATTTGGGAAAAGGAAGTATTACCGGAGGAATGGAAGGTATCGTGTGTCCCATCTACAAAAAGGGAGACAAGTTGAATTGCGGGAACTATCGCTCGATCACACTAGTGAGCGCTGCCTGCAAGATACTTTCTCAAATTTTATTCCGCCGTCTATCACTGATTGCAAGAGAGCTCGTGGGGCAATATCAGGCTGGATTCATGAGTGAACGCGCTACAACGGACCATCCACCAGGTGTTGTAGAAATGCCGCGAATACAACGTGCCCACACATCACTTGTTCATCGATTTTAAATCGGCATATGATACAATCGATCGAGACCAGCTATGGCAGATTATGCACGAATACGAATTCCCGGAAAAATTGGTTCAATGTTTCGGCGATGTGTCTATGAATCTGGCATTTTTAAAAAATTCTGAACTCTTTAACAACTTGAAATGGAAGGCCAACGCAAGAGCACAACGCTGAGGTTGTTTTCTACCATGAGTTGCATGTGAAACTTGGTCCCAGATGTGTACTTCCGGTAGGACTCGGAGTACACTGTTCCCTAAGATCCATAAATCAGTATACCAGAAACCTTCTTTCAAAAGTATCATTCATGTGATTAATCCATCTAGAATTCAAACACGGGTCATACTTTAACCTTTGCGTCCCTAACGTATATGCGCAAAATTTGATGTTCATTTGGCTCTATTTTCTTCAAATTTTACCCGACTTTGATGAATCTTTGACAGAACAGCCGGATATGACTACCATTTCATAGAATGCACCGGTTGGTGAAGTTGCATGACCAGTTCCGGATTTATACGGAAACCTAGTGGGGTACGTTGGTTAGCCAAATAAGACATTTTCGTTGTTTTTTTACAGATCTTATATGGATCAATAAGTTTTTAAATCTGATTCATAAAGTATTCGTATCTACGGATACTATAGTGGCCAGTTCCGGATTCCGAGGTACCGTAAAAATGGGTAATTTTTAAAGATTTTTTGCACGCAGTAAATCTAGCTATCAAATCTTGCACTGAGTTGCTATACCGATGGTTTGTGTGACGTCACTTTCTTTATTTATATTTAGCGGTGAAGTGAGCTGAGCAGTGGTGTGGAAAATAAACAGCAGTGGATCAATAAACCAAGAGATGAATATTGATGCACTTTGTCTTACGTGACTAGATGTTTTCCAGTACCCTATCACAAACAAACAGACGCAACACAAATAATTCCCACGTACACCGATTCAACGGTTTTATTTAAAAATTTAATAGTTGGTCAACTGCCCATCTGTGGCACTCGCAGTGTTTTTGTTCAATTATTATTATCATTATCTTTATTATCGAGACTTTCAGCCGATGGCTGGTTCATCTCCGCAATGAGAGCCCCCCCCCCCACTGTCATACAGAGTTTAAGAATATGATTATTGAAAATTTTAAGTATCGTTGTCTTTCGGACTACTGAATCGTAGTCAGTCGGGTTCAGCGTAGTCGTCATCTTGTATCATCTGGTGATTTAGAGTTGAGTATAGTTTAGTCCATGTTTCAAATTTTCTGGTAAAGTCCTGCATCTTTGGTGAAGGATATAACTGCTGCTTCGCTGGTCTGGTCATTTGCAAGGGCATCCCTTATACTGTATGAGATATTATGGCGGTCCCGTATCGCTTGGTAACAAGGACAGTTGATTATCAGGTGTTCTACAGGTGCTGCATATTTTGCGAAAAGGTCTCTCGTGTCCCATGTTATGGGTAACGCGAGTGTGTCCGGATCGAAGTCGAGATAGTATAAGCTGGTCGTGACGATCTGTTACATCATTCCAACCAGAAGTTACATCTTTAATTTTCCTAATAAACAGGTCTCTGGAGTTAATCCATTCTTGGTCCCACGTCCAGCGGATTTGCGATTTGACCCAGCATTTCAGGTCCATCCCAGGTGTTAGTTTAGTGAAACTACGGCCGGATCTGCCTATGGCTGCGAGATGGTCGGCTTCAACGTTTCCGCGAATGCCGCAGTGGCCGGGGGCCCAAAGAAAAGCCGTGTTAGCGGGTGCTTCTTTCTGGATAGCCTGAATCCATGGATGACGTGTTGATGGTGAGTTGAGCGTGGCGAGGACACTAGCGGAGTCGGAAATCACACAGATTGGCTTGGATGCTGGTTTTGTCGTAGCGAGAAGGATTGCAGCAGCCTCGGCCGAAAAGACAGAACATTGTTCTGGTAACCGGTAGAAATAGCCGCTATCAATATCAGAGACACCAAAGCCTGTCCTTCCCGTAGCTTTGAACCCATCCGTAAAGCGATGGTGATAGTTTTGGTACTTCGTAGACAACAACTCTGTTACATGCGCGCGCATAGTCACAGAGTTGTCTCCTGCTCGGAAGCATTTGCGATTGAGAGGTCAACCCGGAAGTTTGGAGCGTCCCACTTCCTGGCTCCAACCCAGTGGACCTGTTCTACCGGGGGGAGTTCCAGATGGGCCAGACTGACGAGAGCTCTGTTCCCCTCTATGAGGAGAGAGACCTCACTATCTCCACTAGTTTTTTTTTCCAAAAAGCTGATTGTCCTAGAGCATAGCGTTTCTGTAGTTTGGTATCGGAACGGAAGAGTACCCAGTTCAACGCATGCCGCGTCTGCTGGAGTTGAAGGAAGAAGTCCGGCAATTATTCGAATAGCTTGGTTATATGTTGGAGCAAGGCGTGTAATTAGTGCATCTCCAGCCAGGCAGAAGAGTTCGATTCCGTGGAACAGTCGACTATTAATAATTGCCTTTGCTATTCTAATGAGGGTCCCTCTGTTGCTGCATTTATGCGGTTTAGACAAGGTGCGGAGAATGTTCAATCTTGTCTGACAGTTCTTCTTAATTCCATTCATATGGGCCTCAAAACGTAGCTGGCGGTCTAGTTGCACTCCAAGTACAGCTATTGTTGTTCTAGTAGGGATCGGTGTTCCGTTTGCTGTTACGGGGGTCCGTAGGCCACGATGCCGGGAACTACATATATGGGATACCACGCTTTTTTCCGCCGACAGACTGAAACCAGTGAGTGTGGCCCATCTGGCTACTGCTGAAACAGCTGCTTGAAGTTTTCGTCTGATGAATTTGAGAGTGCGACCAATGACCACCAGGACTATATCGTCGGCATAAACGAAGATGTAGATTTCTTTTGGTAGAGCGTCGAAGATGCTGTCCATCAAAACAAGGAAAATAGTAACAGCAACAACCGATCCCTGTGGCACCCCAGTCTCTTCTGCACGGATAGTAGAGTGAGTGTTTCCGACAATTACTTGGAAAGTTCTGCCAGTCAGAAAATTTTTGAGGAAGTGTAGTATGTGTCCGCGCAGGCCCGGTTTTTTTTTCGATTTCGCGTTATTTTCGGCCGAATTGTGAAATGGCTGATGTACTATAAAGAATCTATTTTGTGTCTAAGGATTTTAGTGCCAATATTACCAAGCAGATAAGAGTATACAGAAGGTGCAATCGATGTGCGGAAATCAGTTCAATTGTTTTTAATCCGGACTGTTGGTGGAAGTACACGAAAAATAAGTGTGATAGATTATGTTATACGTTCCGGATTAAAAAAATAATATGTGTAGCAGTTTATGGATGAAACTGCCTTATGGAAATCTGCTACCTGCGGAGTATTAAAAGCTGCCTAGTGGACTACGCGAAATGGATCCAAATTGGTGAGGTCAAACCATTTTTCCTAACACTAGCTGTCTGGACAAACATCGTACTGCTCACGGTGTCTTTTTTTTACATGCAGTACCGTGGGGGCGTGGAGGAGATTTCTTGCAAAATTTTAGATATTTCTTAAGTTTGTAGGTATTTTTAATTTTTTTTCTGTTGCACGAACCAGTTGGAGCTTTAAATGAATGCAATTCTGAAAGAACCAATGTTAACATGTGCTATAGTTTTCAGCAGAGTCGAAAACAGTTATTTTAACGTCACACAAGTTTGCAAAGTGCCGTGACAGTGAACCTGTTCCTGTTGATTTTTAATATGCTTAGGTTGCGCGGGCTGAGATTTTATAGGTAGCATAACATTAAAACTTAAATTTTTCATCTGGCTGTTTCCAGAAAGAAATAATTGATCATAGCAGGATCAATATTTGATATGATTTGCTCTGTTTTTGCGTTCTGTTTTATTGTTTACGACTTATAAACGTTTTATTTCATGAGGATTCAGGTAAATCTACCATTTAATATTGGAGGATTCAGGTAAATCTATAATTTTCCATTTCTATTTCAGATTTGGAATCGAACACCCAATAAGGAAAGGAACCAGGCATCAACCAAAAATATTGCGTGCACCTGAACGTTGACCAAACGTTTTCTTTGAACTTTACCCTTCCACTAACATCCAAATTCCCGTGACGCCTAGGCCTGAAAGAATGTAGAGGTCTCTATGTACTTTCATAGGTGTCCAACTAATCTTCCTTTCCCATCCCTCAGCTGTCGCAAGGACGTGGCCAGGACAGCACTCGACCGTTGGAGGATTGCGTCGATCTTGTCTAAGAGTCAGAGATTAGTCCCAAATCTTTGTGCTTTGGTAACGGACAGGAAAGATGCAACCCTCATAACAGCGATCCAGAGCTGTACCACCTACGAATTTGTGCGACTTGCTTAATGCTAATGCTAATGCTAATGCAGTAAATCTAGCTATCAAATCATAAACTGCGTATTTTTTTAGTTTTAACCGTACATCAGCATATTATTATGTGTTACGTATACTGAGTTCTCATTTCGAGTTGCATTAGAAATTTATATTAACAAATATTAGACACAACAGTTCTAACTACATGAAATTACAAAACATTGCATACATTTAGGCGTTTACCGATTTCCGTCCCAATTTTCAAAATTGATTTCAATTCGTGAAAACACTCTTTGTTAAGAGATTCAAGACCTTATTTAGGTTCTACTATGATCGATCTATCGAGAATAAGCCACAATCGAATGAAAATTGAAAAAAAAAGGCTAAATGATCATCAAATTTTGAGTGCGCAAAATACGATAGGACGCAAAGGTTAAGCCAACGAATAATTACAAGACCATTGCATATTTTTAGGCGTTTATCGGTTTCTATCCCAATTTACAAACTTGACTCCACCTTGTTAAAACACGTTTCGGTAAGAAAATAAAGGCCAGATGCAATTTTCAATGTCCTACTTAAAAATAGGGAAAGCTATTCAGAATATTGTGTATAAGAAAATATAATGATGTCGGTAATTATGACAAAGGCAGCCAGAGGTTGTTTGTAGGGGAGCGCAAAGGGAGATTTCTGAGGCGTTTCAGGGAGTCACAGACAGCATTCCAGGCAGTTTCAGAGGAATTTTGGTGGATTTCAGAGTGCTACGGAGACGTTTATGGAGGCTTCTTAGGGTCTCAGGTGCGGTACAGGAGGCCCGTAGAAACGTCCCTAAAGCCCCCTTAGTACTATTGAAACGCCCCTGAAATTCACGTTATTCTATTACGATGCCTACGAGACCTAAAATGCCCCTGAAGTTCCTTGGGAACCCCTTTTTTAAGCTCTCTGGGAACCCTTCCTGGAAACCCCCTTGGCCCCATCTGAAATACCCAGGTTCTCGCGAACTAGATTACCTAATTGAAGCTCTAACGCAATTCACCATTAGTATTAACATTAGCATTAAGCAAGTCGCACAAATTTGTAGGTAGTCCTAGTGCACTGGTAAAAGCATTACAGCGATGTAAAGGGATTCACCAAATTGTACGAATGCGAGTACTCTCAAGACGAAACTGTTGACTTCCATTTGCGTGTCCCGGACATCCATCACCAATATTATCAAATACTACAGGTGATTCATGTGAAAATGAAGACACGGACAATCGTGAATTTTCCGAAGATCAACTAATGCATGTAAGTCGCGGCAAAATTTGGAACACCATCCGTTTCTCAATTCGGTCGGTCGGCCATAATCAAACGAACGCGGAGCACAGAAAACGCGTGAAAGTTTTGAAAACGCAGCCGCTCGCGCGCACGTCCTGCTACGATCTTCTCATTAAAACCCTAACCCAAAATTTCCACTTTTTATACTTTTTTGAATTATGCACACACGGTCAATGGCATAAAAAGAGATTTTAGTGTATATAAATTTGATTTCACCAGTTGTGTAATAAGAGCACTAAATTTAAATGCTCAAATCTGGTCTCTCCTATCCCATAAATGTTTTACTCAGTACAGAAATTCCGCAAAGGAAAAAACGGAGTTTATTTATTGAAAATCGTCTATCATGCAACAAATGATTATTATTTCCATTATCTAACTTGCTAGCCTCTGAATCAGATTGAACATCAATGGGGAAAGAAAAAGCGCAGCCGACGTCATGGAAAACAAACAGTTGCCTCCGGATTCCATCGCCTTCAATTATATGAATGTAGGTACAGCACGACTAGATCTGAGAATCTGTCAATAAATCAAGGATTTATAGCTCAATGGCTCAATGCTGTGGTAGCTGTAAGAAAGAGGATTTTGTCGGCATTTCATGCAACACCAGAAAATCTTAGTGACTGCTAGTTAGCAGCTTCACTACGAGGATGATAAAGGAGTTAAAGTTTTTTTTATTACTATTATTATGAGGCGGGCTATAACTTATGGGGCCGTCCATATACCACGTGGACAGCTTGGAGGGGGGAGGGGGTTAGCGAAAAGTCCACGCTTGTCCATGGAGAGGGGGGTGGGGGTTCGTCAAATGTCCACGTGGACAACATTGACATATAAATTAGGAAACAAGAATCTACAAACGAAACAAATTATGTCGCATTATTGATGAGATTCTTTTCAACAGTTCATTCATACCTACATTTTGTTTTATTATTGTGGGCTTCGTGGCCGTGCGATTAGCGGTGTCAGTCGTCTAGGCGTTTCGTAAGCCTCGGAGTGCGGGTTCGATTCCCGCTCCAGTCGGGGAAAACTTTTCGTCAAACGGAAAATTCTCCATTGGGCCTCTGGGTGTTATGTGTGTTGTCCGTTGTCTCGTGTTGGTAATGTTCAGTCTGTGCAGCCTCTAGCTGAAGACGGTGTAGTGTCTTTTTTTTTATTATACATTGTCTTTTAGTTTTAAGTTACTTCTTCAAGGAAAAAAAAACTCATGGTATGGATTCACAGACTAATTTGTTTTGAATTATCAGATTTTCTAATTACTTTGTTTTATTCATCGAGGAATATTCTGGAGATTTAAAATGGAGTGTACTGCCGTTCTACGCATAGTTGTCCCATGTTATATGGGACTCCCATACAACATGGGACAATTATGCGTAGGACGACAGTGTAGACCATGCAAATGTTGATGTTTCAGTCAGAAAATTTTTCATTGAAGTTCTGTATGAATTTTTAAAAGTTTCATATCAAATTTTTAAACTACTTCAAAGTTTCAAAATACATGTAGGGATTTGCAGACTTATCTCAAAAGTTTTGAGTCAAAACCCTTTTTCGTAGGTTACTTTAAAATTTAAGATGTTTCTAATGTTAATATTCAGTCTAAACCTCAGCAATACAATTAAGTTGCTGTAAATCTTGGTTTTTGTAAGAATCTAAGAAATATAATCTTATATCAACAAAAATCTAAGATTTAAAATTACCTTATCTCAACAAAACAATCAGACAATCACTAACATTAGGCGCTGGACATTACACGAAAAACACCCAATAGGGATTTTCCGTTTGACGAAAAATTTTTTCACTAACTGGAGCAAGAATCGAACCCACACTCTCACAAACATTAAGCTGAATTAAAAACAATGTTAAAAACTTGTAGGTACCTTTTTTGTGCTACTTGTTTGAATTCTATGTAAAGCCATAGAATATTTGTATTCTATAAAGGTTTGAATTATATTTAAGACATTGTTTACAAAAAAAACTTTTCAAAATCACTTTTTCCATTTATTTTAGAAATATAAAAAAAAACTTTTTTTTTCGGATGTCCACGTGGACATTGGGGGAGGGGGGTAGTAGTCAATGAAAAGTCCACGCTTGTCCACGGGGAGGGGGGAGGGGGTAAAAAATCATGAATTTTCTGTCCACGTGGTATATGGACGGCCCCTATGTATATCTGAAGCATAACTCAAATTTGTTGTTACACTTGAACTTATAGTGCAATGATATTTATGTCTGGATGTTGAGTTGAAATATGGATGAAGAACCACATATATAACGAGTTTCTTATATATAACTCTGTACATAAAACTTTCAATCGGTACACTAAACACGTACTCCTCTTGGTGAAAAAATTAGTATAGAAATTCAGATCTAAACCAAATCGCATTTTACACCGGTTGCTTATATGAGATGTGCATATACTTCATTATAGTGTAAACTGGATGTCTGGAATACCAACAATAGTTCAATATCTTCTTATAACCTGCTAATTCATAAAAAAGTACAAGAGTAACTCGTTTAATGTCGACTGTATTACAAGTCGTTTAACACGTGATTGGAATCCTTCTCCTTTTCCCTCCCATTTCCGCCCAACAGACTAAACGAGGATCAAATTTGTTTTCATTATCACTGTTCCCCCAACTTTGAAATCAGATTTTCTCCGGATGTCTGCACATGTGCGCTTTTCATGGTTGTTTGTAGCTAAGGAAGTTGCTAAGGGGAGAGCTGTCAAAAATTAAATGTAGCATCAAACTGAACTTATGTGGGAGTTGTTATAATTTAATTATTAAACGATGTGTGTGCTTTATTCTCTATTATGTGATGCATTTCGTTAAAAAACATGTTTACAGTATGATTGTCCCTAGTGATAAACTCAACTTCCATAAACAGCTATCCCCTACAGTAAAAAAGGCACATGGCACACCGGATACTGGCTCGCTCGGAACTAAACTGCTTTGCTATTTGCTGAAATCACTTCACGTGTGAAGCTTCCCGAGATGCCACTTCTTCAAGAAGCTCCACCATGTGCCTGGCCTATCGTGCCAGTGTATGCAACAGGACGGACGAGATTCCAGGCGTGAACAAGATGGTGTAGCTAATAACAATTACCAGCTCTTATCGCTTAACGCTCCTCCAGTAGATATCGTGCCAACGGCGCGGCACCTTATGTGTTATCCTGGACCCTACCTGATGGCTGGCGTAAGGAAGTCCCTCGAGAATTGAGATATAAAGCCTTCAATTGTGCTTGATTTTGCTCTCACGGATGCTGCCGACGACGTTGTATAATGGCATCAGCCGCCAGCGCGCACCTAACATCCGATCAGCACAGCCGGTGTGTACTTAATCAGCGCATCAAGGATTAAAGTCATTGTGTAATCGATTTTTGTCGCATCCTTCGAGTTTTCACCCCTTTTTTGTGCTCCAGAGGAGACAATCTTTCGAACGGCGAGGACAATGCCGGTAGAAAGATGGAGAAAACTGTTGACCTTCGAGAGTAGAAAGGCACTCAATCTGATGTAACTGGATATAGTGCTTAGTACCGGGAAAGCAAGTACCTTTAGTTGAGAATGAGTGTTCAATACCTTGATGGCACAAGTTCAGTATGTAGTGTTCCGTGTTAAATAATGTTTTTTCGATAGCTTATTGTGACACAAATGAAGGCTCAGGCAGCGCAAATCATAAAAATGAAAAAAACATTTTTGAGGAATCCCCTCCAAAGCATAATTAAAAAAATAAAATAAAAATACGAAAAGTTGGAAATTCGCATTTTTTTTTTAATTGGGTAATTAATTAGGTATATTTTTAAATTTATTTTTACCAGATAATGGAATTTTACTACCTAAGACCATTTTTAAAATGTTGAAGGTTATCTTTCGAAAATAATTTATATAGTAATGATTATTATTTTCCAGATGTTTCACCGTATATTTTTTTTCGCTACAATTGCTTAAGCTTTTGAAACGATACGGTGTGAGATCTAACACATCAGGTTTCAATCTTGCTATTTTCCTGCATAATGTGGGAGCATGGATTGAAACTTGATGTGGTTTGTGATGTTTTGATTTTACTGCGATTGGTTTCTGTTTTTTTCTTTATTTATTAACTGTTTCCTCTTCAATCTTGAGTTTGTCAATCATTGATAAGTGCCTTAATTTTTCAGCCCCTTCAATATGAAAATGCAGATGTGTATACATTACATTATGTACATGGTTATGTTAGCATTTTAATATACTCTTTTTCAGGAATATCAAGGTAAGTTCATTTAACGAAACTTTAAACCATCCATCAAATGTGAACTCTAGACTGTCGAATGGAGCTTTTTATAACAACTCCACCAACACAAATTCCGTTTCCTTAACGGTTACCGGAAAAGTTGCTCCAGGTCTTGCTTCTGGAATTTCTTGAGAAATTCCTCCTGAGATTCCTTCAGAAATTTCTCAGGGATTTCTTCGAATATTCTTTCAAAGATTCATTCAAAAACGCTAAGATTTCTAAAGAAGTTCATCTAAAGATTTCTTAAGAAGTGCCTTCAGAAATTCCTGCTGGAATTCCTTCTTATATTTTAATGAGAAGAATTTTTTTTGTCAAGAGACTTTCTCAAAATTTTAGGGATTTCGTCAGGAAATTTGGCAAGGAATATCTTCTCAGCTTATTGAATGGAGTTGTTCAGATATTCTTATAAAAAACTTTTTACAAATCTTAAAGGAATCCCCTCACAAATTCATCCCAACGTTTCACCAATGATTCTTTGTGAAACTCTTTCAATGATTTTTTTCAATTATTCAAATAAGATTTTTTTTTCAGAAATCACTCTTGCGGCTCAATCAGAAATATCTCCTCCGATGTCCTCAGAGATCACTGTAGATTTTTAAATATATTATTCCAGACAATTTACAGAATCAGGAAGCAATTGGGTTCTTAAATTTTGAAAATAGTATTGATTTTTAGACCTTTATTTTGGTACCTAAAATCAACTTCAAAGATATTTTTTTAAATCAACTTTTGACAGCTGGGCAACTGTTTGACAGCTACGCCCAGTACAAACTGCAGCGAGGGGTGATTCGACAAATCGCTCCCATACAAAATTCCAATTCATTTTTGAATAGGTTTCCGGCACCAAAATTTATGAAAATTTGGATTTCGGCTCAGTTTAACATGCAGATTCAGAAAATTAAATTATCTCAACACCGTTAAAGAAGCCAATTGCCTAACAAATCCTAAAGAATTCTTCAAGAACAGTTCTAAGAAATCCTTAGAGGACCGTCTCAAGAAATCCCTAAAAACTCATGAAGATTCCTTTTAAAACTCTGGATTTTTTTATAAGAATTTCCGAACAAAAATTGCTGAAGCAGTTTCTGAAGTTATCTATTGTGCTTTTCCTATGACACCCCCTTTATTCTTGAAAAAAAAAATAAATCACGAGAGACTTATGGAAGAACTCTGCAAGTAAGTCCAAGAAAAAATCTCGAGTAACTTCTGGAAGGACTACTGGAAAAATCCATAGATGCATTCCTGCAAAAATCCTAAAAAAACTGTAGAAATCTCAAAGAGATTGGTATCATTCTTCATTCCATCTCTTATTAAATTTCTGAGGGATCCCTGAAGAATTTTCTGGAGGAATCCTTGAAAGAATCCCTTGGAGATAGCTCCGACCCAAGTAACACACTTGTCATAGAAGAGGCACGGCAGCGAGGTTATTGTTGCGCATAAGTCACTGTGACTTACTTCTAACAAATATAAGTAAGTAAGTAAGAAGTAGAAGTAGAAGTAAGTCACAGTGACTTCTGCGTAAACAAAACCTGCACTGCCGAGACTCTTCTGTGACATATTGCTTATATGATATCTAAAAAATGGGTATACAAAAATCACTTAAATTCTACCTGGAGAAATTTCTGAAAAAATCATGCAAAACGTATAAAATAAATTTTGTAAAAAAAACATTAAAAAAGAAAAATAAAATGTTTTGAAGAAATCTTTGAAATAACATCGGGAAGAACTGGAGAACCCTGTGCAAGTATTCATAGAAAAAAAAAATCAAAAAAAATTCTTGAAAAATGTTAAGGAAGAGATTCTGGGGTAATTGCTGTAGGAATTGTTGTCCGAAAAATAATTCTGGGAGAATCCCTGATGGAAGGTCCAAAAAATCCAAAGCAATGTCTTGAGGATCTTCCAGAAGAGTCCAGAATTTTCTAGAAAACTTTCCAAATAAATGCTCGAGAAAATCCCTGAATAAATTGAGTAATACCTTATGGAGAAATTCAAGCAATTATTTCTGAAAAAGTATCTGGAAGGATTTCTGAAAAAATCACGTAATATTTATGAATTATGAACAATTTCTCCTGTAATTGCATCTTTTGCAGAAACTTTTGGACGAATTCCTGGAGAAACATCTGGAGAAAATCCTAGATGAATTCTTAGGGAAAACTCTAGAAGAGTAATCGTATGAATTTAAAAAAAATCTCCTGGAAATTTTTTGAAAAAATGGAATAATGTTTGAAAAATACATTCAAGCATGAACCTATGTAGCAATCCTTGAATGCATTTTTTAAAGAACCCATAAGGAACTTCAACAGCAGGAATTTCTGAAGATGTTTCAGAGGAAACTAGTGGATCATATCTAGAGGAACCCTTGGAGAAATTTCCAAAAAAATCATCGACTGGGATGCGTTTTGAGGAGATACTAAGAGCAATCTTTAGACAGAGGAATCCTTGCTTAAATTATTTGATACATTCCAGAAAATTTTGAATCAATCCTTAAAAAATCCCCAAATGATTGCGTAGCTCCAGGTAACCCTGGAAAAACTTCTAGAAATTTTAGGAAATTTATTTGCAAAACACATAAAAAAATTTCAGCAAGCATTTCGTGAAATAATTATTCATGGAAGGATTTTCTTGGAATAATTCTTAATATGGCGCGAAAGTGAAGTCAGTTACTTTGGGGCGTGTCCGTGCCAGAAAAGGGCGCGCTGAAATTTGGAAACCTTTGGAGTAACCAGTTCTGATTTTACCATGAAGATGACTGGTGTACTTAGTAAACGTCCAATCGTCAACCGACCAAACAGTTTGACCAGCGCAAATAATAATCATATCAGCAAATTAACCACCTATGATTTGAAGTGGGCCTAATATCTTGTAAAAATATAACATTAGGGCATTTTTTATTATCGTACAAATTGGGCCGAAGGGTCTCAGATTTTCATGAAACTTTTTCCACAGGCAGGGCTCATGGATATATGAACAAAAAAAAATGAGCAAAATTCAGGGTCGCCTATTTTCCCGGAAAACTCAGGTGGAAATTTTTTGTTTTCCCCTGACACTACTTACTTTGAAAAATCATAATGACCATGTAAATTATGTAACCATGTTATTATATTGTCATTTTCACAAAATTTGCCACAACTCAGGAACGAAAATTAAGTGCATTCCAAAAATTTCAGTGATCAAAGCTTATGAAATTACCTTCTCAAAAGTATTTTTTAGATAATTTTCCACGAGTTCGGACATAATTTTTCCGGCTTTTCATTATGAATTCTCAACGGTGGAAAATTTTGGTGAAAACTTTTTCCACTTCATATTTGTTGTGAATTCCTGTGAAAATTTGCTTTCATTTTCATTAAAAAACTTTATTTCTACAATGCTTCGTTCTTGAGTTATGATTTTTCAAAGAAAATGCTTTTATGGCACATTTGGACATTTTTTAACAAAATTGGCCACGACTCAAAAACGAAAAAAAAAGTGCATTTCAAAAATTTCAGCGATTGAAGCTAATAAAATAACCTTCTCAAACATATTTTTTCGAAAATTTTCCACGAGTTCGGGCAAAGTTTTTCCGGTCTTCCTTTACGAATTTTCTCAACTGTGGAAAATTTTTTTGTAAACTTTTTCCACTTCATTTTTTTTTATTCCTGAGAAAATTTGCTTTCATTTTCTAAGAAAAAACCTTTGTTTCTACGATGCTTCGTTCTTGAATTATGATTTCACTAAGCAAGTAGTGTCAGGGGAAAACAAAAAAAATCCAACTGAGTTTCCGGGAAAATAGGCGACCCTGAATTTTTCTCAATTTTTTTTTGTTCATATATCCATGAGCCCTGCCTGTGGAAAAAACTTCATGAAAATCTGAGACTCTTCGGCCCAAACCCTTACGGTAATTATTTTGGGTTAATAATTGATATGGCAATATTATTCGAAGGACAACTATATTTCATTAGTTTAAAATAATTTAAAGAAGGCGTAACTTCAGCACTGAGCATTCAACATTTTTATGTCATTATCTGATCTATTCGGAAGCAGAGCCGTAGCTTGGTCCAATGGTGCCCTTGGCAAGTATCCAGATTGGCGCCCCATGATAATTGGACATTGCTAATTTGCAAAAGTTTGCGATTATTATTTTTTTAGTTTCTTGAAAAATGCATTTTAGTGTTTCGAAAAAACAAATTCCTTCCGATATTTTCATATATTTTTTTAAAGTTTTTCAGTCGTGTTTGTCAATGGGAGTTGCCAAAAAAAAACAAAATTTATTTCCCTTACGAGTATACGTACGAACACATTTTGCATTTCAAGAATCACGCTAAACTCAGCATTTTAATGAGAAATGGAATTTCAGATTCCTAACAGGAATTTCTGGAATAGTTCGTAAAGAAATGCCTGAAGGAATGCTTTAAAAATGTGTGGAAAACCGCTGGAAGAATTCCTGAAAGAATACTTGGAAGAATTTTTGAATGAATCCCTGCAAAAGTTACTTCAGAAATCTAATGAATGTTTTCTAAATCGGGTTTGTGTTTGGCAACACTGTTTGCTTGTGTTGCTCGTAGTACATTTAGTTTCGGTCTATGCAGAATTTCGATTTACTATATGTAATGCAAATGTTTATTCGTTTGGATGGTGATATATGTTGATCCAAATACGTCGTCGTTGTTAAGCATACACCACATATGCTGAAAACGCACTCTAGAGCCAACAAATTGATTTTTTTTGTGAAAACACGTTGAGATCATCGTATACTTCTACTGTTACTCCCAAACGAGATGGCTGAGCTTGCAAGTGGAAACAAGCGGTCAGTATGTGAACAATGCGCGTCATGCTTTGTTTCTGGTGCTAATTGCGTCTCTTGTGAGGGGTTCTGCGGTAGATCGTTCCACATTGAATGTGTCAACTTTACACTCGAAAAATTAATACGATACCGAAAAAAGTCTGATTTGTGGTGGATATGCGGCCAGTGCATTCAGGAGATACGCGAAATTCGTCATCAACGGTTGTCACGAGCAGGGTCGTGCAATTTCGAAAGGAAAACATGACGTACGACAGACATAGCAAATCGTTTCCGATACGAACGGACTGCTGTGATGCTTCATCTCTCACCCAGCAATACACTCGTTCGCTGCTGCAACAGAAACAAGTGTGTATGAAACATGGATTGATACACTTGGATTTTCGTTTCATTTATGAGTCATTGAAATACTTCAACATGCTAAAACACTATTTAAACCGCATTTTTCAATAGTGGTGCACGCCAATAGAATGATAAATATGTTTTATGAAAGAGGATAACAAATTCGACCACTTAAATCCAATTAATCGACGCGCCGCGGCGCCTGTAACCATTGAAAGACTAGCGCGCACCAGTGAGACACTAATGCTCTGACGTGTGAAGCACAAGCAATGCGATCGGGAGGGAGACTACCGAGTGCTACGATGAGCGGAAAAGTTTTTAAAACGAACCGAGTGATTAGAAAAATGTATGAAACGGTTGAAGTGACTCATTCAAATGCTGCATGAAAGTGTATCATTGAAACGAAATTGTACGCCCCTGGTCACGAGAGGCTAATGAGAATGCTGCTGATGTATCCAACACCGAGAATACTTCCGCAGTAGCTGTCGGGATCGATCATGGAGCAGAAATCGCGGAGTTAAAAAAGCAAATTGCCCTTATTCAAGAGACACTCGAATACGGAGTCGTGGGTTCGAATCCCACCAGAACGCGATTTTTTTCACAAATTTCATCTCTCAATTTGTCAATTAGCAACATTTCGTGCCTTCTAATTACAAGTTTTCCAGTATGTTTCAGACATACTGGAAAACCTGGTAATATGCCAGTAAAATGGGCAATATGTATCATTGTACTCTTGCTTGCGTTACATGGCGCAGTTCGGTCGTCCGAGCGTCCGACCGTGCCGAGCTCTCGACGCATACTAATTAGACATCAGCAAAACAAACTGCCTGGTAGCTAGGTATGCGGAGTGCGAGAGTAAGTCTCGGCTTCATATAAATAATTCGCTCGCACTTGTCGTTAGTGGGCACAAACAGGAATGTGTTGTGGATTGGCATCTAAGCCGAAAAGAGAGATGAGTTTGTGAAATAGGAGTGTTCACGGTGCGGCTTCGGAGTCAGTTTGGCTTTCTATTCCGCAGAACCATTACCTGTTCTGTGGCTTAGTTGGTTAAAGCGCCGGTCTAGCGAATACGGAGTCGTGGGTTCGAATCCCACCAGAACGCGATTTTTTTCACAAATTTCATCTCTCAATTTGTCAATTAGCAACATTTCGTGCCTTCTAATTACAAGTTTTTCCAGTATGTTTCAGACATACCAGCAAACCTGGTAATATGCCAGTAAAATGGGCAATATGTATCATTGTGCAGTTCTTGAAAACATCAAAAATTCGTATGCACAATATCACTCCTATCACTCACGAATCGCATCGCCGACCGATCGCTTGCGATGCGAATGTGCACGAATGAATAATTTCTATATGTGGCTGACTTTGTAGGTGGATGAAGATGAAAAGTGGAAATCAGGAACCCTGATTTGAATACATAGGGAAGTGGAACCATCTCGGCAGGGGTCCTATTTTGGGCACTTTTCTGCTATGCTTTCTGCTCAGCCATTTCTGAACCAATTGAAACAATTTTTGTAACGCGATGGGATATGGGATACATATGGTATCTAGCCGTGTACAAAATTTCAAGTCAATTGGTTTGGAATTGACTGAGTTGTAGCGAAGAGTGTCCAAAATACAGGCTGTTGCCCAAGTGGTTCACTACCCTATACATGAGCACCGCTGGAAACTGGATTTATGTTTAACCGTTATGTGTCCGACAAATTTTTTGCTTTTTTCTACACCGTGCTTTTTAAATGTGCGTTGGGTACGCGGGTACCCTGTCGGCCACATAAGGGTTAATCATAATTCAACCAAACAACATTCGACAGGATGACATTTGGTCAAGCGGCGTATCGGAAAAGTGTTTTCAAGATTATTATGGTTTCCGGGCGTTTGTTAGTCGGCGTCGGTGGTGTAGTGGTAAGCGTGGTTGCCTCTCACCCCAGTCGGTCGGGGTTCAATTCCCGTCGACGCCGATGAGATTTTCTGAGACATAAAATCCGTGATCATGCCTTCCCTCGGATAGGAAGTAAAGCCGTAGGTCCCGGCCCATGTGTTGATGGGTTCGATATGTAGGGTCCTCAGGTGTGGTGGCTGTCTCCATGGGGCGTCGGAATTTAAGGCTTAGCTCCTAAACCCAGCCGACGTAAAAACACAACTGGCGCCGAACGGTGCTAGTTGGCCAGAAAAAAGAAGAAGAAGAAGAAGAAGGGCGTTTGGTACATTCGGGCAAATGGTATTTTCGAACGCTTGTCATTCTGGCGTTTGGAATTTGAGCGACTGGTTTGTGGGCGAATGTGACAGAACCCCATTAGCATATAGTCACATCAAAACATGAATTTGGGGTCACCTATTTAGTGGGTGCTTTCCACAAGAACATGCGAACTTTAGTGTTATACTTAACCAATTAAGATAACGGCTACTGTTCCTACAAGCTATCTAGGCTGATCGAGAAAATAATTAAGTATTGATGATCAACTTCATACTAACCCGAACAGCCAAAAGAGGTTGCTGTTTGAAGGTGTAACTTTATAAAATGCCTTTATACCTTTATGGTTTTCTACGTTTCACATTGAGAACGTTCATGCCAGTACATCAGCCAAGAAAACACGTTTTCACCGACGTGCTTTCCACGTGCGTGTTGCGTCACATTTGCACCCGTCTCTTCACAATCTTCCCGATCTGGGGGAGCTGTTAGTCTTTGGTAAACACTGCTAAACTGCAATGTGGCAGAAGAATCCATACTTGCAATGCACTCTCTAGTACGTTCGATTTTTTTTTGCTGAATGGTTCGTTATTCATATTCTAGTATAATTTTTTAATCCATTATTATAATGAAGGGTTATTTAACGTGTTGTGATAAGGTAAAGTTGCAAATATTAAGCATATTACCTGCAACAGCTGTGAATCACGATTAATTTATTTCCTCATATCTCCAAGTAAAAGCTTCTATCCATTCCACATGACCCCGGAAAGAGTTATTACACGGAGAACAACTCACAAAAAAATCCTAAGCATCCCGCTTTTATTGCCCTCGTTATGGCAAGAGCCCCACGAGGCAACGGAGGCGAAATTAAATCATATCTCGTTTCCGACATTACCGTCGGGGAATCTGACGAATCTCTCCCTAGCAAATCAGGAATTGCACATGGTACTTTTTCCTCGCGGATGGCACTCACCGACCGTGAACAACATCCGAAAAGTTTGTCGCTTTGCTCGGAGAAAAAGACAGACGCCAAACCTGAACCCCTTTTCGCCTTCATCGTCGTCGTCGTCATTCAATATGGTGGCGCTCTAATGGCACGTCTCAACCTGTCGAAGCAATCTTGTCACCCACCAAAATCAGATCACAAAGATGCTGCTTATCATCGTGGTTGCCTCGGGAGATACAGAGGGAGCTAAACGAAGTAAACGATTTCGCGGTGACGACGGTTTATCTATAGCACTGTGATATGCTGCTTGCAGTCAGATCTTCCAATCTGACCCCAAAACGCTGGCTGGGGCACCTTGTTCACTCTTTTGGCACCGAACCATGGGGATTGCGCTGATGCTCTCTGTCAATAGCGATGAAAATTCTATCAAGTGCAAAGATTGCACGTTTTCGGAAATTGATGCAAACGATTGGATGTGAAATGTTGAGTAGGGTTTCAATGCATAGTATGCGGTTCTATAGATAACTATTGAGAAATTCAATACAGAAATATTTTGTTCAGATTCTGAAAAAAATAAACTGACAAATTTGATGATTTTGGTGGAATACCAAGCAGCAGAGTTAGACAAAGTTTAGTGATGACCATCAAGCTGTAAAATCGACTCGCTGCATGATAGGCTTGGCCGCATTAATACTTGTAATGCATCTCCAATGCACTGCAAGTATTAATAATGACAAGAAAGATTATTGAATTCAATAATGTTCTATTGTTCTTTCTATGAGTGATGCCATAGATGCTATAGTGATGTGTAGACTAGACAGAAAAACTGTAAAATCGACAATATTTGATAAGACAAATTTTTCAACATTAAAAAATGTCAAATGAACAGGATTCGTATAAGAAGTGTTGTTTGTAAAGGTGTCAAATAAGCGGGGCACTACGGTAGGAGAAATTTATATTCCTACACTTCGTAATAACTTACTCAGATCATTGAATCTCTCACGTGCGCTTGTACATCATCTAATGCAAAAACCCAGTGACTCTATAATCTCTTCCAGTGACATACCCACGATTCCCATCCGTACAAGAAAAACGCCATCCTTACCATGTTCCCAGCACTGATTTATACCCAAAGTCAAGATAAGGCGAAAAAGTGCAGTGGGAAAAGAGCACCTCGATGTTGACAGGAATTTGCTAGAAGCTGATCAACCAAAATCCCGTTGTAACACACAGTAAGGTATGACAAATACCAAAACGAATAGGTATGTGAGGATATACGTTCATCCAGTTCCTCCAACCATACAGTTTTCGTCGCATACAGGCCTGCGGAATGCAAGATTTGCACATTCAATCCGACGAATCCCATCGCAGGGTGGATTTGCTTCTCCAATGCCGATGGAAGCAAGAGTGCCAAAGTAAGTGGATAAACGGATTTTCGAGGCAGTGATTCGCTGCTTACATACTGTAGAGCTGTTCCTCTTGAAATTTGGTGTTTTTTTTTGGATATGCAGCACATACTGGATAGTGCGGAATAGTTCATCTTCTTTTTTCAATTCTTTCACGGAATTATGTAGAAGAGCACAAGCAGAAAAGACAAGGAGATTATCTGCTTTATTTCTTGCAAAATTAATTGTAACGATGAATGTTTAAAAATAATACAAAGAACATTAGAAGAAAAGAAGACAGAAAAGACAGAGAAGACAGAGAAGACAGAGAAGGCAGAGAAGGCAGAGAAGACAGAGAAGACAGAGAAGACAGAGGAGACAGAGAAGACATAGAAGACAGAGAAGACAGAGAAGACAGAGAAGACAGAGAAGACAGAGAAGACAGAGAAGACAGAGAAGACAGAGAAGACAGAGAAGACAGAGAAGACAGAGAAGACAGAGAAGACAGAGAAGACAGAGAAGACAAGAAAATAAGAAGACAATACAAGACGAATAGAAAACGAATATAAGAACACTAGAAGACGTCTAGAAGACTACTGAAAGACTACTAGAAGACAACTAGAAGACGACTAGAGACTACAAGAAGACGACTAGAAGACTATTAGAAGACGACAAGAAGATGACTAGGAGACGACTAGTCTCCAAATCCAATCCAAATCAAATCCAAATCCAATCCAAATCCAATCCAAATCCAATCCAAATCCAATCCAAATCCAATCCAAATCCAATCCAAATCCAATCCAAATCCAATCCAAATCCAATCCAAATCCAATCCAAATCCAATCCAAATCCATTCCAAATCCAATCCAAATCCAATCCAAATCCAATCCAAATCCAATCCAAATCCAATCCAAATCCAATCCAAATCCAATCCAAATCCAATCCAAATCCAATCCAAATCCAATCCAAATCCAATCCAAATCCAATCCAAATCCAATCCAAATCCAATCCAAATCCAATCCAAATCCAATCCAAATCCAATCCAAATCCAATCCAAATCCAATCCAAATCCAATCCAAATCCAATCCAAATCCAATCCAAATCCAATCCAAATCCAATCCAAATCCAATCCAAATCCAATCCAAATCCAATCCAAATCCAATCCAAATCCAATCCAAATCCAATCCAAATCCAATCCAAATCCAATCCAAATCCAATCCAAATCCAATCCAAATCCAATCCAAATCCAATCCAAATCCAATCCAAATCCAATCCAAATCCAATCCAAATCCAATCCAAATCCAATCCAAATCCAATCCAAATCCAATCCAAATCCAATCCAAATCCAATCCAAATCCAATCCAAATCCAATCCAAATCCAATCCAAATCCAATCCAAATCCAATCCAAATCCAATCCAAATCCAATCCAAATCCAATCCAAATCCAATCCAAATCCAATCCAAATCCAATCCAAATCCAATCCAAATCCAATCCAAATCCAATCCAAATCCAATCCAAATCCAATCCAAATCCAATCCAAATCCAATCCAAATCCAATCCAAATCCAATCCAAATCCAATCCAAATCCAATCCAAATCGAAATCCAATCCAAATGCAATTCGAATCCAATTCAAATACATCCCAAATCCCATAACAATTTGATTCAAAATCAAACAATTCCATGCTTTACTCGTTGTTTCTGCAAATACAAGTCAACGGTTTAAATTAAGCTTTCTCAATGGTTCCGTAGAAGGATTGAATGCCAGTTTCTCTAATTTAAATTGACATGAAATCCTCTGTGACTCGCGTTCATGATCTTCATCCAATCCCATTTGGCCATGACAAAGACTGCATTTTAAAGAAGAAAATGTTTACAAGTTGTGTCTCACTTTCTTACTGAAATCCATGGTTTAAGTCAGCTTGGATGGACAAACTGTCTTGCATGCATCGATATTCTCAGTGGGATTTAAAGAAATTCTCATCTGACTGAAATTGAAATAAACGAACATAAAGTACCGTTTCTCACTTCACAAAGGCGGAGGGTGGCTGCAAAAGTCTGTAGTACATGCATATCAATTACAGGCGAATAATCACAAATAATGGCATTTTCCGATTCAGTTGATTTAATTGATTTTTAATACCCCTGGCACCCGTCGAACGGAAGATGTGCTCTCATGGGTGTTGATTTTCTTATTTTTTTCTATCTACTATCTAGACAGACCGAGGCGAGTTTTCATAAATGTTAATTAGTTCAAGATTTTCAAAACATTGTACAAAACGCATTAATATTAATTTTGAGAACTACACATTTTAAATTTGAATTGGATAAACTTCTTCTATCATCGCTGTCAATGTCACTCTCATTGTTTCCCAGTGCATCTGATGAACAACTCAACAGCACTGCTATCAACCGGGCTGCAGTTGGTTCCATTTTATTCTCTGCGTTCCAGGATGTAGAACGAAAACAAAAAAAAATGGCAGGATCTACGGAAACCATTTGGGAGCTCATTAAGAGAGCAACATGCAAAAGCGTACAACGGACGACGACGACGTGGTGAAGGTCTTTTCCACGATGGAAATGCGGTCTGGTTGTGGAAATCAGAGCGAGGTTGACATTGTTTCACAGGACAGGGTTAAGCACTGCCTTGACGGAAGCATAATTAATGTTCTGAAGAAAGCGACAGGATGTGAGGTTTCAAAAAAATGGTTTAGTGAAAAACAGACAGAAAGACAGAAAGACAGAAAGACAGAAAGACAGAAAGACAGAAAGACAGAAAGACAGAAAGACAGAAAGACAGAAAGACAGAAAGACAGAAAGACAGAAAGACAGAAAGACAGAAAGACAGAAAGACAGAAAGACAGAAAGACAGAAAGACAGAAAGACAGAAAGACAGAAAGACAGAACGACAGAACGACAGAAAGACAGAAAGACAGAAAGACAGAAAGACAGAAAGACAGAAAGACAGAAAGACAGAAAGACAGAAAGACAGAAAGACAGAAAGACAGAAAGACAGAAAGACAGAAAGACAGAAAGACAGAAAGACAGAAAGACAGAAAGACAGAAAGACAGAAAGACAGAAAGACAGAAAGACAGAAAGACAGAAAGACAGAAAGACAGAAAGACAGAAAGACAGAAAGACAGAAAGACAGAAAGACAGAAAGACAGAAAGACAGAAAGACAGAAAGACAGAAAGACAGAAAGACAGAAAGACAGAAAGACAGAAAGACAGAAAAACAGAAAGACAGAAAGACAGAAAGACAGACAGACCAGAAACACCATAAAGATCACAAACACCAGGAAGACCAGAAAGACCAGAAAGACCAGAAAGACCAGAAAGACCAGAAAGACCAGAAAGACCAGAAAGACCAGAAAGACCAGAAAGACCAGAAAGACCAGAAAGACCAGAAAGACCAGAAAGACCAGAAAGACCAGAAAGACCAGAAAGACCAGAAAGACCAGAAAGACCAGAAAGACCAGGAAGGCCCGAAAGACTCGAAAGACCAGAAAGTCCAGAAAGACAGAAAGACAGAAAAACAGAAAGACAGAAAGACAGAAAGACAGACAGACCAGAAACACCATAAAGATCACAAACACCAGGAAGACCAGAAAGACCAGAAAGACCAGAAAGACCAGAAAGACCAGAAAGACCAGAAAGACCAGAAAGACCAGAAAGACCAGAAAGACCAGAAAGACCAGAAAGACCAGAAAGACCAGAAAGACCAGAAAGACCAGGAAGGCCCGAAAGACTCGAAAGACCAGAAAGTCCAGAAAGACCAGAAAGACCCGAAAGACCCGAAAGACTCGAAAAAAAAACAGAAAGACCAGAAAGACCAAGAAGACCAGGAAGACCAGAAAGAGCAGAAAGCCCAGAAAGACCAGAAAGAACAGAAACACCAGAAAAACCAGAAAGATCAGAAAGACCAGAAAGGCCAGAAAGACTAGAAAGGCCAGAAAGACCAGAAAGACCAGAAAGACCAAAAAGACCAGAAATACCAGAAAGAACAGAAAGAACAGAAACACCAGAAAAAACACAAAGATCAGAAAGACCAGAAAGGCCAGAAAGACTAGAAAGGCCAGAAAGACCAGAAAGATCAGAAAGACCAGAAAGACCAAGAAGACCAGGAAAACCAGAATGACCAGAAATTCCAGAAAGTCCAGAAAGACCAGAAAGACCAGGAAGACCCGAAGACCCGAAAGACCCGAAAAACCAGAAAGACCCGGAAGACCCGAAAGATTGGAAAAAAAAAACAGAAAGACCAGAAAGACCAAGAAGACCAGGAAGACCAGAAAGACCAGAAAGACCAGAAAGACCAGAAAGAACAGAAAGAACAGAAACACCAGAAAAACCAGAAAGATCAGAAAGACCAGAAAGGCCAGAAAGACTAGAAAGGCCAGAAAGACCAGAAAGACCAGAAAGACCAGAAAGACCAAAAAGACCAGAAGACCAGAAGACCAGAAAGACCACAAAGACCAGAAAGACCAGAAAGACCAGAAACACCAGAAAGACTAGAAAGACCAGAGAGACCAGAAAGATCAGAGGGCAGAAAGATTAAAAAGACCGGAAATGTCAGATAAACCAAAGATCAGAAAGACTAGAAAGACCAGAAAAGCCAGAAATAATAGAAAGACGAGAGAAACCAGAAACACCTCAAAGATCATAAAGACCAGAAAAACAAGAAAGACCAGAAAGACTAGATAGACCAGAAAGACCAGAAAGATCAGAAAGATCAGAGAGCAGAAAAATAAGAAAGACTGGAAAGGTCAGATAAACCAAAAAGACCGAAAAGACAGGCATTGAAAAATCGGAAGGCGAAAAGACAGAAATTTGGCAAGACAAAGGCACAGAAGACGGAAGTACAGAAAGACAAATGGATGAAGAGTAGAAATACAAAAGAAGCCTAGAACAGGAGGGAATATAGGCAAAATGACTACCCAAGTAACACACTTGTTACAGTAGAGTCAAAGTGGCACTGGGTTTTGTTGCGCAGAAGTTACTGTAACTAACGTCTAACAAATAAATACTCACTTGCTAAAAGTATGTCACAGTATTTCTGTATCACTCGTTCAAAAATCTGTATCCCATACAAAATTTGGGTGGAAAATCTGTATCCTATACAAATGAAAAATCTGTACTCCATAAAAACGCAATCTGTATAGATGCTCAAAATTCTGTATAAAACAGTTAAATCTGTATATATGGCATCCCTGCAGTGACCTGCGCCGAGGTGACTCTTCTGTGTCAAGCGTGTTACTTGGGTATGGGTAGTGCAAATGGACAGGAGGTTAGGAAAAAGAAGACAGAAGGACTTTCCTATGTTCCTATTAATGGTGACAGTCAGAAGAATAGAAGAATATCCAGAGGACGATAATAAAAAAGGGCAAGGCGCAGAATACAGAAACTAGAAGGCAAGACTACATAAAGGTATAAATACAGAAAGAACTATAAGAACTATGGGTAAATGGATGAACGGATCGCAAACAGGACTAAATAGAAAACACAAAAGAGAGAAAGAATACGACATGAGAATAGATGGAAAGAAAAACAGCAAAGGAGAGCAGCTGTACAGAACGACAAAAAAAGGGGAGGATGGCTGATATGAGAAGATAAAAAATAAAAACAAAAGACAGAAGGCAAGAATGTTAGAAGGAGAGCCTAATAGAAGGTCTAAATGTTAGCAGAATAGGAAGACAGAAGTATAGAAAAAATAAAGGCAGAAGATAAAAACTCATAAAAAGGAAAGCAAAAACGACGGAAGAGCGAAAGACAAAATGAAAAAGGACAGAGGACAGCAAATAGAAAGACAAAAGACATAAATACAATAACAAGAAAGATAGAAGAACTTAAAGTCCGAGGGAACGAATGATAGCACACAGAAGACATAAGTCAAAAAATGGAAGCACATCAAAACAGAAAGGCTGAATGATAAATGAACAGAAACATAGAAAACAAAAAAAAAAGATCAAAGAAGTGAAGAACAGAATGGCAAAAGATTGGAAAGACGAATGGATAGGGCAGAAGTACAGAAAAAGAGATAAAAGGACAGAAACTGAGAAGAAAAGAAAAGAAAAGAAAAGAAAAGAAAATAAAAGAAAAGAATAGAAAAGAAAATAAAAAAGAAGAAAATAAAAGAAAAGAAGAAAATAGAAAAGAAAAGTAAAGAAAAGAAAATAAAATAAAATAAATGGAAGAAAAGAAAATAAAAGAAAGAAGAAGAGCATGAGCATGAGCATAGATGACCGCACAATTCGTAGTTGCTACTCCGTGATTGACCAGAGCAATCAAAATTGCACAGGGAACCAATGAATAGGGCTTGGGACTAGCTTACTATTCTCAATGTACACAGTTCGAGAGCTCTCAGCTTCAATAAGGTCAATAACGGCGCCAGCCACGTCCTTACGGTCATCGAGGAAGGGAGGGAATGTTAGTAAGACAAACGTCGTTAAAAAGACCGCGAATCGCTGCATCTCCACGTTTGTCTCAGGAAGGAATTTTTGTTAGTAGGGTAAGGTACATTGTCAGTCCGGGAGTCACCTATGGTTGGTGATATGATTTGACAATGGATCAGTATACACAAACCGCCGTTAACAACCGACCACTTTTCAACGCAAAAACTAGCCAAAAATAAAATTCTATCGCGCGTCTCCACTCCACTTGGGAGCAGAAACCTTTAGTCTATTCCACACAGAAATACACTGAACGCGACCACTTGTTGGCGCCCGGATTTTTTTTTCTCGACCGGCGAGCCCGAACTAACACTTTTCACTCTTTTGTGTAAATGCAAAAAAAGAAAGAAAATATTTATTATCAACTAAAAGTGTATTGAGAACTAGCGCCGACGGGAAGCGAAAAATTCGGAACCGATTCGACCCACGACGCGTCAACCGCGTCGATTTTATTATTTCTCGTTCACACTGCAGCGCGATGAGAAGTGAAAATCCGAAACCGACTCGACCCACGATACGTCCACCGCACCGAAAATAAAAGAAAGAAGAAGAAAAGAAAAAGGAAAAAGAGTAGCAGAATAGAAGCAAGAAAGATTGAATGACATAAGGACAAAGAGTAGAAAAAAGAGACACAAGAAAGCAGAGAAACAAAAGGACAGAATTGATATAGATAAAAGAAAGAAAGGAAAACGAGGTGTTCATCCCAGAACAAAGGAACAGAGAACTAAATATAGAAGATAATTGATTCGAAATTGAATAAAGAAGAGTAATACAAAAGATAGAAGGTATTGGAAAAAAAATAGCAGGCAACAATAAAGTGGATAGCTGCTAGAACTTCTAGCCTCGAAGAAGGAAGAAGATATAGTGAAACTATAACCGTCGATACTCAGCTTCATGTAAAGCCTCAACGTTCCACGAACCATAACGGTTGTCAAAATCAGTTCTCAATCACAAAGTTAAAATTTCCCCAACGGAGAGCCCTCATGTGATGTGGCTTCATCAACCATCCCATGTGACAAACTAGCTACAACTAGTACACACACACGAATTACTTCCGATTCGTTGACTCGTTTGGAAACTAATTTAGTGCTTCACACGAAAACCGTTTCCATTTCCCAATGAACGGTTCGCTGACACTGTTTGCTCCCAAACACACAGTCGTCGTCGTTTTCGTCGCCGTAGTTGTTACTACATATAGATTTCAACGCTCAATTAAGAACTCCACAAAGCACAGCATTAGCACAGCGGCGACGGCGGAAAACATCTAAAAGCCAACAACACGGGAAGCGGATTGATCGATTCATCTTCTTGTGACCAGTCAGTGCAGCAGGGATGAGCCAAATGGCGAATGAAGTGGCTGTTAATTTTATTTGAAGCGATATCGCTTGCTGGAACTCTCAGCCGGAGGTTGTTTATTGAAAGCGTATCGTAACCTAATAACCGGAAGTTGAAATCTCCTCTATCGGTGTCCTGTTGGCCGGATGGATGTGTTTGCTTTTTTTTTTTCCTTCGTATTTCTAGAACAGATAGGCTTCGAGTCCGTTCTTGAAGTTTTAAGAAACTTGTGCACCTATGTTTAGTAGTACTGTATGAGCGATTCCAAGCAACAGCATCAAAATTAAGGAAAATTTTTAATTCATGATTTTCTATTGAACTGAAACTTTGCACAGTTTTTCAGTTCCATCTAAATCGCCATTTTTCGATATCAAATTTTTATTTAGAGCCACGACTAACTTTTCAAAAGGGTGTATGTGAAAATGGTTCAAAAATATTCAAAAATATGCACAGCCAAAACGGATTGTTCGATTGTTATGAATTTTTCAGCAAAGTTAGATAGCTAAATGGTGATTTCTAAGAAAATATACACTGTGAAAAAAAATCTATTTTATCATTGAAAAACATCATTTTTGTCACAAAAACTCAAATATCTCAAAACCCTATCTTTTTACCAACTTGAATTTTTTAGGGAAAACGGTCCATTGTATTAGCAATCTACCATAAAAATTTGGTGATGGTAAACTAATAAACAAAAAAGTTATAACATTTCAAAAATTTCACAATTTTTACATTTAGTAAAAAAAATTTCTGTGTAAATTATTTCGGCCGGGAATCGCGATTTGATGCTGATTTCATTGTTCATCAAAGTTAGATAACTAAATGGCGATTCCTAAGAAAATATACACTGTGAAAAAAATCTTTTTTAACATTAAAAAATATCATTTTTGTCACAAAAACTCAAATATCTCAAAACCCTATCTTTTTACCAACGTAATTTTTTAGAGAAAACGGTCCATTGTATTAGCAATCTACCATGAAAATAAACATAAAAATTATGACAATTCAAACATTTCACAATTTTCACATTTAGTAATAATTTTTTTTAGTGTAAATTATTTCGGCCGGAAATTGAAGTTTGATGCTGATTTTATTGTTAAGGTGAAACGGGACGCCGTGTTATTTTTCCTATCTTGCCTCTCTTTCTAACAATTTTCCTCGCGATTTTGAAGATGGTAATCTCGAGTTCTATTGCACTGAAGATAATGAAAAACAATCAGCATGTGCAGTGCAAGTGAGCATACACAATGATAGGTTTTTGTTGCAAAATATGAAGTAGAATCTGAGATTACCATCTTAGTAGCAACAGAGCAATGGCGGATATTTACCCGACCGTCCCGTCCGCCCTTAATGGCCTTGCGTGAGTAAAACATGTTGTTTTTATTATATATTATATATACATATAATATACTATGTACCGTAATGTTCCGATTTTATCACGCCCTCCGCGCATTAGTCGTTTATTCATTAATTTGCTGTTACATTTGAGGACAAGTGTTTTCCCTCTTCTTCAAGATGAATGTTGAAAGCGTGTTTTGCAACGTTAAAAATTTTGAAATGGGTATAGATGTTGAAGAATATTACAGGGCATTTTTGAAAAGGGGCGTAATTAAATTGTTTAAACAGATGTCGCTGATGGCAATTTCTTAGTTGTTGTCGTTTTCGAACTTCCTGCGCCCTGCTTTACCGATGATATACAGATGGCTCGTTTGTCAAATTTTAGACGGCAAGACGTGCAAATGCGTAATTTTGTACACAATGTGGACATTTGGGCATAACCAGTCTCTTTCAGTTTATCTATGGTGCTTTCGGTGAGATTTCGTAACTCTTTTGAACATTTTTTTTATCAAACGGTCTACAAGAGAGCGTTGAGTTGAAGACCTTTGAGAAAGCGACTGTGCATCTTGTTCGTTAGATTATAATAAACAAAATCACTTATTAATTTTAACTTACTTGTTTGGTGTTGGTGGCTGAAGAAAAAAAAATACTATACAATTTTTAATATTCATAGCGGTAGTATTTTTTTGTTTTTTTCGTGAGCATTGTCAGGTATGTATACAGACAAACAAACGTAACACTGGCGAAATTTTCATTGACCACGCCTTCAACGATCATTTTGAATCTTGGTTGTGGCTTTCATAACAAGAAGAGCGCCCATCGTTTTTCTTTGCGTTTGACGTTTCACACTAGCGCCTTCTGATGACGATATTGCACAACGCAGTGTTTCGTGAAACATTTCCACCAGGTGGTGATAGTGTGAACTGGGCGATGAATTTTCACTAAAATTGTTCTAGGCGTTTCGTCTGTTTGTCTGTGGTATGTACCTCTTATGCATTTGTTGTTGTTGAAGTTACTCGCATTCTTCCGATCATAAAGTCTGTTCTCTACACACTTAATTTTGATTACCGAGTTCGGTAATTTTTTGACGAGATTAAAACTGCTGAGCACCGAACTCGTTCAGCAAAAATGCATTGTTTACCTTTTCCATACGATTTTGACAGTTGTTTTACTGAGCCTCAGTAAAATCGATTACCGAAACTACCGAGATCGTACTGCTGTTATAATCTCGTCAAAAAAGTACCGAACAGGCAATTCAGAAATAAGTGTGTAAGAGGGATTTTTTTTGCGGATAAACTAGACGTATACGCGTATAAAAAACTTTTATTATACAGCTTTTGTCTTAAAAATAAATTCAATTCCATTTTTCTTATAATCAACAGCTTTTCAACACTATCAAGGGATTTTTTCACCAGTCACGTACAATAAAAAGCATGACAATCTCAATATTTTTGATCACAACACTGGATCGCGTCTAAGTTTCAAATAGATACTATAGTAATTACGAATAATCAAACTAAAGTATCATGAAAACAACTTGTTAAATTCAGGCGGTAGCCTTTACAATAAAATCAGCATCAAAATATAATTCTCGAAATAATTTACACAGAAAAAAATTTTTTTTTGTTACTAAATGTAAAAATTGTGAAATGTTTGAAATGTCATAACTTTTTTGTTTATCAGTTTACCATCACCAAAATTTTATGGTAGATAGCTGATATAATGGGCCATTTCCCCTAAAAAATTGAAGTTGGTAAAAAGATAGGGTTTTGAGATATTTGAGTTTTTGTGACAAATATCATATTTTATCAAAGTAGAAAAAGAAATTTTTTACAGTGTATATTTTCTAAGGAATCATCATTTAGTTATCTAACTTTACTGAAAAATTTATAACAATCGAACAATCCGTTTTTGCTGTACAGCTTTTAGAATATTTTAGAACTATTTTCGCATACACCCTTTTGAAAAGTTAGTCGTGAGTGAATATGAAGGTTTAATATCAAAAAATGGCGATTTATATGAAATTGAAAAACTGTGCAAAGTTTCAGATATTTTTGAAATGGTCGCTCAGGATCGACTGACATGACTCCGTGGAATTCCTCGTATGGAGTTTTTTTTTTTGGTCAAGAATATCGAAACAGGAAGTCAATAAGAAAGACAGTGGACTTCACTAGATGGATTTCTCGATTTTTTTTTCCTTACACTCTATTGGAAGGGCAGAGCTGGCTAAGGCTATTGAATGCCAATCCGGATAATCAATCGCATCGGGAAATTTTCTCGGATATACATCGTAGTTCCTGTGTGGAGAGCTTCTATCGGTTGTACCAAACTGTAAATTGATCTTGTTATCCATCATTTCCGCTGATTTTTCTTCCACTTGATAGCTGTCGTTAGATTTGCTAGAAACGAGATACTTTCTTTCAGACACACGCGCTATCTTGATGGACCTGGTTGGAAGAGAAACGATTCATTTGGCTCCACGAGAATCGTTACTAATCATAAATGATGTAAAGTAATTCTATGCATCTTTTTGAATTGCTTAACTCAACATGTTGCTTGGATTATTATTCTTTTATCTCCATTTGGTAATCATCACATCTCCTAGCATCAGGACAAAAAATCTCTGTAATAAAGAAATAATAATAGCATCACCCCAAGGAGAAATAGATCCATTTCATTCCTTTCGATTTTCACACCTTTTGCACAGTACGGTTCTATTTCCACATCCACACCGTTCAAACAAGTGCTACCTATACTGCCCCCACTCGCAAAACAGTCCCATATGAATAGGAAACCCAGCAAAGATTGGACTGTTATGCGAGTGGCGGCAGTATATGTACGTGAAGTTGACATTCTTGTAATTTATTTCGAAGTTCGCTGTATCTACTCTACACCGGTTGCATTATATACCTGTTCGCTCACATGCAGTCGCCGTGTTTCCGGTGTGCCATAGTCACTTTCGATGCACCGATTTGAAACTTTCTAATTTACAACACTAGAAACCGGAAGCTACACCACCCCAGCCACTATCTTTCTATCGTTCGTCGTTGTTGTATTCTTCGTATTCTTCTCCCAAGACGGCGGCAGGCGACAACATACATACAAAACATTTGGTAATGATTCTTCTGTTGGGTTCCATCCATTTTTCCTTCCACATTCGAAAGCGGAAAGTAAGTGCCAGAGACATAAACAAAGAATACGTACTTTGGCTGCGGAGCCTGGGGGAGAAATTAGAGAAAAACTGTCGTAACTTTTAATTTAAGAGCTTGCTTGGAGCCGGTCCAATCGGTGCTGTCGGTCGGTCGGTCGGACGGAGGGAGGATGCCAATTGGTGGTTTGAAGGATGGTGGATTTTAAGCAAATTAAAATGACTGAACCATTTTGGCCCAATCCAGACATAGTACTTCTCGACGAACAATATTGTAAGATTTTGTTTGACTGATTAGCGATTTGCCATTTTAGGTAAGGTATCGAAATATCTATGTAGTTTTCATGATTTCTGAATTTTTGAAATCCAAAGAACACAGCGGTAAACAAACGTGTAGAGTACTCAACCAGACCATACTAAAAATGCGGGGCGTTAGTGAGTCCTAAAAATTGAAACCTATGTGTCTCGAGAATCCGACTACATAGGAGAATTCTGTCTTCGGCAAGGTCGATCAGGACATCAACAGCTATCCGACAGTGAACTAGTTGGTTGTAGGTTTGTCCACTAGGTGACGTAAGTGGACTCTAAAAATTCTGAACTTCTGTATCTCGAGAGACAGACTACATAGAAGAATTTCGCCTTCGGCAACGTTATCAGGACATCAAGAGCTACCCGATAGCGCACTAGTTGGTTCACGGTTTATCCGCTGGGTGGCGTTAGTGAATCCTAAAAAAAATAAACCTCTGTATCTCGAGAATCAGACTACATATAAAAAAATCGTCATCGACAAGGTCGATCAGGACATCATGAGCTATCCGATACTGAACTAGTTGGTTCTAGGCTTATCCACTAGGTGGCGCTAGTGAGTCATAGAAATTCTTAACTTCTATTTATCAACAACCAGACAACCAGTTGATCAGGACATCAAGAGTTATCCGATAGTGAAATAGTTTGTTCTAGGTTTATCCGTTAGGTGGCGCACTAAAAAATCTGAACTTCTGTATCTCGAGAATCAGACTACATAGAAGAATTTCGCTTCCGGCATAGTTGATCAGGACATCAAGAGCTACCCGATAGCGCACTGGTTGGTTCAAAGTTTATCCGCTAGGTGGCGTTAGTGAGCCCTAAGAATTCCAGACTTCTGTATCTCGAGAATCAGACTACTTACAAGAATTTCGTCTTTGGCAAGGATGATCAGGACATCATGAGCTACCCGATAGTGCACTAGTTGGTTTAAGGCAAATCTGCTAGGTGGTGCTTGTGAGCCCTAAAAATTCTGAAATTTAGTATCTCGAAAATCAAATCAATAAAATTTCGTCTTTGGTAAGGTCGATCAGCATCACAAGCTATCCGATAGTGAGCTACTTGGTTAAAGTTTTATCCGCTAGGTAGCGCTACTGAGTTTTAGAAACTCTTAGCTGCTGAATTTCGAAAATCAGGTTTCATAGAAACATTTCGTCTTCAGCAAAGTTGATCAGTACATCAAGGGCTAAGTGATAGTTAACTAGTTCATTCCAGGTTTATCCGCTAGGTGATGCTAGTGAGCCCTACAAATTCAGAAAATTCTGTATCTCGAGAATCAGACTACATAGAAAAAATTCGTCTTCGGCAAAGTTGATCTATACATCAAGGGCTAACGGATAGTGAACTAGTTGGTTCTGAGTTTATCCGGTAGGTGGCGCTAGTGAGCTCTAAAAATTCTGAACTTCTGTATCTGGAGAACCCGACTACATAGAAGAATTTTGACTTCGACAAGGTCGATCAGGACATCAAGAGCTATCTGATAGTGAACCAGTTGCTTGTAGTTTTGTCCGCTAGGTGGCGCAAGTGGGCTCTAAAAATTCTGAACAAATATTGGTAAAGTAGTTTTTACGATTAAATAGAACTGCATGGCTACTGATTGACAACAAAACCAGCTAGGTATCAAACAGCCGTCTTATTTCATATTAATTACTAAATATACCATTGTGATTCTCATCTCAAGACATTCGTTTGGATTGATCTACTGATTGGTCGGCTTCATGCAAAATAGCTGTAGATGGATAGATTGAACGTAATTTGATCAATAAGCGCCCAGCAATTTGGTTAGAGATTAGTAAGTTTTGCTAATACTGTGGAAAATAAAGCATGTTGTATCGTCTTCCATTCTCCTCTTTTTTTCATGCTCGTTCAGGAGAGTTATCCTTCGATGAACTGGTTGGTTTTAGGTTAGCCTGTTAGGCGATTTCAATGATTCATAGTGTTGCCGAGGGAGAAATTTACTGGAATTCTTTGAGCAGATGGAGCACACCATGGAGCACACTGGTGGTAGCTCGAATTAGCTAAAACTAGAATAGTTTGTTTCATTTCATTGTTCATTTTTTTATTTTAAAACACTTACAATTCTTCAGACTTCACAAAATTAGTTATCGGCTTTGGTTCAACCCGGATCTAGTTTCCTTTTATTACAAGTTCTAACAAACTTACTGTGATCGACTAGTGATCAACGCACTTGATACTATCGCTTATTTCTACTCGTTTTATTTGTATCACCTACACTAATATAATATGTATACCGAAAAATATCGACATTTTGAATGGCGCTTACGTCACTTTGCAGAATTACGGCAGTACAGTGAAACAAATAGCATATGACTACTTTTACTGTTAGCGCGAGGGTAAAATGGCTGAATTTCGCCGCAACACATTGAAATTTTGAAACGAAAATTTCAACGTAGATTTTAGTTTAACCCTTTGAAGCCGGAATTTTTCCAAGCGTTCTTCTGGAGTTTTTTCTACGTTTTTCTGTGGTTTTGGTATTCAATAGTATAAAAACGGTAGAATATTATGCGGAATATTTTTTCTGGACATCCTAGGTCATCCAAACTATTCTTGAGTTTAGATCCTTAAGTCTATGGCTGTAACGGTAACTGATTTCATTATACAAAGCTGCGATTTGTAATCTACCTTGTCCAGCAAGTCTTCTGAAAGGTAAATATACAATATCAGATCAGTCGGGATATCTTAGGTCATCCAAACTGCTATTGAGTTTAGATCCTAAAGTCAACGGGTGTAATGGTAACTGATTTCATTATACAAAGTTGCGATTTGTAATCTATCATGTCCAGTAAGTCTTCTGAAAATTCAATGGACAGTATCAGATCATTCGGAATATCCTAGGTCATCCAAACTGTTCTTGAGTTTTGATACATAAGTCTATGGGTGTAACAGTAACTTCTTTCATTATGCAAAGCTACGATTTGTAATCCATCATGTCCAGTAAGTCTTGTGAAAATTCAATAGACTGTATCAAATCATTCGGGATATCCTAGATCATCCAAACTGTTCTTGAGTTTAGATCTTAAAGTCTATGGGTGTAACGGTAACTGATTTCATTATACAAAGCTGCGATTTGTAATCTATCATGCCCAGTATGTCTTCTGGAAGGTACATAGACAATATCAGATAGTCGCGATATCCTAGGTCATCCAAACTGTTCTTGAGTATAGATCTTAAAGTCTGCGGGTGTAACGGTAACTGATTTCATTATACAAAGCTGCGATTTGTAATCTATCATGCCCAGTATGTCTTCTGGAAGGTAAATAGACAGTGTCAGATAAGTCGGGATATCTTAGGTCATCCAAACTGTTCTTGAGTTTAGATCTTAAAATCTGCGGGTGTAACGGTAACTGATTTCATTATACAAAGCTGCGATTTGAAATCTATCATGCCCAGTATGTCTTCTGGAAGATAAATAGACAATATCAGATCATTCGGGATATCCTAGGTCATCCAAACTGTTCTTGAGTATAGATCCTAAAGTCTGCGGGTGTAACGGTAACTGATTTCATTATACAAAGCTGCGATTTGTAATCTATCATGCCCAGTATGTCCTCTGGAAGGTAAATAGACAGTGTCAGATAAGTCGGGATATCCTAGGTTATCCAAACTGTTCTTGAGTTTAGATCCTAAAGTCTGCGGGTGTAACGGTAACTGATTTCATTATACAAAGCTGCGATTTGTAATCCATCATGCCCAGTATGTCTTCTGGAAGGTAAATAGACAATATCAGATCAGTCGGGATATCTTAGGTCATCCAAACTTTTTCATTATGCAAAGCTACGATTTGTAATCTATCATGTCCAGTAAGTAAGAAAATTCATTAGACAGTATAAGATCATTCGGGATATCCTAGGTGATCCAAACTATTCTTGAGTTTAGATCCTAAAGTTTACGACTGTAACGGTAAATTCTTTCATTAAAAGCTATGATTAGTAATGTATCATGTCCAACAAGTCTTCTGAAAGTTACAGTTGTTGTTTTTATCAACTAAGCTTCATAACAGTAAGGAGCCCATAATATCCCAAAAATATATAACAACGGGTATTGTTCCTCTAACTGCTTTGGTAAGTACAGTGGATTATGTAACACCTCAAAATAGTGGCAAAAGCTATTATCACAAGTGTAGATCTGAAGCTATGGTCTCCGGAATAGTGATGTTGATCTGGAATATCTCAAAACTATCATTACAGATTACAGTCTAAACTACTGTCACTATCAAGAGCTAATCTTCACTATCAAGAGCTCGCTAACTACTGTCACTATCAAGAGCTAAACTTCAGGATAGTTTAAACGTTATATAGTAGACTTTAGGTTGGTTCAGTCACCGCTATTGATTATGAAACGTTACTCAGTATGTCAGATATAGCTGATGTTACGAGTGTAGACCTGAAGTTCTTAACTCACGGATAGTTTGGCTGACCTGGAACATTCCCATAGTGTCTCAAAATGACATTTGAGATTTCAAGAGCTTCGCGGATCTCAGCAGATCCTATACTATTATTTATGGTGAAAACACAAAGGTTTTCTTGTAGATTTGAAGGGCTTTATTATAAAACAGCTTGGACGTCCGTGAATGTCCCAAAGGTTTATAATAAAAAAGTAGACTTCAGATTGTTCCAGTAACTGCGGTTGATTATGCAGCGTTACTCAGTATAATAGATATTGATACAGTTACGAGTGTAGACCTGAATTCCTGAACTTCAAGGAAGTATGGCTGACCTGGAATATCCCTGTAGTGTCTCTAAATGACATTTGAGATTTCAAGAGCTTCACGGATCTCAGTAGATTATGCTATGCTATTATTTATGGTGAAAACACATAAAATTATTAGTTTGGCTGACCTGGAATATCCCTGTAGTGTCTCTAAATATCGTTTCAGATGTCAAGAGCTTCGCGAATCCCAGCAGGCTATGCAATACTCTTAGTTTTGGCGAAATTACATAAAGTTATTCTTGTAGATTTGCAGGACTTCATTATAGAACAGTTTGGACGAGCCTGAATGTCCCAAAGGTTTGTAATAAAAAATTAGACTTCAGATTGGTCCAGTAACTGCGGATGATTATGTAGCGTTTCTCTGTATAACAAATATGGATACTGTTACGAGTGTAGACCTGAAGTCCTGAACTCCAAGGTAATTTGGCTGACCTGGAATATCCCTAAAGTGTCTCTGAATGACATTTGAGATTTCAAAAGCTTCGCGATCCCCAGTAGATTACACAATACTATTATATATGGTAAAAACACATAAAATTATTCTTGTAGATTTGAAGGACTTTATTATAGAACAGTTTGGACGACCCTAAATGTCCCAAAGGTTTATAATAAGCTCTTAGACTTCAAATTGCTCCAGTAACTGCGATTGATTATGTGGCGTTTCTCAGTTTAACAGATATGGATACTGCTACGAGTGTAGACCTGAAGTCCTGAACTCCAAGGTAGTTTGGCTGACCTGGAATATCCCTATAGCGTCTATAAATGACATTGTTAATGTCAAGAGCTTCACGGATCCCAGTATATTATGCAATGCTATTAGTTGTGACGGTAATACATAAAATTATTCTTGTAGATTTGAAGGACTTCACTACAGGACAGTTTGGAATACCTAGAACATCCCAGAATATAAAACACCTTTTGATATTCCTGATGAAGGCTAAATGGATACATATAATCGAAAACCACACCCAAGTTTAGCTTTTAGAACAACTGGTATGTCAATTATTTCGTTTTTCCAAATTTCATGGTCTTCAGGATGTTCTAGGTTATCACTGAAGTCCCAAATACAAATATCCCAATTTTTCCCTAATAGAGGACTCAATTTGCAACAACTTTGCCGAAGACAGTATTCTGTTTTATCGAATGGTTGAGTATATACAGCCGTTTCTATGTTGGGGTCATATATGACCCCTCCGGCTCCAAAGGGTTAAATGACTACAATAACTTTCTTTTATTGGGCTCAGGCAGGTCCTCCAGAAAAAATCAGACAGCTTCTGTGATTGTGGCATAATTCGGGCGTTAATGGGTTAATTATGAGCTTATACCAAGATCGTGCTTAAAAAATTTAAGTAGAACAGTTTTTAGGTTATCCCTGAAAATCGAGCTCTACAGTTTTTAACGATATGGAATTTATTAAAATACAAATATCATGCGTTGCGAGAGTGCTGTCAAGGTAAATTCAGAGCTGGTTACTCAAGGTTCCCAGATTTTAGCGCCCCCTATACTGGTACGGCTCCAAGGAAATGGATTTACTATTGTACCTTATTAATGCTGAGCTTGGAAATATGATGGTTAACGATCAAAACACTTGATTCGTTTTTTTATTTTACAAACTCCATGAAATACAAGCATTTCAAGACATCGTTGTTTTTAAGTCACAATTGCCCATAACATTTGAATGATAAGACCTAGCATTGCATAGGCTAGCAATAGCAATGTTCAGAACAAATATGCGTCATTACTTGCTCTTCATATGCACCGAAGCTCACATCTTCGAAAAAAATCAAATAAAAAAGTTATTACGAAAAAACGTTTTTGGGGGGGATCACCCCGTGTTCAAAACTAAAATCAATAATTAATTAATGGGGCGTCCGAGTTGAATGTGGTCTTCGGCAAAGTTGTAGCTGATGGAGTAGTCTAGGACTACCAAGGGTCAACCAACACTCTGGAAAAATGCTACGGTTAATTGAATGAAAAACGTCCTTTTCCCGTAGTAATTCCCATACAAACTTTGAAGGGCTTGTGCACTCTCAATTTTCGAACAAATCAGCTCAATTTCTGGGAGAAGGCTCAAAATCTGGTTACAAATCGAATAAGCGGTGTGGAGCAAAAACGATTTTTTGAACCACGCTGATGTACTCCCTGTACGCACAGGACCGACCGGTTGGATCGTTCGAGATCTCGATGACCACCAGACCACCAGATCCAATTGTAAAACCACCCTGCACGAATCATATACCGCAGGCTTCTATTGATGAAGACTTGCAGCCGTGAAACGTTCTCCACTGATACACACCGAGTTGAAAATTCGAATTTTGGTGCGTCGACTAATCTGGTTGTTCTTCCATACATTTCTTAAACTATCAAAAGCAGCCCTTGCTCCGTGCACCTATGTCGATGATCTTGGTACCGTCTTTGACCGCCATTTGGCTACCAAGATATTGAAGGCTTGCAACATTCTCCTCTGCTTGCCAAGCTGGAAGGGTTGATCGTGTTAACATCTAACGATTTAGTCTTGTTGACGTTGATAGTTGGACCTGCCGCCGAGGAGCGAGATTATGAAGCGTGGTCTGTGTATGAGAGCGCCGTTGCGTTAGAAGGTCAACGTCATCAGTCAATTCGATGTCATTTATGTGCTTCATCGTAATGGTATACATCCTTGCCCCACTCCAGCAACAAACGGATAAGATCTGACAAGGAACCGTTGTGCAGTACTCTGCACGAAAATGCCATGTAATGTGCTTCAATGAGGCCCAACGTATTTCCATGATTGAGCCGGTCGAAAGCTTTCTCGTAAACAATGAACATCAGGTATAGAGACTACTGGAATTAATTGGTTTGCTCTAGAATGGCGGAGGATCTACCGGCACGTAATCCTACTTGCTGCCGTCGGAGAGTTGCGGCTAGAGGCGGCAGTCATCTTGGCGTTTCGTAAGACTCGGAGTGTGGAAAACTTTTTGTCAAAAATTCTCCACTGGGCCATTGGGTGTTATGTGTGTTGTTCGTTTTCTAATGTTAGTGCTTGTTCAGTCTGTACAACCTCTGGTTGAAGACGATGTAGTGTCTTTTTTAAATACACAGTAACATAAAGTAATATTGCATACTTCTCCCTTTTTGAATATCTTCACTAAGACGCCTTGCATCCAGTCGGCCGAAAATGTCACGATTTCCCATATGTTGCAGAATAATTGATGCAGCAGTTGTGTAGATATTACGAGGTCAGCTTTGAGCATCTCTGTTGATATGTGATCAACCCCCGAGGCTCCGTTCGATTTCATGCTACGGATGGCTGTTTCTATCTGCTGTAGCCGATACATGGAAAAGGTTTCCAAAGCGCGATTCAACTGGTCAGCCGGGTCGGTCCGTCTACATGCACGCTTCACTTCCTAAGTAACATTTTAAGTTTTGTTCGGCTCTATAAGAGAACTTCATGACCAATTCTATAAAACTTGCAATAAAACTGATTTTTACATCAAAATCTCTTGATAACCTCTTTAAGAGCATCTTCCGGCTAAGTGGACCACTCTCGGAGAGGAATTGCAAACCGTATTAAGAGTACCAATAAAACTGTTTTAAAACCTAGTTGAAAAAAAAAATCCATTCTTGAAAAGAGGTTATGTTGATTGTTATTTTTTTTCCAACAAAAACTATTTTTAATTACCGCAACTGAGGGATCTTCTAGATTTCACGTGTGGAGTTAATAAGGAACAACCTATTCGTTCGAGTTCACAAGATAGAATGAATTCACTTTATTTCTCCTGATAGTAGCTGACCGATGAAACACCGATCGATCATCCGAACGCATACGATGTCTGACACTTACACGAATGCTAATCTTCGAATGCGCAGGGTGCGCTAGGGGCATGACAATCCTTCCCCTTTTAGCATAAAATATGTTTTTCAGAAATGACTTTTGTCAATGCTTCACGAATTCACTTATATACTAAATTAAACAAAAGTGAAAAATTGAAAAGAAAATCTGAGTTTGCTTTAAAGTATATCGACATAGCAAATTTTCGCCAAAACTTAATCGTAACTAAAATCATCACAGCGATTTAACTTTCTATTGCGTTTTGATCTTCTAGGTTCCGGTTGCTCTGAATCAGATAGTTGTCGTTTCCGCTTTCTGTTTTGTATACTTCCCCTTGGAAGCACCATCGTGTCGGTTTCGCAACCCTGCAGTCTCGGACCTGAATCCTCCGTTGTGTCGTCTGTTGTTTGGATTTGATCGCTCCTTGTGATGATGACGTTTGGCCTTTGCCCGTGCAACTCGTCCTTACGAACTCGTATTTGGTTTCGATGTGCCATTACCTCTACGTTTCCAACACGTATCTGAAAAGTATTGTGGGATTATATTTTAATGAAAACTGCCTTTAACCATCTCGCGTGATGGTGGGGATTGTGATTTTTATACCACAAGTCATCCCCAGCCATCAGATCATCTATTGCATCTTTTGAATTCTTCGGAATTTTCCCGGCCGAATGTTCTGTGATGATATCATCAGTTGGTTGTGGCTCTGTTAAAAACTGTTTATACTGCTTTTTTGGATTAATAAGATCTAAGATAGTCTTTGGCGCATAAGAAAATATCCTTTCAGACGGAAAATGACCGTCACTCGTCATATTGTTATTTCTAAAATTGAACAGAAAAAGACTTATCTGGTCCTCTATATCTAACTCCTTTATATCAGGTTCCATTAGGAATTTCTTCAAAACTTCTTTCACCGTTCTCACCAGTCTTTCTGCTTGTCCATTACTAGAAGGATTGTAAGGCGGACTTTTCATCACCTTAATACCCTGCTTTTCAAGGAAGCATTTGAAATCATTGGAATTAAAAGGAGGACCGTTGTCAGAAACTAAAACATCTGGTAAGCCGAAACGAGCAAAAAACGCTACCATCTTTTTTAATACTCTTTTGCAATCAGTGCCTTGTCCCATCAACTCTATTTCTATCCATTTTGAGAAACTGTCCACAATGAGTAAATATGTGCGATGCTCAAAATGAAAAAAATCTACATGCACTCTGCTGAACGGTCTAGTGGTTGGTATCCATTTGGATGAGCTGTCTGAATTATGAGGAATAGCCATACTGTTACACGTTTCACAAGATGTCACAAACTGTTCTATATCTGAATTTATCCCAAACCAATACACCATACTTCTTGCCAATTGCTTCATCTTAACTATACCCGCATGGTTATTATGCAACAGTTTTAGAATCGGCTTTTGATACATTTTTGGCACAATAACCCTGTCTTTATACAGCAAACATTCCTCGACTGATTCCAAATCTTGTTGGTTTGCAAAAACTTCCCTGAAGCGTTTATTTACTCTTTCTGGCCAACCTTCGTGGATAAATCCCTTGATTTCTTGTAAATACTCGTCATTCTTGGTTGCCTCTGCTATCATTTTGTAATCAATTGGTATATTCTTACTGAAATTTATGCTTTTAATAACTTCTGTGTCTATCTCATCAGGAACTTCTTGCGCCAAGGGGAATCTCGAACAAAAATCCGCATTCCCCAGCTTGTGCGATGGTCGATAAATGATATCAAAATCATAAATTGATAAATCTAATATAAATCTTTGCAATCTTGTTACGTAAATTGAGTTATTAACAGGTTTTCCGAAAATTCCGACGAGCGGTTTATGATCTGTGTAAACCGTGAAATGCTGGCCGTATAGATACTTATGAAATTTTTTTACTGTACAAACCAGCGCTAACGCTTCTAAGTGTAATATTGGATACTTACGGCTTTTCGGGCCCGTATGAAGTTGATCACCAATATCAACTTCTTTTCCCGATCAGCCTAGATAGCTGTGTAGTGTCGGTAGCGGTTAGTTCAACTGGCTAAGAATAGCACTACGGACCGCCTGTTCCAGTGGTAGGAATCCACTAATCAGGTGACCCCTAATTCATGGTGTTATGCGGCTTTATGCTTACCGTGCCTAGGAATGAATGGCTAGGGGGGTCTAATAAAAACCTAACCGCAAACGGAGCCTGTGGAGTACCAGGGCACCCTCCACAGTATTTGCCCTTACTGTGCTAACCGGAGCAATAGCGCGGTGGACCTTGTGTTTCTCCGAGACAATCAGCTGCCCTTCTTCAATCTCATACTTGAGGCTGAATAAGGGCGGGATTATGAAGATGTTATTAATTAGTTTAGATTTTCACCTATATGGTTTCGCATTATGCGTTTTACACAGTGTATTCTGTGCATCCTCGCCTTTGGCGCACTCAATTCGATACCGATCTGGCTTTATTGTTGCTGTTCTTTTTTGTGCTGTGATTGTTAAGAGTTTAATCTTGCCTAGTTTGGGTAGTGGCTACGGTTAGGATAGCTCAGATCAATCTTCAGCACAAAAGAACAGCAACGATCAATCTTTGTAGACTTATGCAAAATGGTACAGCCCAAGTGGCGTTAGTCCAAGAACCTTACTTTCGTAAGGGAAATTTCTATTTAGGAAACCTTGTGAATCCGGTGTTTGCTACTTTCAGTAAAAATGAAATGGCAAACTCACGTGTCATGCCTCGAGCATGTGTGCTTGTCAACAACGCAATCGATGCTACACTCATCTCTGAACTAACTACCAGAGATGTATGTGCTATCATAATAGATGTATCTGTTGGAAACCTCAACAGGAAATACGTTTATTGTTCGGTTTATTTACCGCATGATGAACCATCCCCTACGGATGCTTTCAAGCAAGTCATTGCATACTGCACTTCAAAAGGCCTTCCGCTAATTGTTGGTAGTGATGCTAATGCTCACCATATAATCTGGGGCAGCTCAGACATCAATTTGAGAGGCTCCAGTTTGATGGAATACTTGAGTAGTACAGATCTTGGATTACTTAACATAGGCAACCGCCCAACCTTCATGGTATCTGGTAGAGAGGAAGTGTTAGACATAACGCTTTGCTCTAGCAGAATTAGTCATGAGCTGACCAATTGGCATGTGTCAGATGAAGAATCTTTATCTGATCATCGTTACATCTTGTTTGAACATGTGAATTTTACTTCGCAAACTTTGCGTTTCAGGAATCCCCGGTCAACCAACTGGGATCTCTTTACCGATTTGGTTGCAGCCAAATTTCATGGATACTCACCATCAATTGACACTCCAAGTGATTTAGATGATGCCGTTGATACTACAACGGCCTTCATCATGGAAGCTTTTGAAGAAGCTTGCCCTCTGCGGTCTGTGAAGACCACAAGAGGAACCCCTTGGTGGAACTCCGATCTGGCGAAGCTCAGGAAACAATGTAGAAAGAGTTGGAACAGACGACGTTCGGCTGGATCGGAGGCTTTCAGGTCGGCTCGCAAGGCCTACCAGAAAGCTCTTCGGTCTGCTGAACGATCCGGCTGGAAAAACCTTTGTACAAATGTTTTTAGTCTGAGTGAAGCCAGTCGATTGAACAAAATCCTTGCAAAATCTAAGGATTTTCAAGTGAACGAACTTCGTTTGCCAAATGGTGATTTCACTTCCTCTGATGAGGAAGTTTTAGAATGTTTATTCAGTACACACTTCCCCGGATGTGTGGATATTACATCTTCGGATGAACCTGATGTCTTTTCTTGTAGTTATGATTCTTTAGCTTCGGCTCGGAGTATCATAACTTTAGAATCGATTGAATGGGCACTTAATAGCTTTGCTCCTTTCAAATCTCCTGGGGCAGATGGGATTTATCCTATTTTGCTTCAGAAGGGATTTGATCATTTCAAACATGTTTTGAAACAACTACTTGTTTGCAGTTTTGCTACAGGGTATATTCCCAAATCCTGGCGGGATATTACTGTGAAGTTTATTCCGAAAGTGGGTCGCGCGTCGTATGAAGAAGCAAAGAGCTTCAGACCTATCAGTTTGACCTCTTTTCTTCTGAAATGCTTAGAACGCATTGTGGATCATCACATCCGTGATGTTTATCTGGCCAATGTGCCTCTTCATGTGAACCAACATGCTTACCAATCTGGAAAGTCCACTGTGACTCTTTTACACAAAGTTGTTTACGATATCGAGAAGGCATTCGCTCAAAAGCAATCCTGCTTGGGTGTTTTCTTAGATATCGAGGGTGCCTTTGACAACGTGCCTTTCGATGCCATATTGGAAGCCGCACGGGGTCATAGTATATCTCCAATGATTTCCAATTGGATTCACCAAATGCTCAAAAACCGACATCTCTTCTCGACATTGCGTCAAGCGGCGATTAGGAAATTGAGTGTTTGTGGATGCCCCCAAGGGGGAGTCTTATCACCGCTTTTATGGAATCTCGTAGCAGATACGCTATTGAGGCAACTCAATAATAGCGGTTTTCCTACTTATGGTTTTGCCGACGACTACCTAACATTGTTAGTCGGTATGTGCATCAGCACCCTTTTCGACCTGATGCAAAACGCTCTTCAGGTAGTTGAGGGTTGGTGTCGCCAATATGGCCTTTCGGTAAATCCGAGTAAAACATCTATTGTTCTTTTCACGGAAAAGCGAAACCGTAATGGTGTTCGAACTTTACGTCTCTTTGATTCTGAAATCAATGTGACTGAACAGGTAAAGTACGTTGGAGTCATTCTTGATTCCAAGCTTTCCTGGACACCTCATGTTGAGTTCAGAATCAAGAAAGCTTGTATGGCCTTCGGGCAATGCCGGCGAACCTTTGGTACAACTTGGGGTCTAAAACCCAAGTATATCAAATGGATCTACACAACTGTTGTTCGGCCAATATTGGCCTATGGATGTCTTGTGTGGTGGCAAAAGGGCGAAGTGAGAACGGTCCAATCAAAGTTAGGCCATCTCCAAAGGATGTGCTTAATGGCGATGTCTGGAGCGTTCTCTTCAACTCCCACGGCAGCGCTCGAAGTTCTCTTTGACGTTGTCCCACTACACATTCATCTCAAACAAGAAGCACTTTCTTGCACTTACCGTCTATGGGTACTCGGTTTACTAGAGGAAACTCCGGTGAACCGCAGTTCAACACACACCTCGTTGTTTCCACTTTTGGTGAATTGGGACAAAGTTGTCCTTGCTCCAAGTGATCTTACAATTGCTTGTAATTTTCCATATAGGACATTTTCCACGAAATTCCCTTCCCGGGAAGAGTGGACATCTGGTTATCTGGAGAGAAGTATTTCAGACGGCATCGTATGTTACACTGATGGCTCCCTTCTAGAAGGTCGAGCAGGTGCTGGTGTTTATTCTCGTGAGCTAAGGCTGTATCAGTCTTATTCACTTGGCAGACACTGCACCGTTTTTCAGGCCGAAATCTTTGCTCTTATGTGCGGAGTGCAATCAGCACTTCAGCAGCACGTAATGGGCAAAGTAATATACTTCTGTTCAGATAGCCAGGCTGCTATTAAAGCACTTGCTTCGGCCAACTCCAGGTCGAAGATAGTTATCGCTTGTCGAACTCAAATTGAGGAGCTGAATTCAGCAAACGCTGTTCACCTTGTATGGGTACCTGGCCATTCTTCCATCGCTGGAAATGAATTGGCTGATGAGTTAGCTCGCACTGGAGCATCACATGACTTCATTGGCCCTGAGCCAGCTATTCCGGTATCCAAGTGTTGGGTGAAGCTTCAGATTGACACCTGGGCTGCCACTCAGCACAAACAATACTGGAATAGTTTGGAGTCATGTCGTCAAACAAAATTGTATTGTACTGAGCCATCTCTAGGGGTGGCAAAGTATCTAACAAATCTGTCAAAGCAGAATTGCAGCATGCTGGTCAAAGCATTGACTGGCCACTGCCGACTCAGTTATCACATGGCGAATATTCAGCAAGCTGATTCATTTGCATGTGATAGCTGTGAATCCGATTATGGAACTTCGTATCATTTAATATGTAACTGTCCAGCTTTTGCGCAATTGCGTTTCCGAGTACTCGGGAAACACTTATTTAGTGAAACTGACTTCAGAAACCTGAATCTTCAGGACGTTCTGTTGTTCTTGACCCGCTGTGGTAAAGAGCTATAGGCTCTCTTTACGCTTTATGCATTATCACAGTGCCCTTCTCAGGGCGCTGTTCGCACCCATTGTGGCACGCTAATGCGTCATTACAGTGTCCTTTTCAGGAGGCTATGTGAACCCATTGTGGTACGCTTTTGCGAGTATGACGATCCTATTCCCTTACCTGTCCTTTCCCATCTCCTATCCTTTTTCCTTCCCTTCTCCGTCAGGTAAATGATGAATAGGCTCGTGTTCATGGCGATGGCACAAATTTCCCAAATGGAGGAGAACGTGCCTCTAGAGCCGACCTACTGATACCTGATATGTGCTATTAACCCGCCGAGACCATAACTAGATGCGTCAGAGATAACTACGATCGGCTTCTTAGGATCATAAAATTCTAAGAAATCAGTTTTTATTAGAAGATTTTTGCTCTCTGCGAATGCTTTCTGACATTTGTCATCCCACACGAATTTCACGTTATTTTTTAGCAAATTATACAAAGGGTATAGCTTTGACGATAGATGCGGTATGAATTTGTTGTAATAATTCAGCCAACCCAGATAAGATTTCAGTTCCGACTCGTTTTTAGGAGCCTTTGCTTTCTCTATGGTTGAAATCTTATCTGGGCAGGGCATTAACCCCTTTTCACTAATAATATGTCCCAAGTGCACAAGCTCATTCACAAAACAATTACATTTGTCAAAATTAACTTTAATGTTTGCATTGGCCAACCTATCTAACACCAATAACAGATTTTTCATACAATCCTCAAAACTTTTACCTGCAATCAACACATCATCCAAATAGCACGACACAAATTCCAAACCTTCCAAAACCTTATCCATTACCTGCTGAAAAATAGAGGCGCTGGATGATGCCCCTTGAGGGAGCCTATTGTATGTATACAGTCCTTTCATTGTATTGATAACCACAAATTTCTTGGACTTTTCCACCAATTCCAGTTGAGTGTATGCTCCCTCTAAATCAAGCGCACAGAAAATTTTACATCCGGCTAAATTTGCAAAAATATCCTGTACTGTTGGCAATGGATATGTGTTGGGTATAATTGATTTGTTGATTGAGACTTTACAGTCAATAACCAATCGAATATCGTTATTTTTCTTCATCACAATTACAATAGGAGAAGCCCATTCACTCGTCTCTATTGGCGTTATAACCTTCTCCCTTTCTAATTTATCCAAATATTCTGCTACTTTATCTTTCAGTCTATACGGGACGTCGTAAGCCTTTTTAAAAATCGGTTCCTCATTTTTCATTATCAACTGAGCCTTAAAACCCTTAATAGGAGTTGAAAAACTTTTCTTAAATACTTGACTATATTTGTCCTTTATCTGTTCTACAGCCATTTCGCTGCTCTCAGTTTCCAAATTATTAATTACCATAGAATTTGCAAAAAATTGTCTCCAATCTGGATAGTACACATCAAGCCAAGTTCGGCCAAGTAAAGGGAAAAAATCATTGTCACAGTCTAACACTAGCAACTGCATCAACTTTTCTTTTTGATTAAATTTCACTAAGACATTGGCCTCTCCTTCAATTTTAAGCTTCGCGCCATTTACCACAACCAACTTTTTAGCATATTTACGTAAAGGTTTGGAAAACAAAGAAAAGTATCGATTCTTACTAATAACAGAAACTGACGCTCCACAATCTATTTCCATTTGTAAAGGACTTCCATCGACATACACAAGCACTAAACATGGATCACTTATCTTATTAATGGACGAGACTAACATACATTCCAATTCACCTGAATCACTTTCCTCTCCATCCGATTCGTACGTTTGCATCCTTCCCATTAGTTCCGCTATATCATGGTCTGTCGAAGGTCCTGGTGAATCCACAAGATTAACAGCATCTCTATGAAGGTTCTTGAGCTTGAAACATCTTCTCCTTATATGGCCCTTCAATCCACAAAAGTTGCAGATCATCTGCGAATAGTCTGGTTTAGGCCTCGTCATGTCCCTTCTTTCTTGCCTGAAATCCGTTGTTCTCGAACCATATAGTCGCTCTCCTCTTCCTTGTTGTCCGTAATCATAAGATCTCACACCCAGTCGGCTTTTCACAGGACCTCTGCTGCTTCCGGCACCTCTGTTGTAGTTGTCATCTCTATATTTCCTAGCCAACTCCAGAGTTTGCCTCAGTTTCCCGTACGCTTTTCCTTCCTGTGCCCCTAGTGTGTTTCGAACTGCCGCTATTTGTCCTAACCCTGCGTTTTGTTGATCTATTGCGGTACCTGCATTTGCCCTTGCAACCTCCCACGTAACGATGATTTTCTCAGCGCTTGCTAGAGTAAGCTTCTCTTCACTAAGTAGTCGCTGTCGTAAATTTTTGTCTTTTATTCCCGCTATGAGGCGGTCCAAAATGGCAGTTTCCTTAAAATTTGCAAAACCACAGAATTCCGCTTGTAATTTTAAAGCCAAGACGAAATCCTCGGTAGTCTCCTCAGGGTTCTGAATTCTCGTGCTGAATTTGTAACGTTGAACCAAGTCTGGTTCTATTTTGTCTAAGCGATTCTTCAGCTTCGATATCAAATCATCAAAAGCTGCCTCCTCGAAATTACCCGCTGGGTACAGCACTTTAATCTCATCAAACATCACTGGCCCGCTTAGCGTTATGAAATAGGCCATTTTGTCATCCTCACTTATTTTATTGACCTTGAAAAAGAACTTCAATCTAGCAAACCAATCGTTGAAGCTGGTGCCCCTACGATACGGTTCAATAGTACAAGCCACACTAGAACTCATGATTAATCGGCGCTGTAGTTCCGCAACAAGTACGATTTACGAATCAAAATAATATAAACACGGGTATTACCAGTAATTCAGCCAAAAATGGGAAAAATAAGAGTAAAACAAAATAGATCACAATCAATTGTAGCAGATTATTAAAAATGCCGGTTTTTCTTTGTTCACTTTTAAAAAATTCAATCAAAAAAATTGACTTACCAAAAATGTCCTTTTGACCCTTGCCAACAACGACGGTCGCCGTACGGATACCTTCTGGTGCGAAGCTAGTCCAGATGCACGCGCCTCCTCTGAGAATCCGATGATCTGCTTGGCCGATGGTGATTTCAATCTGATAAAGGCTCACGTCCGAGCTGTGCTTTAACGTACTAATTACGTCGACCAGCAGTGTGCGGCAGAAATTGCCGAGTTGTATCAGATTTCAAGAATTGGCAATCAATCACGTTTCCGGATCAAACTATGCAGTCCAAGCATACAGCGTGTGGCAAGGCGTGTGGTAGAATCACTCGATTATTAGTTTTAATCTCCGTCAATAATCTGTTTCAAAAAAAAGGAATGAAAGCCTTTTATTAAAATGAAACAAAAGAACTTTTTCTTCAAAGGGTGTATGCAATAAAAAAAAGTGGTCCACCCTATTCAATAACTCTGTCACACAATCGAAAAGGCCTTTTCATTATCTTACCACATATTGTTAAGCACAAACCAAGCACAGTTTTCACACAATGTCGTTCAAAATGGTGAAGGTGACGCCAGCACAATGTCGGAAAGCGCCCTTTTCACGTATGGTTATACTTACGGGGATATATTTTACCACCGAAAAGGCAACTTTTGGCGGGCCGCGTCTCAAACCTTGAAGATAATATCCGGAGCGGTTGCTCCTTTCGTTGCCTCACTGGTCCTGTTCCCTGAGAAATGCAAACGCCAGCTGAAGATGCACCACTGCTGCTGCTTCGTGTACGTGCCGAGAGTAACGTAGACTTTCTTTTTTTCTTTTACTAATGGTTTCTGCACCAAACTACTTTTTCCTCGTACGCCACTTTTAATTACCGCAACTGAGGGATCTTCTAGATTTCACGTGTGGAGTTAATAAGGAACAACCTATTCGTTCGAGTTCACAAGATAGAATGAATTCACTTTATTTCTCCTGATAGTAGCTGACCGATGAAACACCGATCGATCATCCGAACGCATACGATGTCTGACACTTACACGAATGCTAATCTTCGAATGCGCAGGGTGCGCTAGGGGCATGACAACTATGACAACTCAAGATGCAGAGAAGCTTCTTCGATGGCACGTAAAGCTCAGGAGGAAACATCATTCGTAAGTAGCAAGCAATCATTTCAAAGTAATATTTTAGTAGTTTTTGTGTTGGTATGCTTATGCGCATTCTATTTTACCATGAATATTGGGGCTGCAGAAAAATAAAATTAAAGCGTTTCAAAAATGGTGAATATCATGATCTTGGAATGAAATAAATCAAATTGTTAATTTAGTAAAACTATCTCGAATCACGAGAATCAGCGAGAATTTATTTATGTAAGCATGTTATGGAAACGGTGGCAAACGATCAATGCATTGCTTATTTGAGCAAAATTAACTATTTTCCATTCACGTCATTCAATTATCCAATATGGCGACGACCATAATTAGCGAAAATAAAACGAAAGAAAATTTATTTTTATGATGACCACAATAAACCTAGCAGGCACGGTAAAGGCTGGGTATGCTGCGCAATTCAGATCCCATTGTGATCCACTAGCCTCTGCCCAGCAACTCCTATCCCTACCTCCACGCGGTACCGGCCGGAAACTATGAGCAACCTTAGGGAAGATCGGGTAACCAACCCCGGTGGGAACTTTGGTCGTAGGCTGACAGGGAAGGGGGGGTTTGCTTCGGCAAACCTGAGCGTCTGTTCTCCAGGAGGAGCGGCTCACAACAGCGTCTGATCCCCATGTTAGGGGCGGCTGATCTACGTCCGAGTGCCAGGGAAGGACTCTAAGCTCAACTGTGCACTATGGTCCTCCGGAAAGTAGGGGGTTGGTGTCAGGCCCTACGAGCCAGCCGTAAAAAACCATTGTAACGGAAAATCAACAACAGAATAATACGAACCGAGACCAACGGCAACGACCCCAGCGAACAAAAAGGACTTGCGATTGGAAACTCGGTACGTGGAACTGCCGATCTCTCAACTTCATTGGGAGCACCCGCATACTCGCCGATCTACTGAAGGACCGCGGGTTCGGCATCGTAGCGCTGCAGGAGGTGTGTTGGACAGGATCCATGGTGCGAACGTTTAGAGGTAATCATACCATCTACCAGAGCTGCGGCAACACACGCGAGCTGGGAACAGCTTTCATCGTGATGGGTGATATGCAGAGGCGCGTGATCGGTTGGTGGCCGATCGACGAAAGAATGTGCAGGTTGAGGATCAAGGGCCGATTCTTCAACTTCAGCATAATAAACGTGCACAGCCCACACTCCGGAAGTACTGATGATGACAAGGACGCACTTTACGCGCAGCTCGAACGCGAGTACGACCGCTGCCCAAGCCACGACGTCAAGATCATCATAGGAGATTTGAACGCTCAGGTAGGCCAGGAGGAGGAATTCAGACCGACGATTGATAAGTTTAGCGCCCACCAGCAAACGAACGAAAACGGCCTACGACTCATTGATTTCGCCGCCTCCATAAATATGGCCATACGTAGCACCTTTTTCCAACACAGCCTCCCTTATCGTTACACCAGGAGATCACCACAGCAGACGGAATCTCAAATCGACCACGTTCTGATTGACGGACGGCCCTTCTCCGACATTATCGACGTCAGGACCTATCGTGGCGCCAACATCGACTCCGACCAGTATCTGGTGATGGTCAAACTGCGCCCAAAACTCTCCGTCATCAACAATGTACGATACCGGCGACCGCCACGGTACAACCTAGAGCGACTGAAGCAACCGGATGTCGCCTCAGCATACGCGCAGAATCTCGAAGCCGCGTTGCCAGACGAGGGCGAGCTCGATGAGGCCCCTCTAGAGGGCTGCTGGAGTACAGTGAAAGCAGCCATCAACGACGCAGCCGAGAGCACCATCGGGTACGTGGAACGGAATCGACGGAACGAATGGTTCGACGAAGAGTGCAGAACGGTTTTGGAGGAGAAGAACGCAGCGAGGGCGGTAATGCTGCAGCAAGGGACTCGACAGAACGTGGAACGTTACAAACAGAAGCGGAAACAGCAGACCCGCCTCTTTCGGGAGAAAAAGCGCCGCCTGGAAGAAGCGGAGTGTGAAGAAATGGAACTGCTGTGCCGTTCCCAAGAAACACGGAAGTTCTATCAGAAGCTCAACGCATCCCGCAACGGCTTCGTGCCGCGAGCCGAAATATGCAGGGATAAAGACGGAGGCCTCTTGACGGACGGACGTGAGGCGATCGAAAGGTGGAAGCAGCACTTCGATCAGCACCTGAACGGCGTTGAGAACGTAGGCATGGGAGCCCACGACAACGGAAGGAACGACGACGCCAGTGCAGCGGAGGACGGAAATGAACCAACTCCCACGCTGAGGGAAGTTAAGGATGCCATTCACCAGCCCAAAACCAACAAAGCAGCTGGTAAGGATGGTATCGCAGCTGAACTCATCAAGATGGGCCCAGAAAAGTTGGCCACCTGTCTGCATCGGCTGATAGTCAGGATCTGGGAAACCGAACAGCTACCGGAGGAGTGGAAGGAAGGGGTAATCTGCCCCATTCACAAGAAGGGCGACCATTTGGAATGTGAGAACTTCAGGGCGATCACTATTTTGAATGCTGCCTACAAAGTGCTATCCCAGATCATCTTCCGTCGTCTGTCACCTAAAACAAATGAGTTCGTGGGAAGTTATCAAGCCGGCTTCATCGACGGCTGGTCGACAACGGACCAGATCTTTACCGTACGGCAAATCCTCCAGAAATGCCGTGAATACCAGGTCCCAACGCACCACCTGTTCATCGACTTCAAAGCGGCATACGATAGTATCGACCGCGCAGAGCTATGGAGAATCATGGACGAAAACGGCTTTCCTGGGAAGCTGACTAGACTGATCAAAGCAACGATGGACGGTGTGCAAAACTGCGTAAGGGTTTCGGGTGAACTATCCAGTTCATTCGTATCTCGCCGGGGACTGCGACAAGGTGACGGACTCTCATGTCTACTCTTCAACATCGCGCTGGAAGGTGTGATGCGACGAGCCGGGCTCAACAGCTGGGGAACGATTTTCACAAAATCCGGACAATTTGTGTGCTTCGCGGACGACATGGACATTATCGCTAGAACATTTGGAACGGTGGCAGAACTGTACACCCGCCTGAAACGCGAAGCAGCAAAGGTCGGACTGGTGGTGAATGCCTCAAAAACAAAGTACATGCTGGTAGGCGGAACCGAACACGACCGGATCCGTCTGGCTAGTAATGTTACGATAGACGGGGATACTTTCGAGGTGGTGGAGGAATTCGTCTACCTCGGATCCTTACTGACGGCTGACAACAACGTGAGCCGTGAAATTAGGAGGCGCATCATCAGCGGAAGTCGGGCCTACTACGGGCTCCAGAAGAAACTGCGGTCGAAAAAGATTCACCCACGCACCAAATGCACCATGTACAAAACGCTAATAAGACCGGTGATCCTCTACGGGCACGAGACATGGACCATGCTCGAGGAGGACCTGCAAGCACTCGGAGTTTTCGAGCGACGCGTGCTAAGAACGATCTTCGGCGGTGTGCAGGAGAACGGTGTGTGGCGGAGAAGGATGAACCACGAGCTCGCTGCACTTTACGGCGAACCCAGCATCCAGAAGGTGGCCAAAGCCGGAAGGATACGGTGGGCAGGGCATGTTGCAAGAATGCCGGACAACAACCCTGCAAAGCTGGTGTTTGCAACTGATCCGGCAGGCACAAGAAGGCGTGGAGCGCAGAGAGCACGATGGGCGGACCAGGTGGAGCGTGACTTGGCGAGCATTGGGCGCGACCGAGGATGGAGAGTGGCAGCCACCCGGGTAGAGGCTAATGGCAAACAAAGGACAAAATAATAACTGGTTTTGCCATCATATCTCGTTTTGCCATTCTTCTGTTATTATGAAAAACTTAAAATGGCAAATCAATAGCAAAATATACAATCATAGCAAATCTTGTCATTGATATGTTATTCATGAATAATGCTAAATAACAACCCAATAACAAAAATTACTATCATGGTAAAACTTGCAATTTAGCATATTTTATAATGAATTGTATAAAATATCAAAACAATAACATTATTTACATTCCTAGCTCAATTTGCCATTATTTTGATATTGTGAGAAATTATTTATAAACATTAGGCACCATAACATATTTTACTCTTTATATACCATTAACTATTCTATTGTATATTTCAAGCATAACTTTTCAATTCGACGTATCTCGCAAAAGTAAACAAATCCGGATTCTCAGCTGTGTGTTTGATTTGCAATGGATTCTATTTGATGCACATCAATTTATGTTAATTTAGAACTCAAATAATTAATAGAAATAGCTCATTTTACCTTTTTTCTGCTACTTTGAAATAATAACTGAATCTACCATTATTCTAAAATAGAATTTGAACAACTAAACCTACCATTATTTTGATCGCCACATAAACAGCTAAATTTGTTCTTATTCTGTTATCAATAACTCAAGAATGTCATATTTTGTTATTCACCGATAACAGTTAATTTGGGTCTTATTTTGTTATCAATATCTCAATAATAACTTATTTTGTTCTTCAATTTAATCCGCATGCTTTACCATTACTTTGTTATTACAATGGAAAAATAAGTTATTTTTAAGTTTTTCTGCTACCAAAATTTTGTTATTATTTTTGTTATTTTAACTCTTATTTCAAACAAACAAATAACACATTTTGGCATTCAAACATTCTATTTTAATGGTAAAATTTGCCATTCTTTTGCCATTAAGCTTTACCCGGGCACAAACCGAGTTTTGTGGCGTACTATTGTTGATTATGTCTTGTCTTAATGATGTTGAACAAATAAATGTATGTATGTAATAAACCTAGCAGTGTCGTAGTTTCTGCTTTTCCACCAACAGATGCCGTTACAAATCGAACAGATCGCCATCTGTTGAGAGTTTGAACAGTTTTATTGTCGCAATAATGAATGCCAGAAGGTTTACATATCGGAGAGTTTTGTTTACTCTTTAAATCTGGCTTTATGGATATTTTCAACTATGCTATAGAACATTTAATCAATAGTAGTCATAAAACTGTGAGTTTTAATTATGGCTGTAATAAAACCCTAATAAAAATCATGCAAAACCAATCAGCAAAGGAATGGTTACTTGGGTTCCTTCTCTAGAGCCAAACAGCACTGACGGGATACGGCTTTGGCTCCTCGTGTTTTCGCTCGCTCTATGGCATCTTTGGCGTTCCTTCGCTCCTCCATCTTCCTCCAGGTATTATCTGTAATCCACTGCTTTCTCCGGGTGTGCATCTAGCCCAAATTGATCCATTGATCTTCTACGCTTCCACCTTCCGAAATATCCGCATCACGGTTATCTAGCTTATCGACGAAGGACCTTTTCACCGCAGCGGCGTCCAACTGGCGTGTGTCGAACCAGCGCCCGATTTTCTCCTCCAGTCGGGAAACCCATGCCACTTTGTGCACTGGTCGTTGAGGTCGATGAGCGATCCCTTAATCACCATGCCATTTGTTGCCACAGATCTGCATCCTTGCTCATTTCTCCGAGACCATGGCGTCGAACGACGCCATCGTCCGAGCTGTCGGAACCAACCTTAGCGTTGAAGTCGCCCATGAGGATCTTGATAATACCCTTCAGAATCGTGCCCACGACAGCATTCAGTTGGATGTAAATTATATTTTTGTCTTGTATTTCGACAGCATCGGTTGGCGCGTAAAATTGTATCATGGTAAGGATTCGAATCCGTGTTCTGAATCAGGCTACAATTATCCTATCATTAATTGGTTCCCACTACATGAGCACAGCGTGGGCGGGAGCGCTGAGCAGGAAACCAACTCCACGGTGGCGAGGAGCGTGTTCGTCCACCTTGTAGGCCAGAGTATGGCAGAATTTGACCCAACGCCAATCTGTGCCAACGGACTTCGCTTAGTCTTAGGAACTCAAGCTTCATACGGTATGCCTCATTGGTTAGTTGTGCTAGTTTACCCTGCTGGGCTAGGATTAATACATTACAATTCCTGTCCGTTGTTTCGCACTAAAATTCGTTGCCGTTGAATCAGTTTGTAATCTGTCATCTTCGGTTTCTGTAACGGTTTTGGGATTCGGAAACCGTAGGTTGTTGGCCTAAGGTCCCCTATCCACCGTGGTGGGGCTGACACCTTAGCATTTCATACTCAGTCGCTGGATCGCACGCTATTCGACGCTATTCGAGTCGCATCCTTTGGTTAACAGTGCTCTGGACGTACCTCCTCAATCAAGGTGAAGTCAGAAGGATAACAGTGCCAAGGCTGCACTACCAGCTAAGCACACAACTCTTAGCTGGCGGTCTTTGCCATCGCTTGACCCGTGTAAGCATGAGGTAGGAACTTGTGAGGACCAGAGCTATGTTGAACGTTCTTCTTATCGTCCAACAATTTTGCAACCCAAAGGTCGCGTTGAACCTGGTGATAAACGAATCAAATCGCGATTTTTAAATTCATCTCTGTATGAGACTCCTCTCGCATCATAAATCTTTTGAATTATCATAATTTCAAGCCCTGGCACGCATTCTGTTCTTCATTAACACTTTTATTGCCCACAGCCACAAGTTCCGGAACTCTTCCCAAGTACTTTGTTCACCAGAGAGCAATGAATGCGCATATAATATCCCATCATTCGTTTGATCCTAGAAGCAGTCAGTACACAGACGACGTTAAAAACTTTCCCATTCATAATGAAGATATAAAATTCACTTTCACACCAACGGAATTTACTGACTGTCATATAGGTAGGTATGTATGTAGATATAAACCGTAGGAACATGTATCCTGATTTAATTCAGATGGCAGGACAGTGTCGTCGCTCACCGCTTGAGTCGAACGTACAGAAGAAATGCTCTGTTTTTCCCACTTTTCCCAACATTCGGAATAATCTATTTGCATACGAGCACGCGGTTGCTGGCTGCTAGCTCTTCAACGATTTATAAAATTTACACCATAAAGCGCGCGCGTTTCCACAGGATAGCCTCGCGTGCAAGCACTGGAAAGTGGAAACTGCTGCTGCCAACCACTTCGCGGTGGCTCACACAATGATCAAGCATCGTCGTTGACGAATGGGTGGAAGCGTTTTGGCTGGATTTAAATTTATTTGCCTGTTTGGAAGAACGTTGAAATTTGCGCTGTTTACCTTTCTGCTCGGTGTGATTACTTTCGCGATCGTTAAACTGGCAGTGGCTGTTTTGAGGCAGATTTACGGAAAATTTAGCTGATTTGCTTGCCGTTTCATTACTCTGAGTTCTTTGTATTTGAATCAAGAGGAATAAACGTGACACGTTCATTCTACATATTTGAGATTGCGCTTCAATGAATTTATTACCTTGACATTCTCCAACAACTATAGTATTTTACGACGGCAATATGTTTTAACGTCAAGAGTGAATACCGTTTGCGTTTACATACAAGTTGCAGAACTTGAGTTGATTACGCTTCTTGGGACTTGAGCTATCATCTCTGCTCCACAATGCCGATGAGCGATATTAGTGGATTTGCTGCCGATTCCTGAGGAAACAAACAGCCGCATTTTTTGCTGTCCTTGTACTTCATGGCGTTTCCTCAGGGGTGGATGCTCTTTTGACAAAAAGGATGCATGCGAATGTACTTTGAAAACATGAACGTCAAACCTCCTAATCGCTCCTTTGAGTGCAATGTTGATCAATAAACTTGAAAGTGCATCACTTTGCTTCAACTAAGGTCGCAAATGAGGTAGACACTTCGTTCCGGCAAACTCACACTCGTCTTTCCCAGTAGCTTTGTTCTTCCGCACACTAGCAAAAGTTGCATAAAACCTCCGCATATACCTCCGATCCATACTTCCCTACACTTCAGCAATCACACTCTCTTCGTGCTGCCGTTTCTTGCTGCAGTGCATTTGTTTCTCCTCTGTTCTTACGCTCTGTACTACTCTTTATTGACCCGGGTACCGGTCACGAGCATTCCACTCCTGGCGGCATTCTTTTAGTATGTCATTCGTTGTTACATACTTCTAGTCCAACCAACCATATTAGGGCTCGCAAATACGGAGTTCAGAGCCAATCATGTTTATGCTAAAGGTTATGGAAACTCTTTCATTTTTCATGCTTCATAAATTTCGCATTACATGGGACAGACTGACAGTGTAACGAATTTCGCAATCCATCAATGAAACCAACTCAAATTATCTTACCGGACACCAAACCAAAGTACACAATGGTGTGAAAACAAAAGGCAAAAGCTATAAAAGCACTCACCTGGCCGGCACATATTTAATTTGTCCACTACAATTAAGCGGAAGTTTAATTTCCTCCAAATGGCATGCTCGCAATTGAAAGATTTTTTCCGCGTTTGCCGAGCTTCTTTGCCTTGTTCTTGTACACCAGCTGTTTCTGATAGCCTCCCTATATAAGTTGCTATCGGAACTTGTAGTTGTGGAGATCTGTCACTTTCATTAGACCACATACACATTGGAAAACTCTACAGCTTTTGTTACCTACAGTATTGCGATTACCAGTGCACTGTGATATTACGGTGAACTAACCAACAGCACTGTTTCAATGTAGACTAACGGCACTCCAATTAATGCACGAGTAATAGAAGGAGCATAACAGCAAAATTAAATTGTTACGGCCATTAATCACATTTATAACCACACATACCTCCCACAATTGGGCGGAGCAACCCTTCCTATAGAAAGCAGCGCAGTGAGCATAAATTTAGTCCCATTCACTAATTGACAGCGATAAAACGACAAAAGTGAGCAATTCGTCTTCTTGACAAAAATCTTACTGTAAAATAACCGTCTGCTACAGGTCAACGATAATAGGAGCAATTAATTAACACCAAAAACCGACATCATTTTGTTGAGTCGGCTAGATTCGTCCATCTATTTTATAATTCAAAACTGACCTTGTTCCATCGTAAATGCTCACACTTTACTCCTTGAGGCCATTTGATATCCCTTGTGGTTACTGAATTTTGGGAAACCAGATCGTGTGCCAACAGTGTGTCCTCCCCCATCATCATCTCCCCAGACGTAATGTGAAATGTATTCAATTAATTTCTTGTCTCTCCGGATTCCGATACAATAGAATCCAGTACGCCAGTCCAGCCCCGACAGCAGTTAGCTTGCGTTTGACGAGCACGGCTTGGACTACGCTCCAGCCAGGCTAAAAGAAAAACTTGAGGTCACCGACGGCGGGCTGCTTGCAAGGCTGAAAGCATTGCTGCTGGTGGGGCATATTGTTATTTTTATCGCTTCACCATTAGACTTGACCGAGCAGTCAGCGAGTAGTTTCTGCCATCATCAGTAGTCGGAAAGGTCATGGCTTGTTCTGAAGCAGACAGACATGGCCATCATATCAACGGGATCGCATAACAGTGTTTCAATAGCAATATGGAACTACGTCCAAATGTCTCCGAGACTCGTACAATACAGTGCGACGCACCGCGAGGTTTGGGATGGACTGGTGTTTTTGTCCTACTGGATCACAGAGGGATAATTCTGATGGCTTTTTGTTCAAAGCTTGGCCATGTTTCAACTGCATTCAGACAAATGTGCAATCTTTCCAACTGTTTGTTTATCGGGGTGCGAGTGTAGCAGAGTGGGTTGGCATTTATTACCAAGAATGACGCTTTTTGGTTGCATTGTTGGATGAAATGCTCCCATCTAGCAGACAGTTATGTGGTTTTAAGTTTGGTGTGTGTGTGTGTGGCAGCGACATAGTTCTTAGTAATGAGCAGAGTTTAAAATTTTCATTTTCAATGAGTGAAATTCAACGCGAATTTTGAAGATTCTCAACTGAAAGATCAAAATAAAATTCATTTTGATGAATGAATTTTCTCACTTATTCATTCATTTTTCTGTCACTGACAATTTTCACTGAGAAATATAAATAGACCGTAACTCCCGATTATTCTTCCAATCACCTCAAATCTTGGGTTTAGTAGTTAATTAGAATACTAATTAACTGCTCTATTTGTCCATTAAGTTGGATTGATCGTCTGTTAACAGAAATTGGACATTTTACGACGTGCGAAAAAATATTCGTGACAGAGAATTGAATGGAAATAGAGAGGCATTCAGCTGACGATGAATGTGGCCAAACACGAATGAAAAAATGAGAATGTCAATCTTCACTTTCAACCTTAGATTTTTTTACACACTGGTAATGAGTGCTTGATATCCAAAAAGAAATTGAGGCTCATTCAAGCTGTTAGCAAATAAGTACACTGGCCGATTTCTTCACCCTGGCTTAAGCGTTAAATCAAGTTTAACTAAAATTAGTAAGCCTGACCAAAAAGAGTGAGTATAAGAACATGTAATATGGCAACGGCGTCCAGGGGGCGTTTATAGAGGAAATCAAGAGGAGGTTGCAAAGGCGTTTTAGAAGTTCTGGAGGGAATTCAGCGAGACACCATGAGATCAAGGGTCTCCAGTTAGCCTAGTGGTTAAGGCTATGGATCGCCAATCCGGAGACGGCGGGTTCGATTCCCGTCCCGGTCGGGAAAATTCTCTCGACTCCCTGGGCATAGTGTATCATTGGGCTTGCCCCACAGTATACTAATGCATGCAATGGCTGGCAAAGAAAGCCCTCCAATTAATAACCTTTGGAAGTGCTCAAAGAACATTAAGTTGGAGAGAGGCAAGCCAAGATCCAGTGGGAACGTAGAGCCATACAGAAGAAGAACCATGAGATCACAGTAGCTTATCAAGGAGGTTTTGGGGGTTGGCAGTTGGGCTTGCCAAGAGGTCACAGCGTTTAAGAGGATTTCAGGAGGTTTCAGAGGGTCTCAGGGGCGCCTCAAGGTGCGTTTAAGAGGGTCTCAGGTCCCTGCAGGGGCGTTTCAGGGGTTTATAGGGGCATTTAAGGGAGTTCAGGGAGTCTCAGGAGCGGTCTAAGGGGTTTCAATGGCGTCTCAGGGAGTCTCAGAGGTGTTTTAGGGTGTACCTTACGGTCTCAGTAGCATTTCAGGGGATTCCATGTGAGTTTTGGAGGTAATAGGAGTTTCAATGTAGACCTGAAGTTCCAGTTGTTCCGAACTAGGATGTTTCGAAAACTGCGAAAGCGTCATGCAGGTAACTCGAAGCCGAAGGTGTGATAATGTCGAACATAGATTTTCGGAGCAGGTTCCAAGGGCGTTTTTAGGAGTCTGAGATGGGTTTCGAATGTATTACAGAGAGTATTCTACGGGTTTTGGAGGCGGGTTTCGGTTGCGTTACAGGGGGTTTGAGGGGCATTAGGGTAATTTCGGAGGAAATTCAGGAAATTCCAGAAAATTTTCGACGAGTTCCAGAAGCGATTCCTGGAGTTTCGAAGGTTCTCAGGGCCGTTAAAGAGACACTTACCTTACCGATCAGACTAAGGTCGGGGTGGCCTCTGTTGTACATAGTAGCCGTCTCCATTCCACTCGGTCCATGGCTGTTTGTCTCCAGTTCCGCACTCTGCGTAGGGTACACAGATCGTCCTCCACTTGGTCAACCCACCTAGTTCGCTGCGCTCCACGTTTTCTTGTACCGGTCGGATGACTCTCGAGAACCATTTTAGTCGGGTTGCTATCCGACATCCTGATGACGTGACCCGTCCACCGTAGCCTCCCGATTTTCGCGGTATGGACGATAGTTGGTTTTCTCAGCAGCTGATGCAGCTCGTGGTTCATACGCCTTCTCCAAGTCCCGTCTTCCATCTGCACTTCGCCGTAGATGGTACGCAACACCTTCCGTTCGAAAACTCCAAGGGCGCGTTGGTCCTCTACACGTAGGTCTATGTTTCGTGTCCATAGAGGACGACCGGTCTAATCAGCGTTTTGTAGATAGTTAACTTCGTGTTACGGCGAACTTTATTCGATCGTAGAGTTCTGCGGAGTCCAAAGTAAGCACGATTTCCTGCCACAATGCGCCTCTGAATTTCTCTGCTGGTGTCGTTGGTGGCGGTCACCAGTGAGCCCAAGTACACGAATTCTTCAACCGCCTCGATTTCATCACCGTCGATATAAATTCGGGGTGGCGGGCGCGGTGATTCCTCCCCGGAGCCCTTTGCCATCATGCACTTTGTCTTCGACACATTTATGACTAGTCCGATTCGCCTGGCTTCACTCTTTAGTCGGATGTACGTTTCCGCCATCGTCTCAAATTTACGAGCAATAATATCAATATCATCAGCGAAACCAAGCAGCTGACCGAACTTTGTGAAAATCGTTCCACTCGTGTTTATTCCCGCTCTCCTAATTACACCCTCTAAAGCAATGTTGAACAGCAAGCACGAAAGACCATCACCTTGGCGTAACCCTCTGCGAGATTCGAAGGGACTCGAGAGCGTTCCTGATACTCGAACTACGCACATCACTCGATCCATCGTCGCCTTGATCAACCGTATCAGTTTATCCGGGAATCCGTATTCGTGCATAATCTGCCACAGCTGTTCTCGATCGATTGTATCATACGCCCATTTGAAATCGATGAACAAGTGGTGTGTGGGCACGTTGTATTCGCGGCATTTCTGCAACACCTGGCGGATGGCGAACATCTGGTCCGTTGTAGCGCGTTCACCCATAAATCCAGCCTGATATTGCCCCACGAACTCTCTTGCAATCGGTGATAGACGGCGGCATAAAATTTGGGAGAGTACCTTGTAGGCAGCGCTCAGTAGTGTGATCGCGCGATAGTTCCCGCAATCCAACTTGTCGCCCTTTTTGTAGATGGGACACACGATACCTTCCATCCATTCCTCCGGTAATACTTCCTCCTCCTAAATCTTGGTAACTACCCAGTGTAGTGCTCTCACCAGTGCTTCTCCACCGTATTTGAGAAGCTCCCTTGGTAGTTGATCTGCTCCAGCGGCTTTGTCGTTTTTCAACCGGCCAACCTCCTCCTCAATCTCTTGGAGGTCAGGGGCCGGAAGTCTTTCGTCCTGTGCACATACTCCTAGATCTGTTACCACGCCACCTTCGGTACTTGCAACGTCGCCATTGAGGTGCTCATCGTTATGCTGCCGCCACCTGTCGACCTTGTGGCACAAAGCCTCTGCGTGAGCGGTTCAGCTTCTCGTAGAACTTTCGTGTGTCCTTAGCGCGGTACAGCTCTTCCCTCCCTTCGCGATCTCGTTCTTCCTGCTGGCGCTTCTTCATCCGGAAGACTGAGTTCTGCCTGTTCCGCGCCTGTTTGTAACGTGTCTCATTCGCTCTCGTACGGTGTTGCAGCATTCTCGCCCATGCCGCATTCTTCTCGTTTTTCAACTGCTCACATTCGCCGTCGTACCAGTCGTTTTTGTGATTCGGAGTCGCGAAGCCTAGTACTGTAGCCGAGGTACTACCTATGGCGGATCGGATGTCCCTCCAGCCATCTTCAAGTGTAGCTGCGCCAAGCTGCTCTTCCGTTGGTAGGGCCGCTGCTTACTGCTGCGCGTAGTCTTGAGCCACTTCTACGTTACGCAGCTGCTCGATGTTGAGCCGCGGCATTCGACTTCGACGCGTGGTGATAACCGTCGAAAGTTTTGAGCGCATGCATAGAGAGACTAAGTAGTGATCCGAATCTATCCCAAGCAACACGACTTGTTTCAAAGCCAGTACCAGCAACATCAGTGCAATTCATTCAATGTTCAAATTAAGGACAACAGAACACAATTGCTTCTTCTTTGAAACGCAAAAAGCGCAAATTTTGAATCGCTATGCAACTTGAGCTAGGGGGAATGATAAAAAAATGACAAAAATATATTCAGACTCGAACCATGGACACCAGGAGTATTAACCACTTACCTTACACACTATACCAGAAGCTCTGTGAAAGATTTGCTGCTCAATGCACCATAAAAGCTACTGAAGCTACGCGTTACTTCATTGTACCGTCTTTGTCACAAGTTAGAAAGCTGTCAAAATGAAAAGACGCACAAGTTTTCCGCAACACATTTGGAACCTAATCTGAACAAACAAACCAGAGTAAGATGTTTAATGTTTGTTACATAGCACATTTATTGCAAGCTGACTGTATTGCCACTTGTGAGGAATATGTAAGCTCCGCCTCCATAAATCGATGTTAAACACGATGTTATTTGTAATGCATATGAAACAAAGCTGCAACTTAACGATATTCGGAGTTTATATGCAACTCAACTGACAAGATGGAAGTTGCGTGCGCTTTTATTGCAACTCTTTTAGACCAAAGCATAGAAAACCACATTTTGGATGATGTTGCAGGTGCTGCTTGGGATATTCGCACTGCGGTATGTGCGGACATTGGTTATATCCGAGAAGAATTTACCGTCAGTTAGAACGTGGTCGATTTGATTTTCTGTTTGTTGGTCGGGTGATCTCCAGGTGGCTTTGTGGATATCTTTGCGGGGGAAGAAGGTGCTTCGGACTACCATACCACGGGAGGCTGCAAAGTTTACGCATCGCTGGCCGTTATCATTCGATACGGCGTGCAGGCTGTTTCGCCCGATTACCGGTCTGTACATTTCCTCCCTTCCTACCTGCGCGTTCATGTCGCCGACAACGATTTTCACGTCACGCGGCGAGCAACCATCGTATGTTTGCTCTAACTGCGCGTAGAACGCTTCTTTCTCGTCATCGGGTCTTCCTTCGTGTGGGCAGTGGACGTTGATGATGCTGTAGTTGAGGAAACGGTCTTTAACTCTCAACATGCCGTTGTCGCATCTTGCCCAACACTATAAATCCTGTTCCCAGTTCATTGGTGGTGCCACAGCTTTGGTAGAATGTAGCCGCTCGATGCCCACTTTTCCACACTTTCTGTCCAGTCCAACAAAGTTCCTGCAACGCCACGATGCCGAAGTTGTGGGGATGTAGTTCGTCGTAAATTATTCTGTCACATCCTGCGAAACCTAGTGACTTTGCAATTCCATGTTCCAAGTTTCCAATCGTAGTCCTTATTTCGTTGCGTGGGTCTATGCCGATTGTATCGAGTCGTATTTTCTCCTATGTTATTCGCAATGGGGATTTTTACGGGTGACTTATTAGGCCTACGCCAACACTCCTGTCTCGCCGGAGGGCCATCGTGCCAGTTCTGTTTAACGTCCCAACCAACACTGGGACGACCACGCTGATGGGGCTACCACCTTGGATCTAGCTGGGCGTGGTGCAGCGTTTCTTACTCAGCCGCTGGATGCCAGATCAGACGCTGTTTGAGCCGCACCTCCTTGGTGAACAGACGCTCGAATCGTACCTGCTCAATCTAGCTGAAGTCAGAAGGACAACAGTGCCCAGGCTGCACTACCAGCTAAGCACGCAACTCTTAGCTGGCGGTCTTTGTCATCCCTTGACCCGTGGAAGCATGAGGTTGAAACTTGTGAGGACCAGAGCTATGTCGGACGCTCTCTTTATCGACTCACCGTTTTGCAGCCCCCGTTAAAGAGATCCGAGGGTGTTTTAGGGATGACACAGAAATGCTAAAAACGAATCAACTTTATGCGAACTCTTACTGGAACATGGTCGGGATTCCTTCCGCGAAGTTATTCACGGATTTCTGCCGGGATTGCTTTAGAAAATCCTGAAAGGATTCTTTCCTTGCATTTCTTTAGGGATTCTTGCTGGGAAAACTTGACGGAATCCTCCTAGTATTGTTTCAAACATGTTTGCCAATATATTCAGATAATCCAGTGGGTGTTATTTTAGGTATAAGTGCTGGGTTTCCTACTGGTATTCCGTGAAGGATTCTTTCTGGGATTTTTTTGTGATTCTTTCAGGGATTCCTACCGATCTCCCAGCAGGGATTCAATCCAAGATTCTTCCAGATCCCGAGCAGAAGAAAATAACAAGTGAATAACATATCAAGGTATTTATCTTGAATACTACCATACCTTGATATACCCTTCATTAGGTGGTAATAAGAGGCAAAATAACAAAAACGAATACCAAAGTTTTGTATAAATAACACCTAGAAAATAACAAGTCTTTTTATTTCAATAATGAATGCAATGCATACCTAAAATTTTTAGTGCTGTATTTGTTATTCCAAAGTTATTGAATAACAAACTAATAACATTTCTTGTTATTGAATGTTTCATTTGTTCGATGACTACATGATGTAATAGCAAATCTTGTTCTTCGATTATTTTCACTGCTAAACCAACAAATACTACATCAATACCAAACTCTGCTCAAATACCTCCAACTATTATTGTGATGTTCTCATAACATTTCGTAGAATAACGCAGCAATAACAATTTTAGGTATTAGAGCACATGTTGCTCCTCGCATGGTATTTGTAAGGTATGCCTTTCTGCTCGGGATATTCCTCAAATAATTCATGTAGGGAATTCTGCTGGAACTTTTGCAGGGATTTCTGCCGGGATTGATTCAAAAAATCTTCTGTATGGGAAATTTTGAAATTTTATGTTGTAGACTCATTCATTCCTTCAATAGTGTTGCGCACTTTATGAAGAATCTTATTTATTTTGAGTCGACAGAAGAAGAAAGTTATTTTGTTATTTTGAGTCGACAGAAGAAGAAAGAGCATCAGTTGAGGTTAAACAAACTTCAGCTTAATAAACTGTTATTCAGCTAGTTCTGTTACTTGGGTATGCTATGATGGGGGAATGGCAGGGGGTAAAAAATCGGCCAATAAATGCTACGTCATTAATGGACTCATAAAAAATCGCCATCATATTCAAAAGAAAATGGCAACATTGAAAGTAGGAAAAAAACACCTAATTATGCATTTGGCCATCCGAAAGTTATCTTTCACCCAACTCCATTCGGTCATTTGTACGAAGATAAAAAAATCTGAATTACTCAACCGATTTTTGTTTGCATATCTCTTAACATCACGATATTTCCGGTATATCACATATCACCCCCCGAGGACATGCGACAAAGGTCAACTTATTCGAATGGACAATTTAGCACCAAATGAGATGTGTAGAATCCACACCAGTCAAAAAGCAATAAATATCGTTATCTGAACGAGATCCCAATCCTCGCCAGAGGATAAACCATTGTAGCCAACTGACCGGTAGTCACCCTTTCACCGAACTTCGCCCTGTTCATCATCCTCGGGGCCATCTTTCTCGCATCAACTCCTGCCAAGTGTTGGACGGTTTAATAAGGAAGACGTTGGTGTCGTGGGTCCCACATCCCCACTTCGTACATATGCCCACGAGCAACAGATAAAATCTTCGGGAAAAGAATGTCAGGAGAAGAAAATGTTGAAGGAGAACGTTCAGTCTCGAAAGTATGTTAATTTTCTTTCCATCAAGAGGTTAGAAGGGTTGCAGGAGGCGTTTCGGCCTCGTTCATCGTCGTCGTGAACTTCTTGCCACAGGACGAAAATGGACGTGCCGAATGTGTAGATATGTTCAAGAGTATGTATGTCAGCACACACTGTAACTGGGCGCTACGGGAAATCCATCACTAAGCGGGAGTCAAGCTGGCGCCAATCCTTAAAGTAGATCAGCATTATGGATGTACGAGATTCAATGGAAAAGTGATAACGAGACTTTTATTAAGAACTCGTTGAGACTGCAAAAAAGGGGAAATAATTTAAAAGATTCTCCCGACATTAGACTGATTCATGACACCATCTAAGCAAAGTTTTAGTATACAGCTATACCCAGTGCAAGTATGCCTAGAAGAATACAAAGATGTACTGTAGTTACTTAAATTCGACCAAGTTTTAAAGCATCCATTTGGCATCAGGCCGTACATTTACATTGATTCATTTTAAAGCCATCAGAAGGCATTAGCTTAGCTTACCCTAAAAAGGTTGAAGTTGCCTAATGGTTTGGATCTCTTGCGCTCATTCTTCAAAACGGCAGCTGATGAACTATGAACACTAAGAAAATTTATCCTCGAGTCATTTACTGTCTACGGCACGGTGGGATAGTCTTAAAGAATGGAGGCATATTGAAGCTTTTGTCGCCTCCTCTGTCACATTTCATTGAACTCCCCGAACAAACATAGAAGGGGAAATGTTACGGGCGGATGGACAAATCGCCGGGAGCCATTCGAGATGATAATAACAGTTGGGATGAATGAAATACCGAGCTGAGAAAGACGAAGCAGGTCTTCCACCTCTCTCGATTATCATTACTTGCCTCAGAGCAGATGATTATGTTGCTGCGGTTGCTGCGGCACTCAAGAGGGTGGGCAAAAGTTTTCCCAAGTTGTGACGTGCTAAATTCGATATTAGTCGAGATTTGCCGTCGCTAATCTCTGTACAAGTATCGACGAGCACTTCCGTTGGAATCGCCCCCCGAAGGAATATCTGTCTCCCTTTCCCAATCGCATTCAATTTGAATTTCAACAAACGGTGCTCGGTAAGATTGTGACAACCCGATAAACAGACGAATAAATAACGGACGAGTCCTCGAGGATCCCATCAATTTATGCTTGCTCAATTTTTTTTTGCTGTCGCCATTCCATTTCATGGTTTGACGACCACCGGGAAAGGATGTTTGCGTTTTGTCACCTCATTTAATGGATTTTGCTACTCCTGGTTTGTGGCGCGGTGCGATGGTCGTTTTGAGGACTCGCCAGAAAATTGTTTGGTTATCACCCCAGGCGGTTTGATTTTGTGTATTTTTGAACGATTACTTGTTGATCTGTTGGTTGTCTGTGTTTGCTGGAAAGAATCGTTTGAACATTGGTTTTGTTGAAATGTGAATATCACCAAGTTCCCAATGGTAAGCTACCGTAAAAATGATAAATTGCCTTATGAGTGCAATCTAAATAATAAAAAATCATACTTTATTTTTTATCTTTCACAATGCTTTGATTGTGGCTAAAGTTATAACCAGCATTGATTATGCTTGTCTGTTGTCATATCTTGATGCATTTGGCCTTGCATTTGGCTTATTCACCTTACCCAAGTCGTCAGCTGTGATGAATGTTACAATGGAATAATAATTTGTGAGCTCGTTCCATGCTACAGAGGCAGAGGAAGCTCTCAGTTATTAAGTGACCCACATGGGACGTTAGGCAGAAAGAAGAAATGAAGAAGATCTTCTCTCACTCTTCTACACATTCCTCAAGCCACACCTGTCCACATGAACAACTAACTCTGATTGTCTCAGTGTTTGCAACATACAATCAAAAATAGCATAAATCTGCAAACTTAGTGTTATAATTTTGAAAAATAGTTTTGTAAATCTTCGTATGACATCTACTCAAGTTTTAAAAGAAAACATTAAAACCAGCCACTAGCATAGTGTTACGGGTATAATTACTTTAATAAGACAGAATAATTGTTATGTGTTATGCGTTTGCTCACGAATAAAAAGAAATCTATATATATAAATAAAAATGGTGTTTGTATGTCACGAATAGGCTCGGGAACGGGTCAACAGATCGACATGATTCTTTCACTGTTGCATTCCGCCAGAGCTCCGACGTGTTCGTACGAAAAAATAATTAGAAAAAATGACCGGAAAGGCAAGAAAAACGGGAAAATCTGAAAATCCATTTGGAGGGGCATTCCTTCTTGCACCCGGATGTCAAAAAACAGAGTAGGCAGGCAGGACGACGTTTGCCGGAACTGCAAGTTTAAAATAAATATTATGCGTTTAGCGTTTAATATTCGTGTGTTCTATGTGTCATATGTTTTATTTCAACTTGTACATTCCCCTAATTTTAATGCACATTTATAAGGTTCAGGCGGGATATGAGCTGAAGAAATGTAATCGCATTTTGATTGCAAACCTTTAGGCAATTTTGGGAGAAGTTCTTAAATGGTTTCATTACACGGACATCACATTGTTGAGTTTAAGCATCGAAACGGGATGTCCGAGTCCGAATAGGATTAGTTTTCCTAAACAAAAACAGCAGCAAATACTGAGAACATAAAGGCAAACTGCCAGCTAAAATACAATTCCAGAATGACTGATCGATGGGCCCAGACCAATAAATGAAACCTCGCCATCCTGTGATCGGAAGGTGTTATCCATCCGGATAACTGGGCACATTTATGTTTTATGTTGTGCTGTGTTAATTGGTAATGTCTCTTGTTTGTGCATTTGTAAGTATCCAGAGTCGTGATATGTTAATCTATTGTAATAATTAATTTCTTTCATCTACGTCCACACTGAAGCTGCATTATTGCAGGAGATAGAGACAGCCATCCGTAGTATGAAATCGACTAAACTCCGGGAGTAGATTGCATATCAGCCGAGATGTCTAAAGCGATCCCATAGTATCTGCGTAATTGATGCATTAGTTATTCTGCAATGAATCCATGACAAATGGTCTAAGGTCCAAAGGTCGAAGGTCATAAGGTCGAAAGGACGACAGGACATAAATTCAATGGGTCAAAAGGTCGAAAGGTCGAAAATAACAATAACTTGGGAGGTGTAAGCTGTTGAATAAGTTTAATAACACAAAATGGGATCCTTTGACTTTATAGTTTTAAAGTTAGGAATGAACCGGTTAAAATCAGTGAAGAGAATTGTCAGACAAAATGTGATAAAAACAAGCAGCAAAGGAGACGCAGCGATTACTCTTTATCCGCACGGGTAACAGATAATGACATGATCTTGAAATTTTTTGTTATTAACCCAAAATCGAAACTGTTTGATGATAAAGCTTCACCAGCGTTGCAGTGTTTACCGACTCGATGTTACCGTTCGAAAATCGTAATACAAGGCTTAACAATCTCTAAATTCGTGGTGTACTTTTATTTTCAAGTTGGGACAAACTTATGTCTCATTGGGTGGATTGTCGCAACAAATACAAGTTAGACATTGTCATTATTGTTGCGCGATGGTTGAATTTTGATTCATTGGTTGAAATTGAAACTGTTATTCACATTATACATAAACAACTCCGAACCCAGCTAGCCTTAAAATGTTAGTAATAATACAGATAGTACAGGTCAAAACTCAACACAAAGACACGACAACGAAGCTTATGTATAGTTTTACGACCTGAGAATTCAGTATAAGCAAGATGTAAATAACTACTCAAGTTTAGTAGCCAATCGATCGTTGCATAATAAAGGTGTATTTACGTGAAAGTTACGTGCCTTAACTAAAATCGTCTGGAAGGAATAACAAAATAGTGCGAAGCCAATAACAAAATAGTGAATAGTGTGAAGTAAACTCTGGTGGATTTGCCACTATTGAAAGGACTGTAGAAGGCGTTTTTGGACTGAGCCGAAAATAATCGACCTTCTGAATCCACGAACCGTGGAGTTTAAGGAACATTAGTTGGGGCCGTGACCAGGATATGTGTTTCGATAAGGTCATTATACCTGAAGTGCATTATTCTCGGGAACAATAATCCTACCAGCGGACATTTTTTTGGGTTACGGAATCGCTATTACCGTGATCACCAACGCACTACACTCCTATTTTATCGTGCTTCATACGTTGGACGTCCAACCGAGCTGTGTTGCGCAACAACCGTTGCAGTTGCACAATCAAATACAAGGCCTATTTCACTTAGGCCACAGGTGAGTGGCTTTCCAACTGTATCTGGCTGTTTTGCGGGTACTTTTGAGATTTTTCTTTGGTTCTATGATTACCGAGTTGAACTGCCACGCTAATTCTGAACAATTTGGTACATTGGAGGCGATTTTATTAAAAATACAAGGCCTGAGTAGACTGACTGGTACAAGATTAGTACCTTTTCAACCTCTTATTGTCATATAGCCAGTGCTATTTTGGATTTTCTCCCCTTTTTCAGATTTGTGCTGAGCTCCTTGTAATTGCTGCATCCGATGAAACTTATCTGTAACGTAGTCTGCATTGCTAGTTGCACGTTTCCGCATCTTTCAACGAGCCTCAATTCGAAGTACGACGACGATCATCCCATGGTTTATCATTACACTGGGACCGGCGAAAGAAAGCTACACAAATCAGATAGTCATACGGGAGAGGTTCAATCGAGGCTGGACAAATTTGTGGCAAAGTTTGAAGAGTTTGAAGAGATTCAGGAGAAATTCGCAGAGTTGGGTGTGGAAAATAGCTATGAGAAGTACTGTACCAGGGCATAGAGGAATTCGAGAAGCTGTACTTTCGATTACGGGCGGCTTTGCTGCCGAAACTACCATCGGATTCGGAAGAGACTGCTGCATATTTGAATAACACGTTAGCTCGGAATGGTCAACCTGTGGAGGCGCAGACTGGCGTTCATCTACCACAGATATCTCTACCGGACTTCGACAGCGATTACTAGGAATGACTGTCGTTTAAAGCAACGTATGTGTCGTTGATTCACGATTCTTAGCTTAGCGATGTTCAAAAATTCCACTATTTGAAGTTAGCACTCAAAGGAAAAGCGGCGAGGCTCATCGAATCACTCACGCTCATCAATGACAATTATGCAATCGCGTGGAGCACGATTACGAAGAGGTATTTCGACAACTGAAAATGCATGTACACTGTACAGGCACTGATGGAGTACCCGAAGGTGGAGAAGGAGTCGTCTGCATCGCTTCATGCTTTGGTGGATGGATTCGAACAGCGGTTGAAAATTCTCAAGCAGCTGGGAGAGAAGACTGCTGATTGGGGTGCGATTATCGTCCATTGGATTTTCTCAAAGTTAGACACGAAGACGCTTCAGCTTTGGGAAGATCACGCAGCATCCACTAAGGATCCAACGTTCACGATTTTGTAGGCTTTTCTCGAGAAGCGGGCAAGAGTTCTAGAAGCGGTTTCATCGATCGCTGGATTGAAAGGCAGCACGCAGAGAATAGAAATCAAGCGGCAGAAAGTGATCATTCATTTTTCTACAGAGATGGAAACAGAATTGGTCTGGACTGCTGTTGTTGCGGAGATTCTCATATGTTGGAGAAGTGCGCCAAATTTTCGAAAATGGAACTGAAGGAGAAGCTGCAGTTCGTTAACAGCATGCGACTTTTTAGCTTGAAGTCCGGACATTGGGTACGCGATTGCTCATCTAAATTCAGCTGTGAGTGTAGAAAGAAGCATAATTCGCTGATACTTCCAGGCTTCCCGTTGAGCAGCAATGGTGCTGGGAGCAGTGATCACCCGGTGAGTAAACCAGAGAAGACGCGGAATGAAAAATCAATAATGGATAAAGTTGCAACTAACGAGGGGGAATCTGAAGACGAAGATGAGCAAGAAATAGTTGGAACATGCAACCTAGGGACCAAGAGCGGTAAAGTCTCCAACGTGCTATTGTCTACGGTTGTGCTGATAGCCAACAAGCCTACATTATAAGCGAGAGATTATGCCAGACGCTCGGCATGAAAAGGCGGACCGATTGGATTACCCGTTCTTATGGGAGTGACGCCATGTTTACCAATTTCAAACATAACGTCACTCCCATAAGAACTCCGTGGGAATGAAAGAGCCGACTAGTTTCCTGTCGCCGTACCTATGGGTAATCCACATTGGAGGCGAACGATAAACTTGCCCATCAGCGGTGTCGTTGAAGCAGAAACCAGAGCGAGATCCCTGGTAAACACAACAGTCATTTCACGAGTCCAGGACCTCTTAGTGCTTCAGAAAATCACATTAGAGTTTTCATCGGTGCACATACCCGTGGCGCACTGGAAGATTCCAAAAGATATTTAACTAGCTGATCCAAGTTTCAACGACAGCAATCGGACTGATCTTTCGATTGGAGCAGAGCACTTCTACAGGTTCCTATCCGGGATACAAACCGGATCGTGTTGGGCTCGAGACTACCTATGCTGTTTAACTCGGTATTCGGTTGGATAATTACGAGGAAGGTTTCTGATGCATCGAATCAAGCAGTTGGCTGTTGCGTATCGCCGGCTCCAGACAATTTAGAAGCCCAGTTGCGCAGGTTTTGGGAAGTCGAAAGTAATGAGGATCGGCCAGCTAGGTCGAAAGAGGAGCAGGACAGCGATGACCATTTTCAGCGGACGTTCAGCCGCACGAAGGAATTTCGACCAGATGCTAGGTGAATCTCGCACGATGGCTCTATCTATGGAGTATGTAGATCTTGGGCATACGAGGGAGGTCAATAATGAGGAGCTGTTGCAGGAGGCGGCAGCTGCAAGGTGTACTACCTGCCGTGCAGCACCATGCGATCTTGAAGGAGTCCAGCACTACAACAAAGGTTGGGGTGGTGGGGGTAAAGTGGACAACCTAAGCATTGTGGTTGTTTCCAGTGGAAATGCGGCAAAATCCATCTGCTTTTCCGAGTAACATGGAAGGTATCAGTATCAGTAGGTCGGCTCTAGAGGCACGTTCTCCTCCATTCGGGAAATTTGTGCCATCAACATGGAAGGTAATGATATACTCTAGAAATCTTGTAAGGGATTACATTAAAAAAATATTGTTTTCTTTGATTATTTTGTTCACCAAAACGTGCATAAAAATAGCTTGAAAAAAAATCGGTGGGGGTAAAATGGACAATCGATGGGGTAAAATGAACAAGTCGTTAAAAGTTATATAACAGCATATTATTTGTATGTTTTCAAATGCAAACTATCAAATTTCATACGATACCTTTATTTTGTTGTTTTCAAACTTTTAATACAAACTTTGAAACACACTTAAAAAATTATTGTAAGAATAGTGTAAAAAACAAGCACTGTTTTGGATGAAAATGATATTTTGTAGATATAAAATATTTTTTTATAACTTTTTACTTCAACTATCTCACGACATGTGTGACGGCTGATGATACTGGAGTTTGCAAAAAAAATAGAAATTTTTGAGAAATTTGAACCGATTGTCCATTTTACCCCCACCGTCTGATTAAGTTAAAATTATTTCCAAAAAAAATTTTTTTTACAAAACTAATTTTTTTTTCGTTTGAATATATTCTTCTATATGGACTTCATTAGTTTAGGGTGTAAAACTTGTAATAATTTGAAAATAACTTTCGAAAAAAAACCTTAGCAATGATAGGCAGATTTTACATCATTTTCGATTTTTCACGTGAATTTTAAAGTTTTTCTCATTTTGAAGAGGTTTATTTGATTTTAATGTTCAAGATCAGCAAAAGTATAATGATTCATGCTTAGGCATAAACTTCAATCGTTAAAACATTTTAAAAAACAATAAAAGCCATGAAACGGTACCCTGTCCATTTTACCACAACTGTCCACTTTACCCCCACCACCCCTTCGTGTGGTTTTTGATGGGTCGACCAGAACAGACAGCGGTTTTACGTTGGACGACGTGCTTCTGAAAGGCTCTGACATTCAAGACGAGCTACTCAGCTTACTTAAGGAAAACACGAGGTAGCGCTTGTTGGGGACGTTAAAAAAAAAGTACCGGCAGGTGCAAATGCAGGTGCACGTTGATGATACCAGTTTTTAGCGCGTCTTTTACCGCTTCTCTGCTGACGAACCCATAAAGGTGTATGAACTACCAACGGTCACATATGGGTTGACGCTTTCATCATTCTTTGCGACACGTGCCTTACATCAATTGGCGGCAGATGAAGTAACTGAATAGGGTAAAAGGGTATCGCCCCACCGGGGCAAAACGCCCCACAGTGGGATCATTCTGAAAAAATACAATCAAAACCTCTAACAGTCGTTAGATGACATTTTAGGATATAGGTGTCTTTGGAAGATATGTTCAGAAAATTTTTCTCTATTTTTGTGTATATTCACTGTATGGTAAAACTTTAGGGTGAACCCGAGCAAAAAAATATTTTTTCAAAATATTTTTTTAGAGGGCAGATGTTCTCAGCAAAGTTGTAGAACAAGTAATTTCAAGTAACTTTGCTGAAGACGCCATATAGCTTGGACTTCATTTTTCGGGAGAAAATATGAAAGTTTTAAAAAATAACTTCAAAATAAGTTTTTTTAACTTTTGCATGAATATATCGTAAAAATTTCAACGTGATATGTTCTACAAGTTTGTAGGTACTACTGAAATACACTATCTTGCCGGAGACACCAAATCTCTCAAATTAAAAATTGCTCCAGTAAACCATTTTTTTTTTGAAATCTTTTCACTATTTTCACTATTGAATATTTTTTGAGTAGGCACTTTTTAGCAGCCGTGCTGTCAAAATTTCAATGGTTCATTATGTCCAGAATAGATCAAAATTGACTTAACAATCGGATCTGATAAGGCACTTTGATATCTGATGCTATTTCAATAGTCATTTTCAAAGAAAATATTTAGAAATCTCATACAACCTTTCGATATTATTTTTTGTTCATCCGAGTAGTAATTCTGAATGAAAAAAAAACATGTTAAACAAATGTAGACTATTTCAACTGTTAGTGTCATTTATTTTGAACTACACATTTTGAAAGAGGGAATAGTCTGAGTGATTTCCTCATCTACGAAATCTTTCTCAAAAAAGGCACAAATCCTTTTTATCTTTTCAAAAAATCGTTGTAATAAAACTAAAGGCTCCTCCGGAAAATTATCCATAATCGAGCCGTGATCTTGATGCGGATTTGTCAAGGGATGAACCAAGGTAATATGTCCACGACGAAGTCATTTTGAACATCAAGGACAGGAATCGACCTAACGGACGCAGTTCTTGAAAACTGGAAAAAATAAATTTTAAAGAGTATCAAACAGCTTAACCAATTTCAATAAAATATCTGTGAAGAATTTTCATCATGACGAAAGAATTTACAACCTAGAATATCGCTAACAGATACTGGCTATTTCAATGTAATGTAACAATGTTTCACTCGTTTTATTTTATTTTTTATTTTCAACACAAAACTTGTAGAGGCGTTCATTATATTTTCACCTTTTTAGTTTTTTAACCGAAGTTATAATGTTAACATAGTAAATGAAAATTATGTTATCATTGTTTTAGTTGATTGATTAATGTATGTATTTTAACAAAAACAAATGCATTGAGAATTGCAATAAAAAATAGATAAAAAACACAGTTTTTGATTGGTGTTAAAACTCATCTAAAAATTTAAAAGCGATATTTTTTGTCGGGTATTAAATGTGAAGTCAACCACAGTGTTAGAAATGTAGACTATTTCAATAAGAATACTATTTGGATTAACAAATATTAATGTCGAAAAGTATTCGTGAGTTTTCAGTTTGTATTAAATGATTTGTATGAAATTTGTGAATATTTTCTTTGAAAAAGACTATTAAAATAGCATCAGAAATCAAAGTGCCTTATCAGACCCGATTGTTAAGTCACTTTTGGTCTATTCTGGACATAATAAAGCTTTAAAATTTTGATAACAGGGCTGCCAAAAAGTGCCTATTCAAAAAATATTCAATGGTGAAAATAGTGAAAAAATTTCAAAAAAAAAAATGGTTTACTGGAGCAGTTTTTAATTTTACAGAGTTGGTGTCTTCGGCAAGATAGTGTATTTCAGTAGTACCTACAAACTTGTAGAACATATCATGTTGAAATTTTACGATATATTCATGGAAAAGTTCAAAAAACTGATTTTGAGGATGTTTTTTAAAACTTTCATATTTTCTCCCAAAAAATGAATTCCAAGCAATATTACTTGAAATTACTTGTTCTACAACTTTGCTGAAGACATCTACCCTCTAAAAAATTATTTTGAAAAAATATTTTTTTACTCGGGTTCACCCAACAGTTTTACCATATATGTAGTGAATATGCATAAAAATAGAGAAGATTTTTCTGAACATATCTTCCAAAGACACCCATATGCTAAAATGTCATCTAATGGCTCTTAGAGGTTTCGGTCGTCTTTTTTTCAGAATGCACAATGGTCCGAATCCACGTTTTAGCAGGAAAAAAACCGTATCTCTGTTTTCGTTAATTTTAGGCATTTGGTGTCTTCAGAAAAGTTGTTTGAATTTGTTTACTGCGTCTTTCCCAAAATTTTTTGATTAGGGTGGTCCGCGTCTTAACTCAAATCTGTAATAGAACTTTTTAATTTTAAGTCATACGCGATCGAATTCTTCAGCTCTTAATTTGAACAAAGTAGGTCAATTTTAAGTTTTGACTTAGGGTGAGCCACCCAAAAACGGTTTTTTCGCAATAACTTTTTTATTTGATTTTTTTCGAAGATGTGAGCTTCGGAGCATTTGAAGAGCAAGTAATGACGCATATTTGTTCTGAACATTGCATGTTGCTAGGTCTTGTCATTCAAATGTTATGGACAATTTTGACTTAAACACAACGATGTCTTCAAATGCTTATATCTCATGGAGCTGGTAAAATAAAAAAAGTTCTTCAAGCGGCATTTGGAAGGTCACATATAAAGCAAAATTTGGAGCAAAAATTACAAGAACGTTATTTTTTAAATTAGAATAAATCGACTCCAAAAATCCCCTTAAAAATTGAAAAAAACTTCTTATTACTCATACAATTTCAAAGATAGAGTCAAACTGTCTTCGGAAAAAATGCAGGTTTTTACCATGCCTACAAGTTTTCCATACACGAGTTTTTTGCAAAACGTGAAACAAAAGCTTGAAATTGATAATTTGATTCTTAGGGGTACATGCTATGTTTTTCTAGGCAATCAGAACGATTATATTCTTCAAAAACAATTATCAATTTCAAGCTTTTGTTTCACGTTTTACAAAAAAGTCGTGTATGGGAAACTTTTGGGTATGGTAAAAACCTGCATTTTTTCCGAAGACAGTTTGACTCTATCTTTAAAATTGTATGAGTTATATGTAGTTTTTCGATTTTTAAGGGGATTTTGGAGTCGTTTTAATCCAATTTGGAAAATAACGTTCTTGTAATTTTTGCTCCAAATTTTGCTTTATTTGTGACCTTCCAAATGCCGCTTAAAGAACTTTTTTTTATTTTACCAGCTCCATGAGATATAAGCATTTGAAGACATCGTTGTTTTTAAGTCAAAATTGCCCATAACATTTGAATGACAAGGCCTAGCAACATGCAATATTCAGAACAAATATGCGTCATTACTTGCTCTTCAAATGCTCCGAAGCTCACATCTTCGAAAAAAATCAAATAAAAAAGTTATTGCGAAAAAAACGTTTTTGGGGGGCTCACCCTAAGTCAAAACTTAAAATTTACCTACTATGTTCAAATTAAGAGCTAGATAAACGGCGTATTCAGCAAAGTTGCTCGAAATAGCATTGCCTACAACTTTGCTGAAGCACTCGATCGCGTATGACTTAAAATTAAAAAGTTCTTTTCCAGATTTGAGTTAAGACGAGGACCACCCTAATCAAATTTTTTTGGAAAAGATGCAGCAAACAAATGCAAACAACTTCTCTGAAGACACCAAACGCCTAAAATTAACGAAAACAGAGATACGAATTTTTTTTCCTGCTAAAACGTGGATTCGGACCATTGTGGAATGGTCCCACTGTGCGCCCCCTTCATTTTCTAGCAATTCAAGCGCTTTTCGCATGCGTGATTGATTAGAAATCTTAAATATTGAAGAATAGCTGCCATCAAGCTGGTCCATTAGTTGATTTGCACAGAAAAGCAATAAAAATATCAAAAAATCTGAAATGGAGGCTTTTGGCGTAATATTTTACCTCTTGTAAGCTGACTTCATTGTGAAACGAGTTCTGTGAGCTTGTGTTATTTTGCAACTTTTATGCAGTTACTTACCTTACCTTACCGGTCAGGCTAAGGCCGGGGTGGCCTCTGCTGTACATAGTAGCCGCCTCCATTCCACTCGGTCTTTAATAAATATTAATAATAATAATTCCACTCGGTCCATGGCTGTTTGTCTCCAGCTCCGCACTCTGCGTAGGGTCCGCAGATCGTCCTCCACTTGGTCGACCCACCTAGCTCGCTGCGCTCCACGTCTTCTTGTACCGGTCGGATGACTCTCGAGGACCATTTTAGTCGGGTTGCTATCCGACATCCTGATGACGTGACCCGCCCACCGTAGCCTCCCGATTTTCGCGGTATGGACGATGGTTGGTTCTCTCGGCAGCTGATGCAGCTCGTGGTTCATTCGCCTTCTCCAAGTCCCGTCTTCCATCTGCACTCCGCCGTAGATGGTACGCAACACCTTCCGTTCGAAAACTCCAAGGGCGCGTTGGTCCTCTGCACGTAGGGTCCATGTTTCGTGCCCATAGAGGACGACCGGTCTAATCAACGTTTTGTAGATGGTTAACTTCGTGTTACGGCGAACTTTATTCGATCGTAGAGTTCTGCGGAGTCCAAAGTAGGCACGATTTGCTGACACAATGCGCCTCTGAATTTCTCTGCTGGTGTCGTTGTCGTCGGTCACCAGTGAGCCCAAGTACACGAATTCTTCAACCGCCTCGATTTCATCACCGTCGATATGAATTCGGGGTGGCGGGCGCGGTGATTCCTCCCTGGAGCCCTTTGCCATCATGTACTTTGTCTTTGACACATTAATGACTAATCCGATTCGCCTGGCTTCACTCTTTAGTCGGATGTACGTTTCCGCCATCGTCTCAAATTTACGAGCAATAATATCAATATCATCGGCGAAACCAAGCAGCTGAACGGACCTCGTGAAAACCGTCCCACTCGTGTTTATCCCCGCTCTTCTTATTACACCCTCCAAAGCAATGTTGAACAGCAAGCACGAAAGACCATCACCTTGCCGTAACCCTCTGCGAGATTCGAAGGGACTCGAGAGTGTCCCTGATACTCGAACTACGCACATCACTCGATCCATCGTCGCCTTGATCAACCGTATCAGTTTATCCGGGAATCCGTATTCGTGCATAATCTGCCATAGCTGTTCTCGATCGATTGTATCATACGCCGATTTGAAATCGATGAACAAGTCATGTGTGGGCACGTTGTATTCGCGGGATTTCTGCAACACCTGGCGGATGGCGAACATCTGGTCCGTTGTAGCGCGTTCACCCATAAATCCAGCCTGATATTGCCCCACGAACTCTCTTGCAATCGGTGATAGACGGCGGCATAAAATTTGAGAGAGTATCTTGTAGGCAGCGTTCAGTAGCGTGATCGCGCGGTAGTTCCCGCAATCCAACTTGTCGCCCTTTTTGTAGATGGGACACACGATACCTTCCATCCATTCCTCCGGTAATACTTCCTCCTCCCAAATCTTGGTAATGACCCAGTGTAGTGCTCTCACCAGTGCTTCTCCACCGTATTTTAGAAGCTCGCTTGGTAGTTGATCTGCTCCAGCGGCTTTGTTGTTTTTCAACCGGCCAACCTCCTCCTCAATCTCTTGAAGGTCAGAGGCTGGAAGTCTTTCGTCCTGTGCACATACTCCTAGATCTGTTACCACGCCACCTTCGGTACTTGCAACGTCTCCATTGAGGTGCTCATCGTAATGCTGCCGCCACCTCTCGACCACCTCACGCTCGCTCGTGAGAATATTCCCGTGATTATCTCGGCACATGTCGGCTTGTGGCACAAAGCCTCTGCGCGAGCGGTTCAGCTTCTCGTAGAACTTTCGTGTGTCCTTAGCGCGGTACAGCTCTTCCATCGCTTCGCGATCTCGTTCTTCCTGCTGGCGCTTATTCATCCGGAAGACTGAGTTCTGCCTGTTCCGCGCCTGTTTGTAACGTGCCTCATTCGCTCTCGTACGGTGTTGCAGCATTCTCGCCCATGCTGCATTCTTCTCGTTTTTCAACTGTTCACATTCGCCGTCGTACCAGTCGTTTCTGTGATTCGGAGTCGCGAAGCCTAGTGCTGTAGCCGAGGTACTACCTATGGCGTATCGGATGTCCCTCCAGCCATCTTCAAGTGTAGCTGCGCCAAGCTGCTCTTCCGTTGGTAGGGTCACTGCTAACTGCTGCGCGTAGTCTTGAGCCACTTCTACGTTACGAAGTTGCTCGATGTTGAGCCGTGGCGTTCGACTTCGACGCGTGGTGATAACTGTCGAAAGTTTTGAGCGCATGCATACAGCGACTAAGTAGTGATCCGAATCTATATTCGCACTGCGGTATGTGCGGACGTTGGTTATATCTGAGAAGAATTTACCGTCGATTAGAACGTGGTCGATTTGGTTTTCTGTTTGATGGTCGGGTGATCTCCAGGTGGCTTTGTGGATATCTTTGCGGGGGAAGAAGGTGCTTCGGACTACCATACCACGGGAGGCTGCAAAGTTTACGCATCGCTGGCCGTTATCATTCGATACGGCGTGCAGGCTGTTTCGCCCGATTACCGGTCTGTACATTTCCTCCCTTCCTACCTGCGCGTTCATGTCGCCGACAACGATTTTCACGTCACGCGGCGAATAATATAAAACAGTCAATTCCCACTGCAACTAAATGATACACACTTCGGTGGCAGTTTAAAAGCTTCTCTAATTGATGTAAAAATTGCCCCAAAGGAAACCCAATAAAAGCTGGGTTTCCCTCATTCCACCGTCGGTCGTCTGCGGAAAAAGTCCTACGACGTCGAGAAGCCTCCCAGGATAAAACAATAAAGAATCATAATACCGTTATCGTTTCAATTTTCCGCTTTCTCGCCTCCTTGCATCTACCTTTACTTCAGTTCAGTAGAATTACACCTTGAGACTGTCTAAACAGCGCAAGATTTCACTCGGATTTTGTGGTGTAATTTAATTTAGCGTGAAGCAATACTGAGAACAGATTTTTCCCTGCTTTCAAGATTTTATGTTTGTTTTGATGAAAAGCCTCACTCCAGCAAATCTTCACTTCATTATCCTCTCGACGTTTTAGTATCACTAATTTGTTCAGCTGACGGGTTCAATAGTGTATTCGATTAGGCTTGTTGAATCGTTTTTGTTTGTTCGGAGATAGCTAAGTAACAAAATTTATGTTGCAACAGTTAAATATTCAAACAAATAATAAGGAACGATTTCGAAGAACATTAATCTTGAAAAACAACCAGCAAAATTTACCCATTTAATTTTGCTGTAGTGACGTTTTCGGTGATGTAAAACTGAATCTTTGTCATCATTTGATTTAGATGGCTTGAATTCTATCGAATCTCATCAAAAAATTAAAAAAAAAAACAACTTCAAACAGCATACCCCACTTTTACGAATCTCAAACCAAAGGGAAATATCGTCCCAAAACGCCCAACGTAGGGGAAAAACAATCGATTTTGGTGCCATTGTTAATATTATCACGCTTCCTGTCTGACGGTGAGATAGGGCAACCTGGCCCGTTAATAGCATTCATGGATGATACCGGTTGATGTTTTCAATAAGGGAACGCATAATGATATCAATTGAAAATAAAACAGATTGACACCGCGTTCAGGCAGTTATTTTTAATCATATTTCGATGGGATGAGTAAGTTCATGTTTTCTGTAGGATTTTTATCTTATGAATTCTTAATTTAAACTAAAAACATTCTCCTGTTTCCTTGAAATTACCAGAGCTTAAAAATATTATGTGTTCCTATTTTTGACTTCTCGATGTTATTTTTTATGCAAATTCTCACGTTCTCCTGCAACATGCATTCGCTAACACAATTTTTGTGGATTGCATAATTATGCCGTAAAACAATCTGCAACTACAGAAGCATGTATAATTTTTGCTTAATTTTCACACAACTCAACCACCACACATATCAACAATTATCTCCGCTGGTACCTTTAAATTAAGCCTTCTGCCGCTGCTGCTTCCGCTCCTGCTACTGTTTGCCCGAAAAATCCTCCGCTCAACAATGAAGAGTATTTGAGCCAGAAGATTTATCCACCGCCGACGGCATCAACTTCGTTACTTCCGCTTCTTACATCGCCGCTCGGGATGGAAACACAAATTAATGCTAAACTTTCCGGGAACATAACAAATTCTTTTACAACTTCAGCACCACTGCGCGCCCACCACCATCACCATCACTACTGACTGCTGTTAGGCTTCCTCTCTGTCAGGTGTTTTCCAGCTTGACCGGCCACCACACTAGTTTACAGCTTTTTTTGAACTCCGGTGTTCTGTTGGTGGTTCTCAGTGTAGAATCATGCGCTGAGTTCAGAAGTGCAGTTTAAAAATATGGTGAAACAGAGATTTTGGCCGAGCTACTATCACCCTTCCCTCACAAGGCATGAATAGTAATGAAAGCTTTGGCAATATTTTACTTTGGATAAGACCTAAGAAACTAGATTATAATTTCCATCCAGTTTTGAACGTTAAAGAAACAATAAATAGAGGAAAGACAATTTCAATTTTATGATTTAGTTAAACCATAATTGGAAGCAATCACACAAATGTCGAAACAAAAGTTTTTATTTAGTTTTTAAATGTGCCACTCAAAAATCAATCATAAATTGTAGCAAAAACAGCCGCTTACTTTTTGGAAATCAGTTCGAACATTTCTACAATGATCATTTAAAAACAAAATATTTTCGATAAGAAAATAAGAAGAGCAATTATTTAAACTATATTGGATTTGGTCAACAGAAATTATTCACATGGCTCGTAAACAGCGATTAAAAGCATCAGAACTCTAAAATATTCTTACAAACCAAAAAATATCCTAAATCTCCTACTCCAGGTTTTGCAACACGCAATAAGTCGTACTCAATTTTCCTGTTAAATATTTTAGAAATTCACATAGGAAACCCTTCCTGTAATAATTCTAGAAACCAAATCGGGGGCTGTCCATTAATTACGTAAGGGAATGTTCACGATTTTTCGACACCGGGGAGGGGGTGTAAGATTTTTTGTATGAGAACCCAAATATTTTTGCATGGCGCGTAAGATTTCTCGAGCACCCCCAGCCCTCCCCCCAAAAAAACTCTTACGTAATAAACGATTTTTCAAATCTTTCTACTTAAGGTATGGGTTTTGAAGAATGCAGTGTCAAATTTTCATTAAGACCCAAGCAGTAAAAGCAAAGATATAAATAAAACTTTAAACGCGGTTTTCTTTAATAACCTTCTTCTTCTTTATGGCTCGACGTTCGCATTGGAACTTGGCCTGACTCTCTTCAACTTAGTGTTCTTAGAGCACTTCCACAGTTATTAATTGAAGGACTTTCTTTGCCTGCTATTGCATGAATTTGTACATTGTGTGGCAAGTACAATGATACACTATGCCCAGGGAGTCGAGAAAATTTTCCCGACCGGAACGGGAATCAAACCCGCCGTCTCCGGATTGGCGATCCATAGCCTTAACCACTAGGCTAACTGGAGACCCCATCTTGGAATAAAAACCGTCGATGCGGTAACTACGATTGCGGAATCAGTTCTCAACTGATTTCAACCATTTTTTTAGTGTCCGCTATTTATGTGCCTTGTCTTTGAATTATCAATTTTTTTCGTAAAGATTTTCGTATCTTGGATATGATTTTTTTTTTGCCTTTCTCGTACACCAAGGTGTACCGAAAGGCTATATGTTCACTCCAAAAACGAAAATTTGATAGAGCCCCCGGAGAGGTCAAGTGTTATATACCAATCGACTCAGCTCGACGAGTTGAGATGATGTCTGTGTGTATGTATGTGTGTGTGTGTGTGTGTATGTATGTGTGTGTGTGTGTGTGTATGTGTACAAAAAGGTCACCTCTTTTTTAGATAGTAAATATGAACCGATTTCAACGACCGATGGTTCATTCGACGCGGTATATTGCCCCATTGTTTCCTATTGAAAATGGTTCAGATCGGTCCAGCCGTTCCGGAGTTATGGCCATTTAGGTGTTCCGGACCGGTACCCCAGGAAGGGGCCAGATATGAAAATGCAACAAACCCATGCATGCGACCCATCAAACCACGGCATTTTCGATTATCTGATGAACGGGAAGTAGAAAAATAGTCTCAGACTATATCTGAACCGGTAGTGTTCCGGAACCGGTTCCGGGTGTCCCGCCGGAAGTGGCCAAATATAAAAGTGAACATAACCCATGCATGCGACACGTCAAATAGCGGCATTTTCGATAACCAGCTGAATGGTGAGCAGGAAAGTAGTTTCAGACTATATTTGAACCCGTAGTGTTCCAGAACCGGTTCCAGGTGTCCCGCCGGAAGTGGCCAACTAAAAAAGTTAAGCAAACCCATGCATGCGACACATCAAACAGCGACTTTTTCGATATCATGATGAACGGTAAGCAGGAGAATAGTTTCAAACCATATCTGAACAGGTTGTGTTCCGGAACCGGTTCCAGGTGTCCCGCTGGAAGTAGCCAATTAAAAAAAACAAACCCAGGCATGCGACACATCGAATTGCGGCTTTTGCAATAACCTGATGAACGGTAAGCAGGAAAGTAGTTTCAGACTATATTAGAACCGGTAGTGTTTCAGAACCGGTCCCAGGTGACCCGCCGGAAGTGGCCAACTAAAAAAGTGAACCAAACCCATGCATGCGGCACATCAAAGAGCGGCTTTTTCGATAACCAAATTAACGGTACGCAGTAAAATAGTTTCAGCCCATATCTGAACCGGTTGTGTTTCGGAGCCGGTTCCAGGTGTCCCGCAGGAAGTGGCCAATTAAAAAGTGAACCAAACCCAGGCATGCGACACATCAAATAGCGGCTGTATCGATAACCAGATGAACGGTAACCAGTCAAATAGTTTCAGACTATATCTGAACCGGTTGTGTTCCGGAAACGGTTCCAGGTGTCCCGCTGGAAGTAGCCAATTAAAAAAAAAGAACCAAACCCGGGCATGCGACACATCGAACTGTGGCTGTTGCGATAACCTGATGAACGGTAAGCAGGAAAGTAGTTTCAGACTATATTTGAACCAGTAGCGTTTTAGAGCCGATTCCAGGTATCCCGCCGGAAGTCGCTAACTAAAAAAGCGAACCAAACCCATGCATGCGACACATCAAACAGCGGCTTTTTCGGTAACAAGATGAATGATAAGCAAGAAAATAGTTTCAGGCCATATCTGAACCGGTTGTGTACCGGAACCGGTTTCAGGTTTCCCGCCGGAAGTGGCCAACTAAAAAAGTCAACCAAACCTTTGCATGCGACACATCAAAGAGCGGCTTTTTCGATAACCAGATGAACGGTAAGCAGTAAGATAGTTTCAGTCCATTTCTTAACCGGTTGTGTTCCGGAACCGGTTCCAGGTGTCCCGCCGGAAGTTCGATAACCAGATAAACGGGCAGCAGTAAAATAGTCTTTGACCCAAGCTCTGACCACACCTACGATTACCGGCAGTGTTGCAGAATCAGGATTAGATGCATCGCTGAAATTACAACAAAACAAAATCGATGCAAGCGATACATATGCGTAAACGAACAAAATCTTGATAAAAATTTAAGCGTTCTTGTCAAATCCCACCATTTTCCTGAGGCGTAATTATACAGTAGGATGGATCAACGTTGTATGGGAAAATTTTAATTTTATTTCATCAATCCCCTTTTGATTGCCGGGGCCCGTGGCGCAGTGGCTACACGTTCGCTTCATAAGCGAATGGTCATGGATTCGATCCCAGCCCCGGCACTTCGTCAGTTGCTCTTCCCCCCGAGAGCGGCTGGCACTTGACCCTCTTCTGAGCTCCCATAGCTCAAACGGACCCGGATAATTGGATATCGGCGAACGGCAACCCATAATGGACGACCCCCAATCGGACTGGAAAAGAAACAACAGCCATACATCATTTCATCATCGTGCTCATCATTCTACCAAGGACAGGGAAGAGAATTGAAAGCAGCACAAAGGCAAACCAGTTCGATATATTTGAATTAGAATATAATAGAATACATTTAGGCACTGTACAAGTGTAAGTGCAGCCGCCAATTGGAATCGCTCACGTAGTGCCTAGTGGACAAAAGAGCTGTAAAATAGGTTAAGTTGCTAAGAATAAAAAAATCCCCTTTTGCGACTTAAATTACTGCGCACAATTTTGACGCAACTGGTTGAGCCATCGCGCTCTGTAATACGGTTGAAATTTAAATGGGTTTTAATATGGGAAATTTTACTTGCTTGCACTTTTTTTTGTCAAATTTTACATGAATCTTATACTGCCGTTCCACGCCCAATTGCCCCGTGTTATATGGGAATCCCATATGGGATAATCATGCGTAGAACGGCAGTATAACCAATGATAATAAAGTAAAGGCTTAATTAGCATAGCATAGCATAGCATGAATACTTGCACAAATCTTGGATGGAGTTGCAAAGTTGAATATATCCATTGACATTGCTGATGTCGCTACTATCTACAATGTCATAGACCCACTCAGCTCCACACACCTGGCCAAGTCCTTGCAAGCATTTATAAATCCCTTCATCAACTTTGAAAGAGCCCAGAACTGAAGCAGCTTCCAATAGATGACAGGATGTTGAAAATAGCGAATTTTCAACTTACAAGTAGTTATATAACAATGTAAAGTATATAGAGTGTAATCAGAAAGATCTCACCAAGTTCCGCGTAGTCCACCGACTCTGAGCGTTGCATTGTCCTGCTTGAAATCGATCTCTTCCGGACCCGTCTCCGAGATCCGACATCCGAAATACACATCTTCAAACGGAGACTATTCTTCAGTGAAATGCTCAAATTGACACACTAAAAGTGTTCACGTCCATCTCCACTAAGTCGCCGTATCACAGAAAAAGAGTACACCTCACTGATCCTCTTCGGTATCACAGACGGAATCTTTTCATCGACCGAATCGACGTTAACGCGTGGACGACGAAAAACGTCGACACGAAGGCATATCGCCAAATATATAAGTAAGTCTCTTCATAAACCGACACTATTAAGTTGCCACACATTATCACTGTCACAGAAAACGAGTACATCACCGATCTTCTATGGTATCACACGCGGAATCTTTTCACCGGCCAAATTGAATTTTCAGCGGAGACGAGCAAAAACGTGACAGCTAATAGAAAACACGTTCATCCGCGCGCACAGCTTACTACGATCCATAATAAAGTAAAGGCTTAATTGTGCAGAAAAAAAAATGCTGAAATGGCTTGATAATATTCGGCATCCAGTGCTAGTGAAGGTGGTCAAGCAGTTAACTGAGAGGTATAATATTATTCAGCTCTGCTTATACGTTTAACATAATACATAACATAGGAATATGAGCCATCAATAAGTTTCCAAATACGATTATCGCTTTGATAAGGTTCTTGCTTTTCTGAACAAGGCTGATACAAATTTCGATTTTCTCTTAAGTCAAGAGGGGTCTCCCCTTGGACATTTTGGGTCGGAATTCAATATTTTGATGAAGGGCACAAATGAATAAACCAATAGATTTTTAAATTTTAAGGTGAAGAGTCCTCCAGAAAATTTCTTACTAAACCCGATGAATTAAGCGGTTTTGATTAATTGTTACCCAAGTAACCACAGTGCTGAAGCCTTATTGCATGCAGATATACGGTGTATTTAGTGCAATCATTACTTTACATGCAAACTTAAGGTTGATTTACAGTGGAAGTGGGCAATTATAGAATCAAATTAGGATTATACTGGTATAATCTTGAAGCAGTCGCATAATTGCCCATTTCCACTTTAAATAAACTTTAAGTTTGCATGTAAAGTAATGATTGCTCTAAGTACACCGTATATCTGCATGCAATAATGCTTCAGCACCGTGGTTACTTAGGTAGAGTATGTTTTTCATCAAATACATTTATTATTCATCAACTCCACCCCCTCATTGACGAACGATCACTGTGACAAAAGAAGAAAATGATATTTGTTCCATTCTAGAGTATTTTCAGGATTCAGGAACACTTCGGCTTATGGCGGCGGAAATATCTTAGAGTACATATTCGACGAGAAAGGCGCTATCACCACTAGGTGGATTAATCTGGGTTTTTTTTATATGTATTAACGAGATTTTTAGCCCTAGGCTAGTTCATCTCGGGACCCACGCTTCACTTCCCTTCCGAAGGAAGAACTCACATTTTGCGAGTTTGTTGGGAGTGGGATTCTATAACAGGTCCTAGTAGTGATAGTTTAGTGTACTAACCATCACACCAGGTCCGCTCCATGGCTTAGATAAATTGGGAAGTTTTTAATATTTCTATGTTAATATTTAGCTATTCAATATTACAGAACACCACAAATTTTAGGGATTCTGAACTCAGGAAATTTTAAAATTTTCGCAAAACTTTGAAGATATGGTAGCCATTTTGTCCTTCTGCAGAACTTTAAGAATTTCCTTCTCTAATATAGGCGCACGGCGTTGTCACTTCAAATCATGCATTTTTATCGTATGCATAAATGTTAAAATCAATCAAACAGTGCGGGCTGAAAATGCAATTTAATATTTACGTTGAATGGGTAAATGTCATGTAAAATTTTAAAAATTATAGTACTGCTTGATGGTCAAATAAGATCTCTTGAATATATGAATTTGATCCTTTATAGACATTTTTTTACATGTACTTTATTTGAGCTTATTCAGTTGTTCTGATTTCGGTAAAAGTTCAGAGTACCGAAATTTGTTTACCAAAGTTCAGTATTTTCATCTTTTTCTGAGGGAGAGTCTCTGGATTTGCAACGAACTATGCATTAGGAAAAAAGGCCTCAAGGAGGAATGGGAGTGTTAAAAATTGGCCAAAGAGCGTCTTTATGGATACTCCCTAATTAAGATTTGATTTGAGATGCTGAGTTCGCTATTTTGAATTCAGCGCGTGATTCTGTACGTGAAAGTTTTGTCATAAACCGAAGTTCATCCCGTCATTTTATACTGAACACTTGTGTAAACCACTGAAAATCAAAATTTCACGTTCACGGTTTGGAGAACACACACACGGTACATAAACTTGCTTCAGCAGGATAAGCACTTTTTTGTTGCTAACATTATTTTCCACGTTACCTTTTGCATATCACGAACGCGAAAAACACGACCAACTTTTTTCATTCGTTAATTTTCCAAAATTAAATTTTAGATCCTCTTCCTAGTTGGCTCCCACAAAAAGAGTTGAAAGCGCGCGCGTTATTCCATCATCTCGGCACCGAAACACGTTGTCATCAAGCACATATTTCCTCGCACAACGGCTTTCCAACGCAACCAACGGTTTATAAGAACAAGAAAAGAGGGTACTTCCTGTTCACCCAAAGTGGCACTGAAATTGAAAGATTAAAAGAATCCTTACACCACCGCCGCCGTCGGCTTGAAACTTTACAATGAGACTAGACACACAATGTCACTGTCAGGTGCCTTGAGAATCCATCCGAGGAGGAGCTATTCCCGGCCAGGACCGTTCGATCGCGAAGAAATCACAACAGCAACTGAAGACCACTTTCGATGGACCGCCGTTCAGAAGCCGTGTCGAGTGCGGCAGCTTTCGGTCGCTGCTATTGGGTTTCGTAGGTTGGTTTCCCAGCATCCTCAATGTACCCTATATGTGTAGCATGCTCGCTTACAGCTGAGTCCAACGTGAATGAATCCCGTGGTGCGGGTGGGCATTGTATGTGGGAGGGCTTCAGAGGGGTGCGGGGGATGCTTTTCCAGATTGCTTACGATGGCACATCACCCATCATCAGGAGTTTAACAGCCAGAACAGCTGGCTCTAGCCGAGAGCCGGCGTTTTCCGAGTGTGGCTGCGTTCTGGATTGCTTGCCTGTAAAAGGCGCCAAAAATGAAGAGTAGTCTGAATTGATGCGTGCGCAAGCACGTGGTAGAATTCAGCAAATTGGACACGAGACAAGCCGAGGCGATGGATTCGGTAGATTTGTTTTTGTTGCCGGATGCGAGTCAACACGTGGATGATCGGTTGCTACCGGCAATCGGTAAACGAGTGAAAGTGATAACCTATTTTCTTGCCATTCATTGAAGTTCGAACTACCAACAAAAAGGTGCATTTAGGAATTGGAAGAAAGCTCAAGTTAAATGCTACCCTAGCTGCTAGTCAATAACTACACCCCCGACGATGATATTTTTTTACCTTAGTTACTTTTTTTTTCAATCATGAGCACCCTCGGTGGTGCAGAGGGCCAAAATTGAAAAATCTCCATGCTGGGCGATTGCCAGCCATTGCCTTGACCTGTGGCTAGGTCCAATTTCTGTTGACTTGCTTGATTTCGTTGTTGAGGCTGCGCCGCTCTGAACCTCTGGGTCTGCCTCTGCTGCGATGCCCTCTTGGTTTCCAATCTAACGCTTGCTTTCGTTCCTGTCCCTGCGTAAGTGTGGCCGACCCACCTCCACTTTCGCTCCCGAATTTCTGTCGCTATCGGCTTTTGATGACATCGACAATGGAGCTCCACGTTGAAGATCCAACCAAATATGAGGCCATCATGCACGAATTATATACCGCAGGCATATATTGATGAAGACCTGCAGCCGTTTAGTATTATCCACTGATACACACCAGGTTTCACTGGCGTATAGCAGCACATGTCGATCTTGATGCCGCCATCGGTCGCCATTTGGCTACCAAGATATTGGAATCTATCAACATTCTCCACTGATTGCCTAGCTACCGTGATGCTGAAAGGGTTGACCGTGTTTAAATACAACGATTTGGTCTTGTTGACGTTGATGGTAAGAACTGCCGCCGAGGAGCGATTGGCAAGATCATCGAGCTTGCTCTGCATATCAGAGCGCCGTTGAGCTAGGAGAGCAACGTCATCAGTCAATTCGAAGTCATTTAGGTGATCCATAGTAATGGGCTGCCACAGCAACTCACGATTTGGTTCACGTTTAATCGCACCTACCAAGATCACATATTTAGCTTACGATGAGGAACAGTAACGGTGATAGTGTATACATCCTTGCCTCTCTCTCTAGTAACGACCCGGATGGGATCGGACAAGACACCGTTATGCAGTACTCTGCACGAAAATGCCATGTACTGTGCTTCAATGAGGCCGAAGATTTTGTCAGGGACACCTGAGGACTTCCCACATGTTTTCGTAATTGAGACGGCCGAAAGCTTTTTCGCAATCAATTAACACCGGGTAGAGAGATTCTTGGAATTAATTGATTTGCTCCAGAATAATACGGAGCGTGACAATATGGTCCACACAGGATCGTCCGGCACGGACTCCTGCTTGCTTCCATCGGAGAGTTGCATCAATCTTCTCCTGCATCCGGTTAAGAGTCCCTTTGTAGCGGGCATTATATCAACACAGTAATATGATGCCCCGCCAATTATCGCATACAGTTAGGTCACCCTTTTTGGGTACCTTTACTAAGACGCCGGAAATGTCGCGGTTTCCCATAAGTTGCAGAATAATTGATGCAGAAGTTGTGCGGATACTACAGGGCTTTGAACATTTCAGCTGATATGCGATCGATCCCTGGCGCTCTGTTCGATTTCAACGGATGGCTGTTTCTATCTCCTGCACTAATGGAGCTTCGGTGTTGACCGGCGGGTGGTTCGACGAATAATGCGTCGAACCATTGGAGGATTATGCTGAGGTTTGATGGCGTTGGCAAGACTTGAAAAAGGTTTCCAAAGTGTTCGAACCAGTGTTTCAACTGGTCAACCGGGTCGGTCAGTAACTGTCCAGACGTGTCTTTCACGGGTATCGTAGCATTCATCTTGGTCCCACTAAGACGACGTGAAACATCGTAGAGGAGACAGATGTCACCGGTGTTAGCGGCTATCTCGCCTTCGTCGGCTAAGGAGTTCACCCACGCTCTTTTGCCGAAATAGCCGAATAGCGGTGACGGGCTATGACTTAGGCATCTCGTGTTTTCGCTCGCTCTATTGCAGCTTTGGCGTTCCTTTGCTCCTCTATTTTCTGCTCCAGGTATTATCTGTGATCCACTAATTTCTCCGGGAGCGTAGCTCACCGAAATTATGCCGGTGACGATGACGGTGACCTTCTGGAATATCCGCAGCACGGTTCTCTTGGTCCTCGACTTAAGACCTTTTCACCGCAACGTCTTCCAGTCGGCGTGTGTTGAACCGGCGCCCGATTTTCTGCTCCTGTCGATGGATCCTGGAAATGCACAGCCGCATATCGCCGATTAATAGATGATGTTCAGACGCCATGTCGGCACTACGTTTGTGCCGCACATCAAGAAGGCACCGTCTCCATTTTCGGCTGATGCAGATGTGCAGATTTGATTTTCCGTGACGCCATCACCGGAAATCCATGTCACTTTGTGCACTGGTCGATGAAGAAAGACCGATCCCCCAATCACCATGTCATTGTTGCCACAAAACTCTACATACAGCTCTCCGTTTTTGCTCATTCCTCCGAGGCTATGGCGTTCCATGACGTGCTAATAGTCCGAGTTGTCGGGACCAATCTTCGCGTTGAAGTCGCCCATGAGGAACTTGACATCATCTTTTGGAATCTTGTCCACGACAGCATTCAGTTGGATGTAAAAGTTCTCCTTGTCTTGCAATTCGGCAGCATCGGTTGGCACGTAGCACTGGATCATGGTAAGGTTTCGAACCCGTGTTCTGAATCTGGCTACGATTATCCTCTTATTAATAGGTTCCCACTTCAAGAGCGCAGAGTGGGCGTGAACGCTGAGCAGGAAACCAACTACACGGTGGCGAGGAGCGTTGTCACCTCGTAGGTCAAAGTATAGCAGAATTTGACCCGACGCCAAGCTGTGTTCTTCAAATTTCGGCCAACGGACTTCACTAAATCCTAGGATCTCAAGGTTCATACGGAATGCTTCATTGGCTAGTTGTGCCAGTTTACCCTTTAGGACTAGGGTTAATACATTCCTAGTTTCAATTTTTGTCCGTTTTTTTTTTTTGCGCTAAAAGTCGTTGCCGTTGAATCAGTTCGTAATCTGTCATCTTCGGTTTCTGTAACGTTTTTCTGGGTTTCGGAAACAGTAGGTTATTGGCCTAAGGTCCACTATCCACCGTGAAGGGGTTGCCACCTTAGGTATAGCTTCCGGTGGAGGAGCATTTCATATACAGCCGCTGGATTCCAGAACAGACGCTGTTTCCTTGGTGAACAGACGCTAGAGACGTACCTCCTCAATCTAGCTGAAGTCAGAAGGACAACAGTGCCCAGGCTGCACTACCAGCTATAAGCACACAACTCTTAGCTGGTGGTCTTTGTTATCGCTTGACCCGTGGAAGCATAAGGTAGGAGTTTGTGAGAACCACAGCAATTTTGGACGCTCTCGTTATCGACTCACCGTTTTGCAACCCAAAATTTGGACCACTCTAATTCTCTAATTTGAAATGATTGATTCATGTACATTGATGGGCAGTTCAATACCGAGCATTCGTAAACCTGCAAATGACCCGAAACTGGAATTCCCCCTAGGGCCAAAGTTCTCTGGTCATGAATCTAAGAAACTCCTTTTTTTTACTTATTCGTTTATTTGGAAGGCTCGGGCGCCTCATGGGCATAACTGAGCCGAAATCATTTGTTGTTTTTTTTTACAATATATTTTACATTTTACAATATTTACTGCCTTAATGCTATGTTAGTTTGGGGAGCCGAAGGGCAAAAGGTTATTGCAACCATAACAAATTGGAAATGCTCCATAGAAAATCAAAAAGCGCTCCATAAAGAAAGAACATATGTTCCATGAATATGTGCAATGTTACCCATGAACAATTCAAAACGTTCCATATTTTATAAAAAATGCACCGGTAAAACATAAAATTTTCTCATTAAAAGTGAAATTTTGCACCAATAAATAATACTGAAATGCTCCATAATAAAATACAAATGCTCCATAGAAAAATGCAAATGCTCCATAAAAAAATAAAATTGTACCCATAGAAAATTGAATATTTCTCCATAGAAAAATTAAATTGCACCATAAAAAATTGAAATTGCACCATAGAAAATGGACAAATGCTCCATAAGTATTATCAAACTGCACCACATAAAATACAATTTACTCCATAAAAAACTGAAAATTCTCCATAACTTCAAACATTTGCACCAATAAAGCAGCGCAATGTAAAGCAATTCAGCCCTGTCAGATAAAATTATGAGAATATGCTATCTATGGATGATTTTCAATTTTTCATGGAGCAATTCATATTTTCTATGGTGCAGTTTGATAACACGTATGGAGAATTCATCTATTCTTCATGGTGCAATTTCAATTATTTATGGTGCAATCTAATTTTTCTATGGAGCAATATCACTAGTTTACAGCATTTTTGAACTCGGTAAGCTGATGATCATTTTTGGTGTAGAATCATGCCCTGAGTTCGAAAACGCGAAGGAAAAAAATTCCAGTAGAGCGGAAATTTTTTCGACTTTCCATACAAGGTTGATGATTTGAAATCGATTTTTGTTCTATTTTTAAGCAAAGTCACTCACTTCAAACATCTCATTCTCCGTAATCAATGCTCCGATTGAGCTAAAAATTTTACTGTAACTCGCCTACATATGATATATCAAATAAACGTCGAGAAAGAATTTTTAAGTTGTTTTTTTCTTATTGAAAAAAATACATTTCTTCAAAAAATTTTAAGAATTTTGCTAAAATTTAAGAAGATCGTCCCTAAAACCCGCCAATATCTTGAATTTCATCAATCTGACGCAAAACCTGCATTCAGATGATCGAATGGTATTGTATTCAGCTTTTAATTTATGGAAAAAGATTTAAAATTGGTTGAACAAAACGAAATATATTTGAATTTTAGTAAATTACATATTTTGAAAAGTTACAAATCTCGATTTTGAGCTAAAACTCAAAAACTGTTCTACTTTAAATTTTTTGAAGGTCTGTTTCGAAATCAGCACTAAATTGTGCTTCAAAAACTTTGGTCGTTGACAGAAGTTCACGACTTTCGTTTTATTTTGTAAACTTGTGTATTCAATTTTCTATGGGTACAATATTAATTTTTATGGAGCATTTGCATTTTTCTACGGAGCATTTGTTTTTTATTATGGAGCATTTCAGTATTATTTATTGGTGTAAAATTACACTTTCAATGAGAAAATTTTATGATTTACCGGTACATTTGTTATAAAGTATGGAAAGTTTACAGTTATTTATGGGTGACATTGCACATTTTCATGGAACATATGTTCTTTCTTTATGGAGCGCTTTTTGATTTTCTATGGAGCGTTTCTATTTATTTATGGGTGCAATAAATAGGCTGCCGAGCCGAAGTACTGGCGGCTGTTTCGAGGTAAGGGATAAAAATAAAATAAAATAAAATTGGGAAGGAGAGATTTAGGGGTCTTAAACTAAATTATTTGCTAACTTATACTAAAAACATTGATGGGGCAAAAAAGAAACTCCTTTGCCAGTTTGTTTTGCCGTGAGAAATACACTTCCCCTTTTGCTAGCCTTCAGTTGCTCAACGCTGATTCTCTAACGTTCAACGTTCCAGACTAAAATTATTCCGTTCAAACAATCAAATTAAACCGCTGCTAATAGATTCAATTAAAACTCACGCAAACTAGATTTCCTCAAGTTTGTGCACCATTGCCGCTCGATTAAACTTCCGATTGAGAATCGATAATGTCTTCATCAGTCCTATTGCGGAGCCATCAGGAACGCAACCAACCTTTCCAATCATCTCATTTCTCACGCTCCTATCCCTTCATCCATGGGACTAGGATTATTCAATGCACACCGACTGTGCTAAGTTGTATTGCAGATTGTGAAAATAAATTACTGGTAATTCAATTTTCAATCGCGCATCTCCAGCCAGTCGTCGTCGTCATCGTTGTTAGCCGTCGTCGTCGTCGTTTTGATGATGGCTTTAATTATCACACAGAATGGCAGGGCAGTCAGCCCAGCAGCCATGCAGTCTGCCACCGGCGATGGTTTGGTTGCCCGCAATTGCAGTTGTCGCACAACCGTTGAACTAGGGCTCTGTTGGCAACTTTCGTCCTGTAATGGATCTTCTCGGCTGGAGACCATCTCGGTTTGCGAATATGCTATTTCACCCTCGAGAAGCACGACTGGTGTAGAGATGGAATGTCCGCTTGGTTGGGTGCTTCTTACGTACCAGGAGTCCCATTCGCATCGAATCAAGTGCAGATTACAGGCTCATTCAAATCGAATTAACTTCCATTTGTGCAGTGCAATGACATCAACATGCTGTTGTCATCGCCGAAGCCATTATTTTTAGGATACAAAGTGTAGCTGCAAGGTATTTAGCTTTGTTCAATTGTTTAGCAATTAAAACTTTAAATTTCATGCCACATTATATGTCTAAGAATTTCAACCGGGAACCCTCAGTCGGCTCCACAGGCAGAAATTTGTGCTACTATACTGGGAGCCCTACTATACTGCTCGCAACGAACCATTGCATATGTGTAGCATCCCCACAATCCATACGGTCTTGGGCCAACCAAATATATAGCGAATATGAACTTAGCACAGACTTTATCCAGTATTTTTACAACATGCCCCACCCACCGTATCGTCTTTAGGATTCTTCATTCACCGTGCAGCGAACTCGTGATTCATCATTTATCCTCACAGGGCGTACTTTTGCGCACCGTCAAAGGTCGTCCCTAGCACTCGTCGCTGAATTTCTTCAGGTTCTTGTAGATCCTCTTTGAGCATGTTCCAGCACTTAAATATGTGCGTAGAGGACCACAGGCCATATTAGTTTGTTGTACATGTTATCCTAAACTAAACTCGCCTGCAACTTCTCTGAAACACACTGAAATCTGTAATGCTATGAAACTCCTCGATCCCCTTTTTGAATGCATCGAAACCCGTCTGAAACTCCCATCGCATCGAGACTAACGATAGCTTCTCTAGAACTCTCGAAGCCCGCTGAAATCACCTGTAGACCCTTCACGCTTTGTGCAGCTCGTTCAACTCTCGAGTGATTGCGCTGTTGTAATCTGTACAACACGTTGAAAAAATCTCGTTTTTTTGTGGTGCTGGCAGCGGTGGCCAACCGCGCGAGTAACGGAAACACAGAAGCCACCGGGAACTTATCTTCAACCACCAATAATCCCCAGGAACTCCCCTGAAGCCCTATAAAACAACCTGGTAGCCCAAGGGCGTAGCCAGCTTTTCGGTCAGGGGGGGCCAGGCACCCTTAGCAAATTTATATCTCCTAGCTTTTATAACTAAATGCAACACGATGAAATTAAATATTTTAACATTAGGGGTACTCACTAAACAGATGAAATGGCTGCGCAAGCCATGATTTTCTGCTTATTTGAAATGTTTCATGATTTTGCGAATAAAATAATCAAAGATTGCCTTGGTGATCGCGACGTTTAATCAATTTACGCTAAAAAGTCGAGTCAAGTACAAGCAGTGCCTAAAAAAATCAGCCCAATGAAGTTCAATCAGTGCGAAAACGAACACAAATAAACGAATGCAGTCTCCCACCAACATGACGCCGAGAATGAACATGACAAAGAGAAAGAAAGACAATGAGAGCGACGCCTCGTAGTGTAATCAACTGTAGCTGAAGTTCTGTTTTGATCTTCAGTCCGAGCTCGGTGAATGTGAATATGAATTTTTTAATTTGGAAATGACTTTTTATGATTTTAGGCTATTTAAGGCACGCAAATGTCGATATGTTGCTCTTATTATATTTATTATGCTTGCTCTAGGTGAATGGTATCCACCAGCAGCACTTTTTGCTTTTAAATCGTGCTTAAATCAAAAAATATCAATTGAAGATGAATATGCTGACTTTGAATATCAGTGGGTGGTTAAAATTCAGCAGACAGCGAGGTAATGAATTTTTCATCGCTTGAACTTCAGAGAGTGGCACACGGGTTGTCGATACGATAATCAAAACAAAAACAAATCTACGACGGAGGAGCCACTGGGCGTCGGTAAGAATGACTGTAATTTGACAAATTAAGACACTGAGTACAAGACACTGAAGACGACCTTACAGTTGAGTTCAAAATACGTATCTGTCAAAGGATGCAAATTCTTAGTGGAATTCAAAGGAACAGTACTTAACGCGATTTTCTTTTTATTTACAGATATTCCCCTAACAAGCCCAGGTTAATCATCATCAATTTACGCTGTTAAGTGAATCCCCCTATTAGGCTCAGTGTACCAGTTATGGCTATAGTACCTCAAATTCGCCATAGTTGATTTCCAACGTTTAATGATGCAAATCAACAAGAAAAAAATCGTGAACAACAGATCACGTTCACAAAAGATGGTTGCAATCATTCAAACTTCACAATTAGCTCAAATTTTGATAGAAATAAATCTTTTTTCTTAATTTTTCGGCTTCCTTGCACCCTATTCCGCCATAGTGTACCAGTTATGGCTAATCCCCTAAGGAATGCATGTAAATAGTGCGAGTGGAACCCAAATTAACAAATATGTCCACAACTGGTACAGGGTTCCTATCATTGGCACACGCCGTAATAAATACTAAATGTAGTTTTGTCTCCGTTTCTATATGTTTCCTGTAAAGTATGAAAACTAATCAATCATTTGACATATTGATGACATTCGTCGGTCTTCTTCTTATTTTTGTAGAAACAGTTTTCCTTAGGTAGTACGATAACTGGTACAGGCACCCTATATTCTAAAAGCATTATTTAGCCCTTCAGCAATCACGCTGTTGTATTTTGTACAAAACGTTGAAAAAAAGCTCGCCTGTTCTACACAAATTAACGTAGTGCTGGTAGCGGTGGCCAATTTTCTCGTGCATTATTTCTTCTGGAGCTCTGATTTGTTTTTTACATACATTTATTTGTTCAACATCACATTTAAGACAAGACATAATCAACACTAGTACGCCACAATACACGGTTCGTGGCTGCCGCTCTCCATCCTCGGTCGCGCCCGATGCTCGCCAAGTTACGCTCCACCTGGTCCGCCCATCGTGCTCTCTGCGCTCCACGCCTTCTTGTGCCAACCGGATCAGTTGCAAACACCAGCTTTGCAGGGTTGTTGTCCGGCATTCTTGCAACATGCCCTGCCCACCGTATCCTTCCGGCTTTGGCCACCTTCTGGATGCTGGGTTCGCCGTAAAGTGCAGCGAGCTCGTGGTTCATTCTTCTCCGCCACACACCGTTCTCCTGCACACCGCCGAAGATCGTTCTTAGCACGCGTCGCTCGAAAACTCCGAGTGCTTGCAGGTCCTCCTCGAGCATGGCACATGTCTCGTGCCCGTAGAGGATTACCGGTCTTATTAGCGTTTTGTACATGGTGCATTTGGTGCGTGGGTGAATCTTTTTCGACCGCAGTTTCTTCTGGAGCCCGTAGTAGGCCCGACTTCCGCTGATGATGCGCCTCCGAATTTCACGGCTCACGTGGTTGTCAGCCGTCAGTAAGGATCCGAGGTAGACGAATTCCTCCACCACCTCGAAAGTATCCCCGTCTATCGTAACATTACTACCCAGACGGATCCGGTCGTTTTCGGTTCCGCCTACCAGCATGTACTTTGTTTTTGAGGCATTCACCACCAGTCCGACCTTTGCTGCTTCGCGTTTCAGGCGGGTGTACAGCTCTGCCACCGTTCTAAATGTTCTGACGATAATGTCCATGTCGTCCGCAAAGCACACAAATTGACCGGATTCTGTGAAAATCGTTCCCCGGCTGTTGAGCCCGGCTCGTCGCATCACACCTTCCAGAGCGATGTTGAAGAGTAGGCATGAGAGTCCATCACCTTGTCGCAGTCCCCGGCGAGATTCGAATGAACTGGATAGTTAACCCGAAACCCTTACGCAGTTTTGCACACCGTCCATCGTTGCTTTAATCGGTTTAGTCAGCTTCCCAGGAAAGCCGTTTTCGTCCATGATTCTCCAAAGCTCTGCGCGGTCGATACTGTCGTATGCCGCTTTGAAGTCGATGAACAGGTGATGCATTGGGCCTGGTATTCACGAAGTTTCTGGAGGATTTGCCGTACGGTGAAGATCTGGTCCGTTGTCGACCGGCCGTCGATGAAGCCCGCTTGATAACTTCCCACGAACTCATTCGTTTTAGGTGACAGACGACGGAAGATGATCTGGGATAGCACTTCATAGGCAGCATTCAAAATAGTGATCGCCCTGAAGTTCTCACATTCCAAATGGTCGCCTTTCTTGTGAATGGGGCAGATTACCCCTTTCTTCCACTCCTCCGGTAGCTGTTCGGTTTCCCAGATCCTGATTATCAGCCGATGCAGACAGGTGGCCAACTTTTCTGGACCTATCTTGATGAGTTCAGCTGCGATACCATCCTTACCAGCTGCTTTGTTGGTTTTGAGGTGGTGAATGGCATCCTTAACTTCCCTCAGCGTGGGAGTTGATTCATTTCCGTCCTCCGCTGCACTGGCGTCGTCGTTTCCTCCGCTGCCGTGGGCTCCCATGCCTACGGTCTCCACGCCGTTCAGGTGCTGATCGAAGTGCTGCTTCCACCTTTCGATCACCTCACGTCCGTCCGTCAAGAGGCCTCCGTCTTTATCCCTGCATATTTCGGCTCGCGGCACGAAGCCGTTGCGGGATGCGTTGAGCTTCTGATAGAACTTCCGTGCTTCTTGGGAACGGCACAGCAGTTCCATTTCTTCACGCTCCGCTTCTTCCAGACATCGCTTTTTCTCCCGAAAAAGGCGGGTCTGCTGTTTCCGCTTCTGTTTATAACGTTCCACGTTCTGTCGAGTCTCTTGCTGCAGCATTACCGCCCTCGCTGCGTTCTTCTCCTCCAAAACCGCTCTGCACTCTTCGCCGAAGCGTTCGTTCTGTCGATTCCGTTCCACGTACCCGATGGTGCTCTCGGCTACGTCGTTGATGGCTGCTTTCACTGTACTCCAGCAGTCCTCTAGAGGGGCCTCATCGAGCTCGCCCTCGTCTGGCAACGCGGCTTCGAGATTCTGCGCGTATGCTGAGGCGACATCGGGTTGCTTCAGTCGCTCTAGGTTGTACCGTGGCGGTCGCCGGTACCGTACATTGTTGATGACGAAGAGTTTTGGGCGCAGTTTGACCATCACCAGGTAGTGGTCGGAGTCGATGTTGGCGCCACGATAGGTCCTGACGTCGATAATGTCGGAGAAGTGCCGTCCGTCAATCAGAACGTGGTCGATTGGATATTCCGTCTGCTGTGGTGATCTCCAGGTGTAACGATAAGGGAGGCTGTGTTGGAAAAAGGTGCTACGTATGGCCATTTATTGACTTCTCCTGGGGTTGTTCTATTGACTCTTCGTTTGTTTTGGATTTTTTACCAAGATTCTTTCATAAGTTTGAAAAAGTCTAACCCAGCCGCGATGTCGAAACCCTTTTTTTGGCTAATTTCGCTACGGCTGGTATGCCTGGAGCTCCCTCCTAAGATTTTATGTATGCTTTCCTCTTACTAAGAGCAAAATGTCATTAGCGGAGCACTTGGAGGACACCGCTCATTGCCACCAGAAATAGTGTATCCGCGAGAACAGATTCCTATGGTACTCTTGTTTCTTCCTTAGAAGCTTTTTGAGAACTGCTGGTACCCAGGGTCGTTTGTATAATTTTTCAAGGTCAAGTGATGCCATTTCAATATGCTCGTCATTTATAGATGCATCTCTAGGATTTGCCCAATAATGGCAGTAAGATAGGTGCATGTCCCAAAACCCGGTTTGAAGGCATGCTGCCGTTAGTACAAAACACGATTGCTCTCCAGGTAACTGATCAGCCTTTGGTTCACCATCCGCTCTGTAATATTGGTGAGGCAACTTATTTGGCGATTGCTCGGTGGCTACTGACATTTAAGGCAGGAACCGACTATTGGATACCCAATTTTATCTGATAAATAAAAAAATTCTGGTTATATGAAAGTAGAGAAATGCAACTTCTTTTTATAAAATATACTACAGGGGATAGACAAAATGATCGGGACAGGCAAAATTTTCACTTTTCAAAAAATGTTCAACTAGTTGTAACTTTTCGAAAAGTGCATCAAATATTCTCAAATTTTTACTGTAAGTTCATCAACTAGTTGTGTATCAGTGGTTCAAATTTGGAAAAGATCGGGCCATTCTCCACGACGTTATAAAGATTCTTGGAAAAGGTAAAATTATCCGATAGCCAACTTTGAGCTGTTATATCTCCGGATTCAATGAACCGAATGTAATGAAATTTTGACCATTTATGACTTGTATAATGAGCTATGAAAAACCGTTGACGCAACTTAAAATTCCAAACACGGAAGAAAATTATAACGATTAGAATATTGTCCTAATAAAACACAAAATTATCCAAAATTTCAACATCGTTTCAAGATGCTTATTATAGTTCATTTAATTCCCCTCTAATTTACTTATATATAAATGTGTTCTGAAGGAAATTAACAACATAGCCGCCAACAAATTGAAAAAGTAATGGAATACATATTAAAAATAGACCAATTTGCTAAAAAATCGTGAAACAAATAAAATCGCTATAACTTTTTCTCTTGTTAAAAATTTCAAGTTAAGTTAAATTTTTTTCAGAGATCATTATGTAAGTCTTGAATGGTCAAAACTTCATTGCAATCGGTTCATTGAATCCGGTGATGTAGCAGCTCAAAGTTGGCTATCGGTTAATTTTACCTTTTTTAAGAATTTTTATAACTCCGTGGAAAATGGGCCGATCTTTCCCAAATTTGGACCACTGATACACAACTAGTTGGTGAACTTACAGTAAAAATTTGAGAATATTCGATGCTCTTTTCGAAAAGTTACAGCTAGTTGCACGTTTTTTGAATAGTGAAAATTTAGCCTGTCCCTATCATTTTGTCTATCCCCAGTATGTACTAATTTTCGGAACACATCCATGAATTCAAAAAATTAACGAACATCCGTCTTTTTATTGCTTAACTCATACAAAGTGATTGACGAATTGATAATAGGATCTGGGAGCATTTCGGCAGAAGCACTTATTTTGGGCACTTGCTGCTATAACTCAGTCAATTTCAAACCAATTGATATGAAATTTTGTACATGGCTAGATACTGTACGTATCCTATCGTATTCCAAAAATCAAGTTAATCGACTGAAAATTAACTGAACTACAACAGCAAGTGCCCAAAATAGGTGCTCCTGCCCAAATGGTCCCAAACCCGATCATATAAGGCCCCAGACTTGTTTGGCCCATATTAGAAATACCACAATCAATTACACCGACCGAGCAGTCAAGCGTTATCGTACAACGCCGGGCGGTTGGGTCGCCTGACTGTAGATAATATGAGTATCCACGAAGTGCGCTTCTCGGCCAGTCAATCAACTGTTCCATATGTGTTTAGTGATAGTGTTCATACAATGTGGATAAAGGTTGATGATGTTGTACCCAGCAAAATGGCTTTCCTATCCCCACCTATGAGATCAAAACCTAGTTGTACCTAGCTGTTTTTAATTTAATTTTCAATTAATTACCTGCTCGGCTGTTTTCCTACTCTCCGCATCGACCAATGTGGCGCTAGCTTCTATGCGCGAAAAACCGCTAAAAGTAAATCGCAAAAATATTGTATGGCGAATAGCATCTAAAGGCACATTTCTCGAAGGGGAATACATTATTCGAAAAAATATTTGGTAGTGGTTGTGCACAATGGCAACCACTATTATGCCTACCAAATATTTTTGTAGGAAGAGCTTTCTATTTCAAGTAATTCAAGTTTAGATGCTTTTCGCCATACAAAATTAAATGGATTTACTCCTGCTGATCAACTGTGGCTGCGCCTCTAGCGGGTAGTCCATTTCTACGTTCCATATCAAGCACCGTCCATAAACTAAGTACTTAGAAATGTCAATTTCTTGATTTTGCTAATTGACTGACCAAGCCATGTGGAAATTACAGTGGGGTGATACAGCTATCAAACTCGGTACATCGCCGCCCTTACCATCATCGTTTATGGTAATTCGCGTTTTGGTATCCACTTCCTGGTCGGTTTTTTTTTAGTTTTTTTTGTATTTGTAAATTTTAACTTAATGCTAATTCTTCACACAGGTTCCTGGTGGGTTTACCCTAACTTGCTCCTGATTTTCAGGTGCGTGACTGGTGTGTCGCTAGTGTTTATTTCGGAAATTACATATTTCAAACGAAATTGTTGTTTTTGATGATTGTGTCGATGTTTCAAGCTTATTTTTGCCAATAAAAAGAAAAATGCTGGGATGCTGATCCTTCTTCATTCCCCTGGGAAATTACACTGTTGAAAATGCTTTGACATCCATGCGCACAACGAAAACATGTGCTCGATGAACAAATTGAGATTTGAGACTCGAACTCACGACTCCCAATTCGCTAGACGGGCGCTTCTATTCCTTCAAGCTACGGAATCACTCGACTATCTCCTGAACTGAACTCAAATTCACAGTCGCACATGGTTTCCTTCTTTTTACAATCCAAATCTGCTTCAGATGGGGTTAGATGAACATCTAACACATACACTGTTGTGCACATGTACATATGTCAAAACGGAAGTGTATTGCCCGTTGCAAGAAAATAGAGAGCGAAAAAGGTGCAATTCGCTAATAGACCTCCGCTGGTATGTTTAATCGTTATGGTGTCTTCTACAATAAGTGCGCGAATTGGCCAAGGAATACTGCGCCGAAAACACCGAAATGATTTTTCTTACAGGCGGAGATGTATGGGCGCTTGCGCGTACAAATTTTCGCACAACGCATAATATTTCTTTTGATAATTCAAATCTCAATTTGTTCATCGAGCACATGTTTCTATTGTGCACATGGATGTCAAAGAATTTTCAACAGTACTTTTTTCATTTAATTTTCCAATTTTACTTTTCATATCAGTCGGCGTCCATAAACTACTTATTTAGACTCACTTTTGGTCATACAACACACCCCTCCCTCCTCGTACACTTTTTTTCCGTACAAAATATTTGAAATTTGTATGAACCGTAGACTTCCCAAGCAACACACATGTTATAATAGAGTTACGACAGCGCAAGTTTTGGTTGTATAGAAGTTTATTTTACGTAATTCTAACATTGTGTTGAAATAACGTAAAATAAACTTCTATACAACCAAAACTTGCGCTGTCGTAACTTTTATATAACATGTGTGTTACTTGGGTTTGGTCATGCCATCAAAATGTCATGATTGAGATGCTCTCACTATATGCTTTATGCATAACAACTTCGACTCGACTGAAACATTATGGTAAAAGATTTGCTTCTGAATTCTTCAAGGTTGGAAGTGTTTTCATTCCGAATCAACGACTGACACACTATTACTCGTACTACACTGGGTATGGCTCTGCATGTACAAAAGTGATCAAACCGAATAATTCCCATTCACTGCACAAAACACTGATAAATGGATGGCGAAAATTTCATATGCACTCGAGCGCACGTGGAAAAATCCAATCAAATGATTTTTCCTCAAGTGGCTGTTCCATTTTTGTGCTCCTGGAGCTGATCACCCGTCCCGTCGGCGGCCGTCATATACAACAGGTTCCCGCAAGCATAAGCGTTGAAGTGCATTTTACACATGCACACCTGCAGTTCTCACCGTATCGTTCCGGGCCGTGTCGTCCTGGTCGTTGTCGTCGTCGTCGGTACATCATAGCGGTGAAAAATATTTTATTCCTATCTAGGTACATAGGGTATCGCGCTACTTGGGCGGTGGCTTCTATATTCGTCTGTTTTCCACTAGAACTCAGTCAATTTTGAATCAATTGACTTGCAATGTTGTACACGGGTAGATACTATACCTATCTCACCACATTCCAAAAGGTGTGTCAATTGGTTCAAATTTGACTGAGTTGTAGTGGAAAACAGACGAATATAGAAGCCACCGCCCAAGTGGCGCGATTCCCTACCTACATTTACATTTGCATTGCGCGGGATTGTTCCTCGCCGTCGACGACGACGGTATTCAAGTGCATTCATTCAAATGTGATCCTTTTTGCACTCGAACCAAAGTGTATGTCAGATGGAAACAGTTGCGCGCGATGAGGTATTTGATGCTCTTTTCTCTTTTATTTAGTCTAGTTAATTTCACTAGACCACTCTATTTATTGGTATTAACATTCTTTAGCATACCTAAAATAATAAAACATATGATTCAGCTTGTAAATATAGGCTTTCTTAATAAGCCAGTTATATCTTCTTTATCTTCACTGAGGTGTAAGTTTCAAATGGGAAAAAGCCTACTTCTCAGTTAATAGATATTTATGCAGTTGCAAAACGATGGTTTTTTCATCACGAGTCGGACATTTATCCAACAAGGTGCTGAAAAAATCGAATTTGCAACAAGTTGCATACAAAGATTTTCTTATTACGAAGACTACCCATTCACTACACAATCTTTTATAGCTATACAACCACATTTTTCGGAACGAACAACGTGCTAATTAAGCTGATCAAACGGTTGTAGTTTCAGTTGCTTGCTGCGTCTACAGAATCTCTGTTGTCCGAATTGGTGTTGAAATCATCCTGATTCGGATCCTAGCTGTTTAATGGATGTATATTAAAGAAGCACCTATTGAGTCTATGACAGACGTAGCTAATTTCTAACAAGTAACAAGTAATTGCCAACATAAGTGCTGCATTTCAGCGCTCTTAACCTTCACATACCCGACCCCCGACAACTCATTTTCGAAATGCTGGCATTTCGTCAATTTTCATCCGATTTTTTTGAAGTTGCCCTCAATCGTTCATAAATTGGTGAAAGTTTATTACACTCGAATGGCCATGTAATATCCCGAACCATTCCGGAGATATTTCGGATTGTACTGGGGTCAGGGGGTCGTGGAGGGGTCTGTTTTGTCAAATGGCTATAAGTGATTATTTCGTGTGTTATTGTGTTTGAGAGGCTCCCGCGGAACCTGTTTCAGTTGTTCCGGAGCGGCCATATCAGTTACAACATACTTCAGACGTTTTTTTCTGCCCCATTCTTTTGAAATCATGAAGTTTGATACGTCGCACAGCATGTTTTGGATGCAAACCAGACATGTCCCCGATGTCACCCCCGTGGAACCTATGCTAGATGTTCCGGGTTGGCCATATTAGTTGTAACAGACTTCAGGGTATCGTTTCTGACTTAGTCAGTCGAAATCATGAAGTTTGATATGTCGCACGACATGTTTTGGATGAAAACCAGAAGTGTCCCCAATGAGGCCCCCGCGGAACCTGTCACGGTGATCCAGATGGGTCAACTTATTCAAATCTGATTATCGCAGTTGTGTTTTATTGTTCGCTATGAAAATTTAGCTGAAAATCGATTGTTCAAACACAATAACACACGAAATAATCATTTTTGGTCATTTCGGCACTCTTCCTGACCCCAGTACAATCCGGAATATCTCCGAAATGGTTCCGGATATTGCATGGCCACTTGGGTGTAAAAAACTTACACCAATTTATGATCGATTGAGAGCGACTTCAAAAAAAAATCGGATGAAAATTGACGAAATGCCAGCATTTTGAAAATGAGATGTTGGGGGTCGGGTACGTGAAGGTTTATAAGCCAATCTTCTTTTTTTTCACTGAGATGTAACGTTTCAAATGGGAAAAAGCCTACTTCTCAGTTAATAGATATTTAGGCAGTTGCAAAATGATGTTTTTTTTTTCATTACGAGTCGGACATTTATCCAACGAGGTGCTGAAAAAAATCGAGTTGCATACAAAGTTCTTCTTATTACGAAGACTACCCATTTACCACAATCTTTTCTAGCTATACACACACATTTTTCATAACGAACAACGTGCTAATCAAGCTGATCAAACAGTTGTAGTTCCAGTTGCTGCTTCTACAGGATCTCTGTTGTCCGAATTGGTGTTGAAATCGTCCTGATGCGGATCCCAGTTGTTTAATGGATGTAGATTGAAGAAGCACCAAAGAGACGAACCAGCCAAGGGCTGAAAGTCTCTCTAATAAAGACAAATCAATCAATCAATTGAAGAAGCACCTATTGAGTCTTCGATGCGACAGACGTCAGTAACTTTTAACAAGTAACAAAAGGGCTGCTTTTCAGCGCTCTTAAAAGTGCATTCTTACGAGTGTCGAAAATAAGTACTTTTCGGCACACGTGCATCTACGATGCAAAGTACACACAAAAAATCGATTGAGGATTTGAGCAAAAGTTTGCTTTTTTTATCTGTATTAACGAGATTTTTAGCCCTAGGCTAGTTCATCGGTCCCGAGAACGCTATACTTCCCTTCCGAAAGAAGGACTCACATTTTGTGAGTTTGTCGGGAGTGGGATTTGATCCCAGGTCCTCGGCGTGATAGTCAAGTGTTCTAACCATCACACCAGGTCCGCTCCATTTTTAGATGAAGTTTGCTGTTTTGTTCAGTAAACTCTGCTGATCACCAGTAACGTTTTGCTGAAATTCAGCAAACTTTGCTGAGAGCTCTGCAAAAAATTTTGCTGGAATCTTAGCTCGCAAAATTTAGCAAAATATTATCCAATAATAATATCCAATAAATTTTTAACAACGTAATTACAAAAGTTTAAAATCGGTCAACTGGTTTGAAAGTTCTGATTTATTGATTTTTTTTAGTTTTCTAAAACCTTAATTTTTAGGACCACCCAATCTGCAAATTGGTCACCCTAATTATTATTAGTCGTTTATTAATTCAACGGACTTGTTTTAGTCTTATTGAATGTACTTATTCTAAACAATATTGAAACTCATGACATACTACATTATTTCACTTTTTTATACATTGGAACGTATACATTAACAAAACAGATAACAAAAGCAAAAAAACAACAGAAATCAACAAAAAAAAGCGCACGTATTACTAAAAATACACTCTAATGGGACAAATTACACAATATCGGGTTTCCACGTGCATTCTCTTCTTCTCAATTCACGAAACTTAACGTATCTCGGCCATGTAGTTGACATCATTGCAGTCGCTTTCCATTTGCAATGCAAGATTACTTTAAACGAGACATAATCAAGTGCGCTACAATCAACCCATCGTGGAACAAGCTTTCTAACATTCCTACACTGAAATAAATGTTGTTGTAGTTACTACCGAATCCATGGTAAAATTAAGAACTACACCAACGATTTTCAACCGAATGCAAAATTCTGTTAATTATACTGAAACATTGTCAATATTACCATGTGTGCGGTACCGTTGACTGAAAACATTCTTGATGCTACTATTTTGGCATTGTTATTTTGACCACGTCGACTTGAATATTGGGCGTCTCAGATAAACGTCTCAGATAATCAGCATTCTCCAACCCAACACAAGCAGCGTGATGTATGGCAGCACACAACCCATTAGGGGATTCTGGGGTAATACGCACCACTTAAGGAAGATGCGTCCAAATGCATATAAAAAGGCAATAATTTATTGGTTTAATGCATGCATTCATTGCATATACTAACATTCTAAGAGAAACCAAACAAAATTTCAGCCTTAATACAGTTCAGCTCTTGAAAATAACGTTTTTTGCAAAGACTAACATTACGGCTTCGTATGTTTATGCGGGGCAGTATGCACCCTTGCTCGGGGTAAAATGCACTACAACAATGGGGCAGGATGCACTCAAACAAAGGGGCAAGACGCACCACAACATTGAGGCAAGATGCACCGTCGAGTTTAGAAATCTTTTTACTTCTTAGACAAAATGCATGTTTTATAAGGTTTTAAGACAAACAATAGCTCAATTTTGTTTGCGATTACTTACAGAGCACTCATAGATATTATTACAGCTTGTTTTCTATAGGTGCATATTGCCCCAATCAATAGCAAAAAATAAAATAGTTTAAAACATATAATTTACGTAGATTACTGTTTAAGTTATTTTTCCTATGCTTAGAATCGCCCTCAATGAACTGAATAAATACAACAGCATTAGATGTATGGTCGGTTTTCACCATCAAATCATTCGACAAACGATCGGGAAAATTACATCAGAATCGTGCTTTTCAATTTTATTCATTTTTCTCACTTGTTTAGTGGCACTACTGAGTCGGTCTCAGTAGGCCTATCTACCGTTATGGGCAGTGATATTAAAGGACTTCAACTGCCCGCTTTAGAGTCTAAATACTAACTAACTGATTTATTCTTCCTTTCTTTTTACAAAGCTTTTGTATTTACTTTATCTTCACTTTGGTGCCGTGGGCACCGAGTAGTTTTCTGCTGAATCGCTCTGAGGTTTCGGGTGTTCGCCGCTCAGAGGATGTGCTGCTCTTCGTTGGTGCCGGGTGCACCAAATCGTCCGTTGTATTCTGAGGTGTCGGGTGACATCCACTCAGACGTTTCTTCAATGGTGCTGGTCGCACCTAATCTGCTGACTCAAACTTCCAAGTTTCTTCTCTTCGTAACTGCTTCCAGAGCCTTGAGTCGGCTCGCGTTGCGCCGCCACTTCCAGATGACGACGACGATGATGATGACTACCAGAAATGCGCCGTCCATGGAGTATGACACGACGTCGTGCGCGGTAATTGAATTTGAGATAGTTTCACTATCTCCGAACGGCCACATGTTGATTCTGCTTCTGATGGTTGTTGATGTGAACTGTATTCCAAAATTCACGATGTGTTGATTTATATTGACCGAGTGGTCCTTCTGGTGGCACATTATGTGCTGATCTATCAACTTCGGTGCCACGATGTTCTTGGTATGGTGAACCTCGTGGACTCTTTTGCCGTTTTGTAACATCGGCGGTTTCCATCAAGTGGGTATTTTTCATCGGGGAATTGCTTAATTGCAATTCCCGTCGATTGAGGTTGCTACATTGTTGCATCCAAGGGCTAGGGTTTACTCAACCGACTCCACACTAATTACGTAACGCAGATATGTAAAATTTTCCAGATGCTCATTTATTAAGACGTTCTATTAGACTGATAAGGTTTCAAAGCTCTAAAACGGATAATCCCTGAAAAACAAAGGGGGTGCGTTTTGCCTCGACAGTGCGTATTACCCCAGATGCCCCTACAGTGAATGAATGGCTGACTTCTCTTGTCCACTGGAAGAACGCATTTCTTGCAATTCATGGCGATATTCAACAGTCAATATTTCCTTGTTTTCTCCACAAAAACGGCGAGGAATCGGCAAGATAAATAAAACAACAGTTACGGTACCAATGAGGTCGTGTTTTCCAGGTAATTTAAACAATTTATAGCAGCAAATTCTACGGCAACTGAGATAATCTCGTTAGACGACAATAGAACGTACGCCGACCGAATCGAATGCTGCCAAACCTCATAACGAAATAAAAAAAAAAATACGAGTGTAATTGTTTTCGAAGAGCTACGAACCCACCAAGTTTCACGACAATCGGAGTTGCACTAACTAGTTTTTCTATGGAATGGCTGCATAATTAAGTAAGGACCCAGTAAGAAAATTTTCACAGAATTCTAGAAGAAGTTTCCGTAGGAATCCCGGAAGGAGTTCTCAAAGGAATTCCCGAAGGAGCTCCTGAATGAATTCCAGTAGAAGCTCCTGGAGGAATCCTAGAAAGGAGAAGCCGAGAAGGAATTTTTGAAGCAATCTCGGAATTAATTGCTGAAAAAATCACGGAAGAAGTTCTTGAAGGAATACCGGAAGAAGTTTAGGCTTATTCACAAACGCTATGAAGCTGAATGTGATGGGCGGGTGTCCTTCATGGTGTTGCAGCTCGAACGTTTTTTTTTTCTTCATACCAATAGGGCAACGAAGTACTAGTTGGGTGTCAAAAAAGGCCAATTTTAGCGTTATGATATTTTCGAATAAACCCTTTTTTGAGAATTCCTGAAAGGGTTTCCTAAAAAAATCTCAGAACACCTGAAAAAATTCCTGAGTGAATCCCAGAAGAAACTGTTGGAAGAATCTCGCATGGAATTCCTGGAAGAGTCCTGAACGACACCGGGAAGGAATTTCTGCTAGAATTTTTAATGGAGTTGCTGTTTTTTTGTTTTGTTTTAATCAACGTGTACAACTAACCCCACACTGATTCAACATATTGAAATTAATTGCATATTATTTTTTCCCCAAAAAGTCGTTCAGAAACGTCTACATTGACATTTTTTCTAATTGACAACAGTCACACAAAAAGCGGCTGACAAAATGTAAACATTGACTGCATAAAGATACGCCGACAATTTTCATTGATTTCGGAAGCAAAATTGGATTTCATGTTGTTACAACTAATGTGATATACACAAGGATCAGTCCTGCAAATTTTTTTTTAATGTTTTGTGACAAGTTACCTTGTGATTTTGTTATATTAAGCCAGCTGATTCATAAACTGTGGTTGATTCATCGGTGTGGGGTAGCTGTATTTTAACATTAAGCAAATTCTACACTTGAAGTTGGAGAAATAACTTCTGGCAATCCCGGTAATGATCTCTGATGTAATTTCTGGAATCTCTGGAGGGATTCCTGGAAGACTTCATGGAATAATTCCAGATGGCTCCTGTTTAGGAATATAAACAGAAATTCCTGGAAGAGGGCCATAGGGAAATTCTAACGAAACACCAACTAATCGCACAGAAGAATCTCATCAGAGAGTCGCTAAGAATTCCAGAAGAAACTTCTGGAAAAAGTTTGTGGAGAAACCGCAGAAGGAATTCCGGATGAAATTCCTGTAGAATTCCAAAAGGAGCTGCTGGAAGGGTACCACCAGCAAGAGAAAAATCAGTACACTTTCTCACGCACGCAAACCCCACGATTTGAACTCAATCAAATCACCCACGGAAAGTTGACGTAGTTTTGCCTAGTCCGAATCGTAAACAATAAGACCAAAAAGCGTCAAAGAAAAAAAGCGTCAGAAGAGTTTACGCGGCTTGTAGTGCATATAGAAAGGTTACCAACATTCAAACAGTGAATAGGGTATATGTACCATTCCTTGGTCTAATTTGCAAGCCGCATTGACAATTTTGACCATAACTCATGAATTAATAGCACTAGAAAAAATATGTTGACCCTATTACACACTCTAGGTAATGCATATTTCCCCAATTGGAAGTAAACTAACGTAAATATTCAAGAATTTACTTTATTAAGTTGAAAAGACTCGATGCGATGGTATGCAACGTTGGTGTATGGTACAAAAATTGGCCTATTAGAGCAAGTTTACCGGGGGCTACTATCTGCGTGAGTAAAATGATTGCCCACAGAGTTGTCATTTTAGTTTAGTTACTCATTTCCACACCGGTCGCTACTATATTTAGTTACCAGATTGCGTACCGGTCGTTGCCAAATACTGTTGCGGTATAAACAAAATATTTTGGAAACCTATTTTGGAAGAATGCCTTCTGGGATTCCCCAGGAATTCCCTCTGATATACTAGCATGAATTTTTACTGAGTATCCTCGAGCAATACGTACTAAGATTTCCCCAGGAATCTCTTCCAGGATTTTACCTAAAATTTCTACTGGGACTTCTCATGCTTTTCGGGATTCCTCCTTGAATTTCTCCGGGGATTCCTCCAAGAGTTCCTCCGGGAATTCATTCAGGAATTTCTCCAGGGTTTCTACCAGGAATTCCCTCGGGGATTACTCACAGAATTCCTCCGATGATTCCTCAAGGATTTACTCCGATGATTCCTCAAGGAATTCCTCCGAGGATCCTTCCAAGAATTCCTCCGGGGATTCCCCCAAAAATTCTTCCGGGGATTCCTCCAGGGATTCCCCCAGGAATTCCTCCGGGGATTCCCTCAAGAGTTCCGCCGGGAATTCCTCCGAGGATTCCTCCGGGATGCTTCCGAGGATTCCTCCGAGCATTCCTCCGGGAATTCCTCCGAGGATTCCTCCGGGAATTCCTCCGAAGATTCCTCCGAGGATTCCTCCGAGAATTCCGCCGAGGACTCCTCCGAGAATTCTTCCAGGAATTCCTCCAGGGATTCCTCCGGGAATTCCTCCGAAGATTCCTCCGGGAATTCCTCCAAGGATTCCTCCGGGAATTCCTCCGAGGATTCCTCCAGGAATTTCTCCGAGAATTGCATCGGGAATTCCTTCAAGGAATCCTCCGGGAATTCCTTCAAGAATTCCTCCGGAAATTCCGCCGAGGATTCCTCCGGGGATTCCTCCAGGAATTCATTCGGGAATTCCTCCAGGAATACCTCCGGGAATTCCTCCAGGAATATCTCCGGGAATTCCTCCAGGAATACCTCCGGGAATTCCTCCAGGAATACCTCCGGGAATTCCTCCAGGAATACCTCCGGGAATTCCTCCAGGAATTTCTCCGAGGATTCCATCGGGAATTCCTTCAAGGAATCCTCCGGGAATTCCTTCAAGAATTCCTCCGGAAATTCCGCCGAGGATTCCTCCGGGGATTCCTCCAGGAATACATTCGGGAATTCCTCCAGGAATACCTCCGGGAATTCCTCCAGGAATATCTCCGGGAATTCCTCCAGGAATACCTCCGGGAATTCCTCCAGGAATACCTCCGGGAATTCCTCCAGGAATACCTCCGGGAATTCCTCCAGGAATACCTCCGGGAATTCCTTCAAGGAATCCTCCGGGAATTCCTTCAAGGAATCCTCCGGGAATTCCATCAAGAATTCCTCCGGAAATTCCGCCGAGGATTCCTCCGCGGATTCCTACAGGAATTCATTCGGGAAGTCCTCCAGGAATACCTCCGGGAATTCCTCCAGGAATACCTCCGGGAATTCCTCCAGGAATACCTCCGGGAATTCCTCCAGGAATACCTCCGGGAATTCCTCCAGGAATACCTCCGGGAATTCCTCCAGGAATACCTCCGGGAATTCCTCCAGGAATACCTCCGGGAATTCCTCCGAGTAATTCCTCCGAGGATTCCTCCAGGAATTTCACTAAGGATTCCTCCGAGGATTCTTCCAGGAATTCCTCCGAGGACTCCTCCGGGAAATTTTCCAAGAATTTCTCCAGGAATTCCATTAGGAGTTTCTCCAGGAATTCCTCCGGGGGTTCATTCAGAATTTTATTCGGATGTTTCTTCAGGAAATTCCTCCGTGGGTTTTTTTTAGGAATTCCTCCGGGGATTCCTTCCGGCTATTCCCCGAGGATTGCTCCAGGCATTTCTCCAGGGAATCCTCACGGAAATTCCTCCGGGAATTCACCTGAAGATTTTTCGGATGAATTTCTAGGGGAATCTTCGGAAGAATTCTAGGAGGAATCTCCACAGAAATTGTGTATGAAATTCCCGGAGTAACTTCCGGATTAATCCCCGGATAAATTCTTTGGGAGTTATATTTTATTTTGATTCTTCCAGCACTTCTCTCACCCGAACGCTGCGACGGGTACTCCTGGACATTTTCGCTTGTGATATTCGCAGATTTTATCTAACTGCAAGTGTTTACAAAATTTGTTGCTTACCACTGGTGCGTTTTGTTCGAAACAAACAAATAAAAACAATACAGCACTTTTGACATATTTGAAATAGCGATCGTTTCCCGCGCAACTATCGGGCGCCTAAATTTGTGCGCCCGATGTTTCCCAATAGCCTCGCTGCTATTTTACTAGCCCGGTTAGTAGCCCCCGATAAGGTATAGCGCTATGATACTGCGCTATGTAATTTAGTTTAGTCGCGCACCGGTAAAGGTGCTCTTAGTGGATACAACGTTGGCCTATTGCTTTCCATGCACTAGAACCACTTATTATCTCATTTTTTCAATATTTCTGCTGAAGTATTATCTCTGTTTGTTCACCAATCTTACTTGTACATTACATTTTTGGAGCCAAATTTTCAAAAAACTTAATAAATTACTTAAACTTAAGTTCTTTCTTAATTTATTAACGAAAACAACGTAACCCTATTATTGTGTTATATTTTTACAGTCACCGTACACAAAATCTTTCCTCCTATTCGTTCTTTCTGGTTCTTACGCAAGCAATGTTGTTGACGTCACTTTATCGGTGTTGTTGACGTCACTTTACTGATGGGCCAAGATTTGGGTACATAGTGAAAAATTGTCCTCAATATTCGGCCCACATTCAACTTGTAAAATATTTATTATTCGTTGAAAACAAATATACAAGTTCAAAATAGCGTCTTTGACCGTCGCATCAAATGTTCATTTATTGAAAAGTTAGTTCGAAATGTTCCAGAATCATGCCATTTATGATCATGTGTATAGACTACCCACTAAGCCGAAGAATCATGGCGTCTACAAAAGCTAAACAAAGTGACATTTTCATTAATTTTTAATGCTCAAAAGTGCTTAAATTGAAACGAAATGTTACAGTTGTTTGCCGCATAGCTTTCCCGATATCCAGTTATGCGTGTTTGTTTGAGTTTTTGGTTAACGTTGAGATAGGCCGAACGAGGGGACTATGCAAACGAAGCATCCCGATAACACATGGTATCAAAATTAGGAAAAAAATATTTTTTTAGTGTTAAATTAAAGTGGTACCTCTATGGTATCTCTATGAGTAAGAATCCTTATATAGGCTGGCCCAGGAAATATGGGCACAACTTTGCCAAAAGAAAACACAATAGTTTTCTAAAAACATTTTTTTTTTTATATAGGGGAACTTCAAGGGGTTGGTCACTTGGCACATTGTGCCCGGCACACATGCCGGCACATCTCGGCACACATGGGCACAACAATAAAATCCAAATTTGCTCTATAGAATCAACCTGTCAAAATACTCACAATTGAACAAATCCGTTTGTTTAAATTTTATTCAAGTGTGCTGGGTGGGATTTTGTTTGTAAACATCGATCAGCTAAACAACATTCGCCAAAAATTGGCAGGGTTCTTCATTAGCGCAAAAACATTCAAAGAAAAAAACCCCACTGGGCACATGCGGCACACCTTCGGCACGTCCGGCACACTTCGACACACACTGAAAATCATCCGGCACAGTTTTGGCACACGCTCAAAAATAATGGCACAAACGAAGTGTACTGAGTGACCAACCCCTTGGGGGAACTTACGTATTCTCGGCAGTTTTGTTCTCTTCGTCATGGGAATTTTTCTGAAACCTGTTGATCTCAAAGTTGACCTTCCCAACCAAGCTGAGTTATATGCCCAAATTTCAGGCAATTCGGCCCACAAAACCCCCCATGACGAAGAGAACAAACCTGCCGATAATACCCTTTGTCACCCTATTTTTGTATTTTTATTTCTTTTCCATCTGTAATGAGTTCAAACACCAAACAGTTCAAAATGGAAAAAATAACTTTTTAATCGCTTATAAGTTTTTATCTACATTTTAACTATTTTTTTTACATAATCAATTCAAAAAAGCTGAGGAAACTGCTTGTTGTAATTATAATTTAGCTTTATTATTAACGATAACCGTTTAGTGTATACACTTTGAATCGGGTCAAGGAAACTTATAGTAGAAACTTGATACATTGGAAGGTAATAAAATTTAAACTACATCAACAAAAAATATTCAAACTTATACAAAACTAAAGAAATTAAATATTGCATGGTGTAAACAAAACATGAAATCGACTTAACTTTTTAAACTAATCTTTTGAAGGCGACTTTAAATGACATTAAAGATGGTTTTGTTCTAACTTCTAGAGGCACACCATTCCAGCTAGAGGTACCGTGTACTAGTAGACTCTTTCCACTAGACGTCGTGTGTCGTGGGACGACGAAAGAGCGGGTCCGTTCTTGGCGACCATGTTGAACATGCTCCATTATGTAGTTGGAGAGCTGGTTGAAGTAGGCCTGTCGCATTATGCAGCAGATCCTTAGTTTGTAGTTGGCAGGCAGATCGTGTCCTAGTATCGAGCTTTAGTTGAGTCCCTTCTGCGCAGGTCATGGACAAATCGTAGAGTAGACTTGAAACACCGATGTAGCCGATCTTTTAGGATGACTGTAAGACCTGGGTAATATACCGCATCGCAGTACGTGAAGATGGGCATTATCACCGACTGCACCAGTTTAAGTCTCGTCGGCAAGGAGAGCACAGAAGAAAAGCGTCGGAAGGTTCGAAGGGTGTTGTAGGTCTTCATTATCACATCGTTGACTTGGTGGACCCACGACAGCTTGTTGTCAAGCTGTAATCCGAGATTGGTTACTTTGTACGAGACTGGAATTATTTCCCCACAGAATACAATGTTGTTTTGTGGTGTTAAGCTACCGGTTTTGCTAAAGATGATTGCTTGTTTGTCACAGGTGTACCCCTTTCTAGAAGAACATTTTTATTTATTTTGCATTAAAAATTGCAAAATCCACAAAACACAAACACGCATACATTCAAGATTTCAAAATTGTTTAATTCGTGAAATTTATTTGTAATTCTCTGTATGCAGTAATATGCACTTTGGGGCTTATGACGAAGAAAGCTCTCAGTTAATAACTATAGCGTAGCTAGTTGAAAAGCAGATTGTGTCCCAGTTGGGGCGCAATGTCAAGAAGAAGACGACAACGCTATACAATCGAAAAGGAATAGGAATGTTGACCGATTCATGCCAACGATTCTATTTATCATGGTTATTAAATTAAAATTAGCTCATTAGATGATACAACCGTGCTAACCACCTGTTACACTAATATGTTGACCAAATGATAGACCTTGATTGATCGCCGCCTGATGGACTGCCAATTTATGCCTACTGTTGTAGGTATCTGCACACAAAGATTCTGCATTGGCGTCATGATGATAGAATTTTAAGTCACAAATGTATCACAAATTGAATCAAATTGAAATCCGGCTATTGAATCGAAACGGTACATCTTGCATCACGCGCCAAAAATCCGAGCAGACTCACACATATGTGCAAATTGGCTTCTACGGCATCTGTTTATGCCGGAGACGCTACTTTTGTTTGCGCAAAATTTCAGTTCAAGGTCACTGTTTTGTAAAATCGCCTAACGCCGTTTTCTGACCTAGGATAACAACTGCGTTAGATTTGAGGTAAACAATGTTGCAACAGGGAAGATTGATTTTGGCGATTCGAATTTGTTAGGTATGCTTCAAAACGTCACAAGGAATTTCTAATTCCCATAAACTTTTAAGTAGCTGAATATTCGTTTTAATCAAAATAACAATAATTAGAATGCTTGTTCAAAACTATATAATGCTTTATTTATTGATTCCTCGTTCAGACTTATTACGACTAATTTTGTATGCGACAGCAATCGGTAGATTGAACCAGTTTACCTGCACGCAGTTTCTTCTGGGAAAATCCACAACAACTTCTGCTCTTCCAGTTCTGTGACTAACGCAAAATATAGGGGAACAGAGCCCAAAATGCCAAAATGGGGTAAAATGGCCCAACTCATGAATGGGGCTTGATCATTACTATAGGTGAATGGTGTCAAGATATGTTTGCATTAAACATACTTCTAGAAACTAGGCCGCTTAACCCAAGGAAAATCTTTTGATTTCCCAATGAAAATTAGCAACTTCCGGTTTTTCAAGCTTGTAATTAAGGTTTTTGTCTACACTATCCATGTTAGGGGTCATTCAAATATATGGCCTTTAGTGGAGAGGAGGGTGACACTCCATGTATTGAGTATACGAAAAAAGCGGGACAGATGGGTGAAAGAGAGTCGTAAATGCCCGAAAACTGATGGACGTAATTTTTGAATGTTTTCATGCAATGGCATCTTAACCCATGGCAGATAGCCATTTTGCACCACTCCCGTTTTACGAACCATTTTTTTTTTTAATCCCTGTAAATCGATGAAAATGCCAATAGTTTAGTGAATATTTTTGCTGAAGTATCGAGCAAATATTGTCAAGTTGCTGTTACCAATTTAAAGCCTAACAAATGAGGTTATTCATCATCGAAAAAGATGAAAGTACGAAAAATGGCATCTTACCCCACTTTCCCCTATGCTCACTATTAGATGGATGTTGAAGCCCCTGCCCATTATGACTATAGATTTTATTCATGAGTATTAAGAGCCAGTTCGCGAGAGCCGCAACCCCTTCTTGTATCGATGTGCTCCGATTGAGCTGAAATTTTCAGGGTATGGTTTTCCATATAAAAGATGATATCTGGCCGATTTTCAGATTCTTCCGTTAGGGGGAAGTGGGGTAAAATAGCCCTCAAAGATTTCATGTCTAAAAATAGGTAAAATCACTAAAATCGCAATAACTTCCGCAAAAGTTAACGGATTCAGCTGAAATTTTGCATGGACACTCTACTCCTATGGCACTTCCATTTAAGCCAAGCGTTGGATATTCTTTGATATTTAATTTGAAGAAATAGGTTATTTTCATAATTTTTTTGACGATTTTCAGGGCGCCTGTTTTCGTACCAACAGAACTAGGATGAAAAACTGAGTACTACGTTTTGAAGGATTACCCAAGAGCTTTCATTTGATATGTGACCCAGAGGCGCCAACTTAAAAACTTTCGAAAAAAAAAAATTTTTTCTCGGGGTATGCATTTTACCCCATATTTTTAGTGTCTAAAGAAGTGTTGTCGCAAATTATGACAACGTTGTTTAACTTTCAAGGGTTTTTCTTCAATATTAATTCAATAGAAAAATGATGACTAAGAAATGCAATTATTAGATTTTGTCATTTGGGGAAAATAGGGTAAAACGGACTAACTCAACCTCCTTTCGAAATAACGTTGCTACGATGTTCTCTGATCGGACTCGAATTTTCAGAGTTCTTTATTCTACTCAAGAATAGATGCTTTATCGCACATTATTTTTTTTATTCTTGAGAGGAAAACGGGGTAAAACAATTCTCAAAAAAAATGTTGAAAATAATCAAAATTTCAAAACCTACAAATGTGGCGAAATTTCATGAAATTAGAAAAAAAATCTTAATTTTTATTGCTTATTCAAATGAGCAAGTCTGACAACATTTTGACGTCGAGAAATATCACAGATTAGCACGTTGTGTGTGATTTACCGGATTCTTTCTCGATTTTTCCTTTGACATGCATCTACGGTTCAATTTTCTCTTTTTTTCTCGTGAAAGTTGCTGCAGTGCACAATGGTCCACGAAAAAGATTTACGAGGAAAGATGCATTTAGCGCCTTCAAATAATTTTTTGGACAAATATGGTCTTCTACAAAGTTGTTCCCAAAAATAAGGCCCTCTTTTCAATGTACATAATAATTAGGGTGGTCCATTTTTTCAAAGAAATTGGGAACCAAACTTTTTTATTTGCTAGAATAACTGTATACATTCTTCGAGAAAGTTGTAGATCTATCAATTTTGAGCAAATTCTGAAGACACTTTTTATGTAGCTTTGCAATTGACCGATCTAGAGATATTTTTCTGAATATGCTTAGGGTGGTTCAAGAAAAACCGGTTTTCTGGCGTTAACTTTTTCAGTTTCGATTTTTCATCAAAGTCGCCCAAGAAACACTTGTAGAGCATTTGAAGACGCGTCGTTTCATGCGCTGAAATGGTCTTTATCTCTTTTGGTTTAATAGTTACAGGTGTTTTTCCTAAAAAATCATATTTTTTTTTTGAAAAGGTGATATAATCGATTGGTGTGTGAAAAATACTTGAAAAGTGCCTATTTTTTCTAGAAAATCATCAATATATTTTGAACGGAATGACGAATCAACATTCCCAGCGCGTGCGTCATTTTTGTGTTCTAAAAATGGTTCTTAGACAACTTTTACGTGAAATTTGAAACAAAAAAGATAAAGATAAAGGGGGACGCTAGAACAAATAGTTTTATTGCTTTATCTTCTTTGTTTAAAATTTCTCGTCTAAGTCGCGTAAGAACCACTTTTACTGCTTCCAAAAAAGCGCATTTTCGTTCGCTGAGAATGTTTTTACGTCATTCCGTTCAAAAGTTATTGATGATTATCTAGAAAAAATAGGTACTTTTCAAGTCTTTTTCACTTGAGTTACAAAAAAAGCACCCCTCTAATATTTTGATATGTTTTATAACAACGTTTCTTCTTTTGAATGCGGGCAAAAGATAATTTTTACGATGACGGGTTAGCTTTTCAAAAAACTATGCTCTACAAGTGTTTCTTGGGTGACTTTGATGAAAAATCGAAACTGAAACAGTTAACGCCAGAAAACTGATTTTTCTTGAACCACCCTAAGCTTATTCAGAAAAAAAATCTCTAGATCGGTAAATTTTAAAGCTACATAAAAAGTGTCTTCAGGAAATTTGCTCAAAGTTGATAGATCTACAACTTTCCTGGAGAATGTATACAGTTATTCTTGCAAATAAAAAAGTTTGGTTCCCAATTTCTTTGAAAATATGGACCACCCTAATTTTTATGTACATTGAAAAGAGGGCCTGATTTTTGGGAACAACTTTGTAGAAGACCATATTTTTCCAAAAAATCATTTGAAGGCGCTGAATGCATCTTTCCTCGTAAATCTTTTTCGTGGACCATTGTGCACTGCTGCAACTTTCGCGAGAAAAAAAGAGAGAAAATTGAACCGTAGATGCATGTCAAAAGAAAAATCGAGAAAGAATCCGGTAAATCACACACGTGCTAATCTGTGACATTTCTCGATGTCAAAATGTTGTCAGATTTGCTCATTTGAATAAGCAATAAAAATTAAGATTTTTTTTTCTAATTTCATGAAATTTCGCCAAGTTTTACCAAAGCATTTGTAGGTTTTGAAATTTTGATTATTTTCAATATTTTTTTTTTTGAGAATTGTTTTACCCCGTTATCCTCTCAAGAATAAAAAAATAATATGCGATAAAGCATCTATTCTTGAGTAGAATAAAGAACTCTGAAAATTCGAGTCCGATCAGAGAACATCGTAGCAACGTTATTTCGAAAGGAGGTTGAGTTAGTCCGTTTTACCCTACTTTCCCCAAATGAAAAAATCTAATAATTGCATTTCTTAGTCATTATTTTTCTGTTGAATTAGTATTGAAGAAAAACCCTTGAAAGTTAAATAACGTTGTCATAATTTGCGACAACACTTCTTTAGGCACTAAAAATATGGGGTAAAATGCATACCCCGAGAAAATTTTTTTTTTCGAAAGTTTTTAAGTTGGCGCCTCTGGGTCACATATCAAATGAAAGCTCTTGGGTAATCCTTCAAAACGTAGTACTCAGTTTTTCATCCTAGTTCTGTTGGTACGAAAACAGGCGCCCTGAAAATCGTCAAAAAAATTATGAAAATAACCTATTTCTTCAAATTAAATATCAAAGAATATCCAACGCTTGGCTTAAATGGAAGTGCCATAGGAGTAGAGTGTCCATGCAAAATTTCAGCTGAATCCGTTAACTTTTGCGGAAGTTATTGCGATTTTAGTGATTTTACCTATTTTTAGACATGAAATCTTTGAGGGCTATTTTACCCCACTTCCCCCTAACGGAAAAATCTGAAAATCGGCCAGATATCATCTTTTATATGGAAAACCATACCCTGAAAATTTCAGCTCAATCGGAGCACATCGATTCCACTTCCTTTGGAAAGGGGGTCGCGGTTCTCGCGAACTGGCTCTTAAATAGCCACAGACAAGCAGACGTAATGCTGGTGCAACATTCTTCGACCACGCTTTAAACGATTTTTTTTTGAACTCACGTAGTTTTAAATCTCACTACTAGAGGCGCGTGCATTGTTCTTCTTGCAATTTGACGTTTCACATTAGCGCTTTCTGTAGGCATCATTGTACGACACCGTATTTCATGCAACATATTCATTGGGTGTCATAGTGTAAACTCACGATTTTTAGTTAATAGAAGAGATCGTTATGGCCGTTGTACCTATGACGGGAATGAACTTTATTACGTGTGCAAAAATCGAAACTTTCCTGCATGTTACTCACATTACCCCCATACATATCTATACTGATTACCATCTCATCAATTGAAATTATTGAGATTCAAAATCTGATGATACCGGTAACAATGGCAGATTAGCTAACATCCAGCACGATCATCAAAAGATCCTGTTGCAGACTTTTTAGCTTCCATTTGAGACAATTCACCCAATTTAAGCACCTCCAGCAGCAACGATGCCGGTCACTAGGGCATTCAAGCGTCGCGCACTCAAAGATCGTTTCAAAATTCATCGTCATCGACGTCGTCACTGCACCCGGCTTATCCATGCGCCGTGACTGTCTACTGCCAGTCTACCACAGATTACACTACTCTCGCAAGGGTGGAGTTGTGCATTGCCATCCCGCGGCCGGTCAGCCGATGCCACCGTGCGACTCTCCACTCCAGTCAGCATTGTTCTGAATCTGAACCGTTTGTCTGCCTGCACAGGCCGAGCACATGCATCGCATCTAACAACAACTTATAAAACTGTTTGAAACTGGCAACTGTCGAATCAGTCGCGATCGAGGCATTAATCGACACTCAAGTTCCACCGGGATCCGGATAAGTGCGGTTCGCGACCCGTCAGCAAAAGTGCATTTGCACGTGCGCGCGCAAAAAGTGCCATAGGCAGGGGTGGTGATCGGTGATCCCTCGGTACCCCTGCATATACAGTGTCGGACAAAACAATAAGACCACCAGCCATTTTTCATACAAAATGGTCAAGTTCGACGATGTGATGCTCGGTTTGTAGTGAACCAATTTGGCTGCAATTTTGACAGTCGCCATCAAGTTACGTGAATTTTGATTTGTATTTAATTGAGTGAGTTCTGCTCACTACATCAAAAGTTACAGATATACAAAGCGACAAAATAATAGGACCACTTTCAGATTGCCATTATCAAATGATATATGAGAGTATCTGATACTTGATGATTGATAAACAAGTACTAAGATTAAAGATGCCATTTAAACTTGGGGACATTTTTATTAAATTGACCACAAATATCCATCATAAAAATTTGGTGTCAGAATTTTGTCGCACCGGATATCTGTAACTTTGGAAGTAGTGAACAGAACTCAATCAATTTAATACAAATCAAAATTCCCGTAAATCCATGTCGGCTGCCAAAATTTCAGCCAAATCGGTTTACTAGAAACCGAGTACCATATCGTCAAACTTGACCATTTTATATGAAATAGGACCGGTGGTCTTATTATTTTGTCCGACACTGTACCTAGTGTGTTGTTGGCTAACAGCGATTGATTGTTGATTGTTGTGAAAGCATCTTGGATGGAAATTAAAATGAGTAGTGTTTGGTTCGGATTAGTGCTACTGGTGTTGGCTGTGATAGATGCCTCAGGGGAAAGGTCGGCAGGGCCAAACAACCGGCCCAATATTGTTGTGATTGTTACGGATGATCTTGTACGTGCCCTGCGGTGGGTTGTGATTTACAGGGTGGCTAGTGTTGAGTTGTCAGTACCTAATCTTCTGAAGTGCTACGGATCAGTGTTCAAGTAAATTATTGAGTTTAATTGAGTTAAATCATAGTTTAATGAACCTAGTGGCTTGAAGCAATCGAAATTATTATGATTTAATTAAAACTCTTGAAGTAATTTGCAGCATGGAAAAAAATCGTTAAGAATCTTGCATAGAATTTATCAAACATGTCTCCAGAAATACAGTATTGTTCCGATTTTATCACACCTCTTTTCAAATATTCATTAGAATATGTTCCGAAATCTATACGCATTATCAATATTTTTAACGTTGCAAAACACGCCTTCAACATTCATCTTCAAGAAGAGGGGAAACAATTGTTCTCAAATGTAACAGTAAATCAATGAAAAATAAAGGACTGATGGGCGGAGGGCGTGATAAAATCGGAACATTACTGTACAGGTACTGTCTAGAAACATGATCGAGACTTTCGCGATCGTCAGAATATACATCTGTCTTTTTTTTTGACAAACTTTAAATTGGATCCCCAAAAGTAATGAATTGTGCACCACTTCATTTTTAAAAAAAATAGGATACGCAAAGGGCCTGAGAACAACTGACGTAGATGAATCTCTGATAACAACAGAGCGTCGATGTTCTGGAAAAGAATTTTCGGTGGAATTCAGATGAAATGCTCGACGATATATGTGAAGAAGTTCCTTTGACAATTGTTAGAGATCTTCACCAGAGAATTTGTTGACGTAAATCCAGGGTTGACTTCTTACTAAGTAATTGTTAGATGTATACATAGGACTTAATACTGATAGCACAGTTTTCGTTCAAAGCTTTTGGATTTATTTCATTCAGAGGATATTTAATAAAATCTTTAAACATTGGATTTTGCGCACAGCACACCAATTAACTATTAACTTTAGTTACGACTTAAATTATCAAAAGGCCTAATAAATCCAGATGCTAATCATCAAATCCACATTGTTCATGGATTTTCTTTATTTTTACACGAACAACGTTAGAATACGTTTGTCAGCACTTGTAAACAATACGCTTCATATGAACGTCGCTGATGTGCGTATATGGGAAGAAAGTTCAAAATTCCAAAATGGCCCAACTCATAAAATTATTCCTGATTGAGATTTGATCATTACATAGGGTGAATAGTGCCAATGTATGTTTACATAAATAAAACATCCTTCTAGAAGCCAAGCAGGCAAACCCTCAGAAAATCTATTGATCTTCCAAAAAAAAAAATGGCAACTTCCAGTTTTCTTGTGATTTTATTATCAGCCCAGCGTTTCCAAGGATATTGAGAAACACATGGAGACGCATGGTTGTTTATGCCTACGCTATCCATGTTAGGGGTCATTCAAATTTGACAACTAGGGACAATGGAGAATGGCCGCAAAACATCTTCAATTTCGCGGTCCCATGTTTTTGACCGTTATATTTAAGAAAACTTCAATTTTGCATTCCAATTGGTTTTGTAAGCCGTAATAATAAATTCATCGAAAAAGTACCAAATTTGAAAAAAATAAATAAAAAAAAACTTTCATTTGAAATATAGAAATCTTTATTGTGTAGATACGGAATCATAAATAACATAAAACTGTCAAAAGTTATCAGTCAATACATGCCTTAAATTTTGAAATTGTTGGAAATCTGTAGGCATTCCGCGGTATTCCTTGTATTTCACGACCAAGGCCCAATGACAGCCATCGTTTAGGAAGGAGAAGGGGGGGAGGGGGTTGGTCTGCAAAAGTGTTACACACTCCATGTATTGATTACACGAAAAGCGGGACAGAGGTGAAAGTGGGACTGAAATGCCCGAAAAATGATAGACGGGGTTTTTGAATGTCGTCATTAAGTGACATCTTATCCCATGGCTGAAATATCAAGCAAATGTTGCTTAGTTGTTACAACTTTGAACGCCCAAGAGAATTTCCCAGGATTACTCAGGGACGCCGCCAGAAATTTATTTGGGGATTCTTTGTGAATTTTCAAGACGATTCAGGATTTTTACAGAAAGATTATCGCAGGGTTTCTTAGAATGATTTTAGCGAGAATTCCTCTACAGTTTCCTCTTAGTATCACTTCGAAATGCATTCATGTTCATGGGTTTCTTTGAAAACTTCGCCAGGGTCTTCTCCAGATATCCGTGACACTTCTTCAAGAGCTTTCCCAAAAATTTGTCAAAAAATGTATCTTGAAATTTGTCTACGGGTTTCCTCAAGCAATTCTATGAGATGTTCCTTCAAGAATTGTTACATAAGCTCATATGAAAGAATATTTTCTTCATGTTTAAAAGAACTCCTTCAGAAATATTTTCATATTTTTGTCCAGAAGTTTTTCGTTAGGATTTTTCCGAAAATTCTTCAAGGAATTTCTCCAGGTGTTTCTCCAGAAATTTCTTCAAACGTTTCTTCAAAAGATACAATTCCAGGAGTATTTTTTTTTCCTTTAGAGATTCGTATTTTTTTTTTTCAGAAACGTTCTCAGGAATTATTTGCTTGAATTTCTCCAAAAGGTGCCTTTAGGTATTACTCCATTTTCCAATCGGACTTCTATTTGGAAATTGCTGTGGTAAATTCTCAAGAGATTTTCCTGGAAATTCTTCTTGTGGTTTCCCCTATAGTAGCTTCAGGTATTAATCCAGGCTATTTTGGATTTATTCAGACTTTCATTTAATGATTCTTTCAGATTTTTTCCTAAGACTATTTTAACAGTCTCAACAATACCTGATTTCAGAATATATTCTTTAGCATATTTAAGGAATTTTCCAAAAAATTGTCTATGAATACCTGTATAGGGTTCTCAATTTCTTCTAAATATCAGTTCGAAGAATCATTAAAAAAAAAATCTTCAGTGGTTTTTCAAACAACTCCTTCCGGATTTTTTATTTTTTCTGAAGGATTTCCTTCAGAAACTTCTTTTCTCAAAAGAATGCATGTAAGAATTTTTGAAAGCACTAAAGGAGTTTCTCAAAGATTTCTTCAAGAAAACTTGTGAAGAATTTCCGAAGCAATCCCTGAAAAAAATGTAAGGGCATTTTTCAAAGAATTTCTGAAAAACAATATGGGCGAACTTTTTGAGAAATCTCTTGCTGAAATTCCTATATCAATCACCAAAATTCAGAAGAAGTCTCTGGAAATTGATAATATCTCCTCAAAGCAATTGGGTTCTTAAGGAGTATCCAGATAATTTCATATTCGGATTCACTGCCTAAAAATTAGGCAAAATCCTAAATTTCATCATTTTCGGTGGTCGGGAACTATTTTTAAAATGCATTTAAAGTTTATATAGGGATTTTTTTTGTTCGGGGCGAACTGTCATTTTATCGATTGAACTGTCATTCTAACCACGGAAATTAAAACTGTTTTGTTTATTTTGTTTATTCAATATTGGAATCAGGGCGCAAAATTTTCGAGCAGACGAGCTGAAGTTCACCGTGCGGCAATTTTTAATCATTTGCCTGCATATTCATATTCAGCTACTCGATACTCGTTTGTCAACTGAATGAAAGTCAGTGAATATTTGTAAACATCTTGCAAAGTGTTAAATTGCTGATTAAATATTAACGTTTCGGTTACATTTAACGGTGCTTTACACAGATCTTTTATTATTTGATTGTTGTGGAGTGTTTTTGGAAGGAATCGTAGCCATAAAGATGTTTCTCGATCGGCTTCATATTCAATGACTACGAATTGACTGACTGTGTGCGATAGCGAAAATGAATTTGTTTGTTTTGAATATTCAGTGCAGAATCATTCAAATTCGTGCTGTTTTCAGTTAATGACTACTTATGAACATTTTGCACTCCGATTGGAATGCAATAAAATCTCGTTATACTCAGAAAAGTGAGCTCTTTTTGTTAGGCTATAAAAAGAAGCAATATTTTATTCACTAAACAACGCAATTTCCGGAGAAATCTTCTGTTGAAATCTTTGAAAATATTTAAGTATGAATCTCTGGAGAAATATTCGAAAAAATCCCAGGAAAATTAGTGACGGATTTTCAGGAGGAATTTCTAAGAATTATCTGGAAAAACTTCACGGGAAACTTTCTTAAAGTTTTCTTGGAGGATGGGGACGAATTTGTGAAATAAATCTTTAATTAATACCTAAACGAATTTTCGAGGAAAATTTTCTGAAGAAACCAGTGGGATAATTTATTTTAAAAAAACCTTTGGATCTAAAGCAATAGCTGTATAAAGACTGAAGGAATCCCCAGAGATTTTTTGTGGATTTTTTTTTTCAAAATGAATCCCTAGAACCGTGGTCACCAAAGTGCGGCCCGCGGGCCGTACGTGACGTCTAGATCTCTATGTTGTAGTAGATATCTTTGCAATGTTTCTTATGGAGGTTGTTCTACACCCAAACTAATGACGAATAACGGGTATAACTTTTAACAAATCGATATAGATGTTGCGATACAAGCAACTGAAAAAATAGGCCTAAGGAACACTGCCCTAGAAGAATTTCAATAATTAATTCAGAAGAAATCTACCTTAAAGTATTGTTGGAGATTTTCATGAAGGAATATCTGAAATAATTTCTACAGAAGTTTCTTTAAGAATTCATGGATGAATTTTCGAAAAAAAAAATCCCCGGAGAAATGATTTTAAGACAAAACTCCGGAGGTATTTTCTGAAATAACTTCTGAGGGAATCCATGGAATAGTTTTAGAAGAAATCAATAGAAGATGAAGACTTCCTTGAACTTGTAGTATTTGGTCAAGTTTATGAGGTAACTCTTAAGGAATTATGAGGGAATCTCCAGGAAAGTTATAAAAAATACATGAAAGAATATCTGAATGAATCTTTGTAAGAATTTCTTGGGGAGTCTGTTGACGATTTTCAAAGGAGGAACCTATGATATTCTTAAAAAAATCACGGAAAGCATTCTTGAAGAAATCCGTGGAAAATTTCCTGAAAACATTCTCGCACGAATTTCTGAAAAAAAAACTATAGTGGATTTTTAGCAGCGTAAAAAGAGGAATATTCGGAAGATTCTATCATCACAATCGCGAATCAAACTCTTGAAGAAAAACTGAAGCGATCCATGGAAGATGTTCGAAAGAACTTTCAATGGAAATCCGTGGAAGAATTTTCGTAAGGAATTCCTGAAAAACATTACACAAACATTGATTGACCACCCGTAATTGCTACTCCAGTATCACCAGACCAGCTATACTCACACAAAGAACCTATGAGATAGCTGCTTACTAATAGGCATTTTCAGTCTGTAAGTATTGATGATCGTCTATTTTTTAGGCGACAATAGCGCCTGCTATTTCAGGTTGCTAGTCAATGTGCGAAAGGGAAGGGAAATGATGATTGCAGTCGCTTGTTGCCAACAGGCCGTTGAGTCCTCTGCATCTGCACCTGTACAAGTTCATGCGGATGTCGGAGTGTTGTTGGGAAACGTTTATTTTTTGGCACTGGGGTTCACGAACGAGAATGGGATATTTATGAGCAAATTCCAAGAAAGTTAATTAAAAAACTCAAAATTTACGGATTTGGAAACTATAAGTAATTTTTCTCGGAATTAAGAAAAACTGACAATCAACTCTGGGTCACCCTGTAGTGTATGATCGATTTATTATGCAAAAATTCTGGTCTCTCTCTACCACCCAGGGATGGAACGACGTCAGCTTCCACGGATCGTCTCAAATCCCGACCCCAAATATCGACGCCCTTGCATACCGGGGGGTCATTCTCAATCGACATTACACGCCTCCCCTGTGTACGCCCTCGAGAGCATCGCTCATGACCGGGAGGCATCCGATCAACATTGGGATGCAACATCATGTTATAGAATCCAACGAACCTTGGGGTCTGGGGCTGGACCAGAAGCTGCTGCCGGAGTATTTTAGAGATGCTGGCTATCGAACACGACTGGTGGGAAAGTGGCACCTCGGGTTCTTCCGGAAGGCCTACACGCCAACGAAGCGGGGATTTGACAGCCACTTTGGATACATTGGACCGTACATCGACTATTGGGACCATAGCTTGCAGATGAAAAATGTAAGTATGAAGGGAGGTGTGACCTACGAGAAATATAATCACCTTGGATAATAGAACAGGCAAAAACTGTTTAAGGCAGTCAAAGGCAATCAAGCCTGGGGTAATAACGATCTCAGCTGTTTACCTGCTTGCCGTCAGTTTATCACGGGGACTCGCGATAGTCAGTGGCCTAATTTGCATATTTGCACGCCTTTCAGATTGCACACTCTCATATCATATAACAGTTAAGCTCGATGAACATCAGCACTTTTTTGCTTAGAGATTCTGTTCTGTTTCGGTGAAAACTGAGCCTACGACTTCCAATATTCATCTAATCCCATCCGAAGTAGAAAAAAATGCAATGCAGGTATTCACTCAAATCACACCCTTTCAGTTACCGAAGCCAGATAACGAATCACAATCATTAAGCAATCAATGCCAATGTCGTCACGCAAATCCCATAAATTCACTCAGCTAAATGCTAAGCCGTCACAGAAAAGTCTCAACAGTTCCTCGGCGCCTATTCGCCCGAGGGATAAATCACTACCTTCTCCAATTACATTGCATCCGGATTTCCTATCCTAACGGACAAGCGAAGCGCGCCGGCGGCGCAGGCAGTTACGAAAATTGTGGGAAGCTAGAATCTAAGCGCCACACTACACTACTGCTGCTGCCGCACTAAACAGGTGATAAGATAATGAAATTCAAAACGACGGCGACGCGGGATCTGAAAGCCTGTGACCGAGGCGAGACTATAAGTAAGCACCTAGTACAGGCAGGCGGCGATCGCATTGGTACATACTTAGCCTTGCTCGCCAAGAGCAATCTAGTTCACGATCATCACGTTTCCCGCATCCCAACCTACCAAAAGGGAGCGGGAGTAGCGTAGTGGCCTCACCCGTAGTCAACAGGTGTGTAATCCTGTGCTTTGCATAAGTAGCGGAGGGTAACCTTTTATTCCTTCAGTTGATAAGCGGAGAGCGACAGTTACGTTTGTCTGTGCACTTTAATTATCAACATATCTGCATTAAACATAGGTTTACATAGTTCACGACATCAATTTGGTTCTAGAAGCTGCCGAGATATTTACAAGTTTGTTACCAAAGCTGGTACAAGACTCGACTCGATTACTTATGATGACTCAGACAATCTGTTTAATTGGATTGATATGTTATCTAGTGGAACAATACAAGCAAATTATTCCCATGGGTAACTCTCGCTGAGACCGGCCCACTATTTACACCTTGTCTTCAAAAATGTATAAGGTGCCGATTTTCTGAAAGCCCTCACTAAAAAAGTAAGGAAAATGCATTCGGTTACTCAAATTGATTGACCCCTCGTTATTTAGAGCCACTAATTTTTGCAGACCCCTCGATTTTGGTCAAATGGTGGCTCAATTAAACCGTTATAACTCGAAAGTTTCTCCAAAAACCACCTCAAAACGAATTGTTGTTGAAAAGAGGAAATATAGAGCTACTATTTACAATAATAAAAAGTTGGGTCGGCCATATTGAATTTGGCCGCCATCTTGGATTTTTATACCAAAACATTTTTTTCACCATGAGGGCAACCACCGATTTTCAAAATTTTTGCATCAATTGAAAGCTGAAACATCTATACGTAACATATCAAAAAAATTAGAGATGTCTTTTTTTCCTATCAAAAGTTATCTGCAGTTTTGTAAATTAAGCAACGTTTTCTCCATACATTTCCATGCGCACCGGCAACAGCATCCGAGATTACGCCTGCATGTATACACAAAGGCACCTGCCGCAAAATTTGAGCAAATCGGAGGTTTGTTTCCGTTTTTGACTGTTTCTCAATGATCCGAGCATTGCTTTTATAACTTTTTTTGTGCTTTGAAAAGCTTAAACCTTCAGCTTTCCATTAGTGGGTTTAGATTTTAAATTCGTGTTTGTTAACACTGCGAAATAACGCTGCATTTATGTAAACGGCCGGTACCGGGCCCAGTGCGCAAAAGTGACATGGTTTACAAAACGGCAGATAACTTTTGAAAGAAGAAAAAGACATCTCTATTTTTTTGATATGTTATGTATAAATGTCTCAGCTTTCAATTGATGCAAAAATTTTGAAAATCGGCGGTTGCCCTCATGGTGAAAAAAATGTTTTGATATAAAAATCCAAGATGGCGGCCGAAGTCAATATGGCCGACCCAACTTTTCATAATTGTAAACAGTAGCTCTATCTTTCCTCTTCTCAACAATAATTCGTTTTGAGGTGGTTTTTGGAGAAATTTTCGAGTTATAACGGTTTAAATGAGCCACCATTTGACCAAAATCGAGGGGTCTGCAAAAAATGTTGTGGCTCTAACTAACGGGGGGGGGGTCCATCAATTTGAGTAATCAAATGCATTTTCCTTACTTTTTTAGTGAGGACTTTAAGAAAATCGACACCTTATACATTTTTGAAGGCAAGTAAATAGTGGGCCGGTCTCAGCGAGAATTGCCCTATATGGCTTTCTTTTTATCATGACTATTACGAAATCTGACATAGGTATTATATAATCTATACTTATGTACGCCAGTCAGTATAACTTAATGGCGCACACGCAATAGATGCAGGTTTTCATCAACAGAGTCCTGCGGTATGTAATTCGTGGATTGTTCTTTCAACACTAAGCAAATATTTGAAAAGGAACAAACTACAAAGTAAACATCTGTTTTTTTTATTCTTCAATCACTTAACCTAATTTATAGCTCTTTTTGTCCACTAGGGCACTGCGTGAGCGCGGTTGCACTTACACTTTGTACAGCGCCTAAATGTATTCTATTATAATTATACTATATCGAACTGGTAGCCTTTTGCGCTGCTGTAACTTTTTTACCCTGTCCAGGGTAGTATGATGAGCACGAGGATGTTGATGTGTGGCTCTTCTTCTTTTTCCTGTCCGATTGGGGTTCATTATCAGTTCCCGATTAGATGGACATTACAAAATTATAACAAGCTGTGTTATTTTGTTATAATAAATTTTTATAACAAGGGTTGTTATAAAACATGTATCGTTAGTAGTTAAAATAACAGAAATTCTAACCAAGTTGCCATATGAAAAGAACAAAAATGTAATAACTTCTGTTATGATCATAACAAAAATATTACAAAACTTGTTCCATAAAATATGGTAGAATTTATCAAAACTATAACAAATTGTGTTATAATTCCTTGGCAACATTTTAGGGTAAAAAGTAAATTTTGATACTCATTTTTGGGTAAATATTTTTATGTGTGTTTTTTCTATTTTTAGAGAAAGTAGGTGGCATAAAAAAAAGTTTTCAGTACGTTATAAAATTTTCGGATCCGAACGGGATTTGAACCTACCATCGGTAGCAATCTGACGCCTCTGCCAATGAGGCCATCACAACACTTGAAGAGGGCGGTGATAGAAGCTTTACTGGTTCTACGTATTGCCAGTTTCCTCATTCAAATCCTTGTTTGTCAGACGTGTACGAGCGGGGTAGTATGACGTCACATTGAACTCGTTGACGTATAATAGACTTGATTTGTCGTTAGTGATTTTGTTTTAATCTATCACAATCATATCATATGCAGATATGATAACAGCTGTAGTGTAGATATAATTTAGTTATATTCCACATTTTTTTTAATTTTAAGCAATGAAATGGAATCTATCACTTAAGTTTATCGTCACGTTTGGAGGAGGCAGGGAGGGTTGAAAATTTCCAATTTTAGCGTGACGTACTTAATAGATGCTCCCTAAGGTCGAAACAAAATAGTAGAATAAACAAATTTCACGTTATAATGTTTTAGTTCCACTTTTGTTTTCTCCATGTTCAATCACTTGGTGTACTTTTTGGTAAAAATAGAACAGCAGTATACTGTTGTGGTATTTGGCGATAAACATATCTAAAGGTCCAATTTGCAAAAGAGAGGGCCTCTTTCTTCCGATTCTCTTGAAATTATTACGCTGTTACAGTGGACATTTTAACAACTTGTGATGTGTAGATCGGAAAAGGATTGCTTAATCTACCTTCCGATGCAAGAAGTAAATCAAAAATTTTAAATACAAGCACGTTATAATCGAAAGGGAGGAGACTTAAAGAGAGCCTCTCATTTGCACTTAGGACCTATAGAAATATTCGACCTGATTTATTGTGATCGATCTAGTGTTTTCGCGTGTAAAGATACGTCATTTGTGTAAAATTCAACTCAAAACGCATTCAAAACGTAGTTCAATGTAATGTAAACATTGTTGGCCGGTTGCAACTTGCAGCACATGCAATATCCGTCGTTTAAGAAGACTTTGGGTATTATCGTCAGGTTTGTTCTCTTCGTCTTGAGGGTTTTATCGGCCAAATTGCCTGAAAAATCCCGGTCAACCAGTGAGATATTTTCGATATCGATTTGTATTGAATCGATGGCGATTGCTATCGTCAGATAAAGTACTATAAAGGAAATCCGAATCTTGGATGCCCACGCAGATATGACGCTTGTTTAAAACAATAAACAAACTGAGAATTTACTTTTCCAAAGTTGTATTTCTTTGTTCTTACTTAGAGTTTATCGATAAAAAACAACCCATTATCATCATTTCACGTTAGGAACTTCATTTGTTTCTGCAAAACGAAGTTCACAATCTTCCTATTACTTTCAAACTGTTCGTCCAATCAAGTGAGTGATTGTTTTTGGGATATGCAAATGTTGGAAATTTCATCGAATAACTTATGAAAATAGCGCATTTTCTTACATATTGAGAGACTCATGGAGTTAAATTCCAAATATCTCGGAAACGGTTACTTTCAGAAAGGTTATTACAGTAGAGGTTCGGTCAGTGCAAGCGGTTTAACTTCGTCGGTGGTTTAACTGCAATGCTTTTGAACTGCAAGTCCGGTAAGTGCACCACCCGCGGCACCCCTTTCCATCTTTCTCTTTCTCGTGTTTATTTAGGAGAGTGAGAAAGAAAAAAGAAAAAGCTAGATTCGCCAATGGTTGTTTACCCGACTATTGATCGCGTAAGAATATAAAACTAAGGTTAACAAAGAAGGTAGAAAAGCTAATGATCTGACGCACTGGCGTAGCCAAGGGGGGGGGGGTTTAGGGTTAAAACCCCCCCCAGAGCCAAAATTTGTGGAACAAATTTTCAGTATAAAACGCTTTCTGACGAAAAATTTTTTCGGCTGCGCCGCTATTTTAATGCTAAGACTGAAATTCAATTTATATTTCTTCATTATTCATGGTTATTTAGGAAATGTGAGTGTCAAATAATGTATAAGGCATCATTGATCGTCGAAAATCCCTCCCTGAGTAAATTTCTGGCTACGCCACTGATCTGACGAAGGGGACATTTGTCAATGTTTACTTGTTTTGTTTCACATCAGACAAGACATTACAATTGTGCCACAAAACTAACCCAACATCATCTAGAAAATACTGTGCTGTTGCGTCAACAGTTTCTTCGCCACAGCTTCCAGCAGAAATAATGTTCTTTAAAACGCTACAAAGCGCTGTAACAGTACCAAAACGTACTCTATGAAAGCAGCTGTTTTGTTGGTGAGGATTCTTTTTTGATTGGCACATTATCCGGGAACTATTCCGGTTTTAGATTAGTGCAATAAAAGAACTCAAAAAAAAAAAAAAAAGAAAAAAGATAGTTGTAAAGTATTTGATTTCCAGCTATATTCCAGCTTAAAAGTATGTATTGATAATAATATCCCAACAGTTTTTTTTATTACACTTCCAGCTGTAATGATATTGCATAACGATGGTAACTTCAAAGCACTGCTGGTTTGGGAAGAATTTGATTGATTATAACTAAATAATAACAAGTTGTTCTGTTGCATTTTTTTAAACAAATATGACGCCGTCCCCAAATTACGCGTCGCTCAAGGAACAGGGGAAAGGACATCCGAGCGTTACGGTCCATACAAAAATTTTAGGACTTTCATACAAAAAAGCGTAATGGAAGAGGAGGGGGATTTTAACATAACGATTTTAGCGTTGCGTTCTTAATGAATACTATGAGTTATATTTTAAAGCTTTTGGCTCGAGAGGTCAATATTACAAAAATGATCAAACTATTCCGCGTCAATACAAAAAACCCAACAAATTTTGTAATTATTTTGTTACAAAAAATGTAGCAAATACTACAATATATGTGTTACGAAATTTTGTTATAGGCAATTATTTTAATATGCATAATGTAACAAATGCTGTTATATATCTATTTGAATAAATAATACAAGTTATGTTATAGTTTTGTTTTTAAAATAATAACAAATTTTGTTACAATTTTGTTGTGGTCATTCACATATACGAATCCTTACAACAAAATTATATGAAATTGTGTTATTTCTAACAACGGTTGTAATAATTTTGTTATAATCTTGTTAGGAGCTTCTGGTCGGGTTGCTGTTAGCCGATATACAAGTTTCCGGGTCCGTTAGAGCGTATGCTCAGAAGAGGGTCAGGTGTCAGCCGCTCTCGGTTAGAGCAACCGACGAAAAATTGCAAGTGCCCGGGCTGCGATCGAACTCATGAAGTGAACAAGTGACCACTACGCCACGAGCCCCGGCATCATAAAAAGTTTTAGCCTAGGTTAAGTGAGGTAAAATATGCGATTTTGGGCTCTTTTGACTGCAAGTCATTAAGCATGGAAATATATTTTTAAAAGCAATCAAAGGATAAATTGATCAATTGACATCTAAATTAACGACTCATGCAAAATATTTCGTTTTACAAAATCAAATTTGATAGATTTAAGCATTTTATGTCAGTATGTAAACTTGCATGCAACTTTTGGAGGGTGACTTGTTTGGGAAATATCATACCTAACATAAATCGATCAAAACTATCAAATTCGATTTTGAAAAATGAAATATTTTGCATGAGTCGTTAATTAAGATGTGTTAATTGACCAATTTATGCTTTGATTGGTTAAAAAAAAATATGTCCATGCTTAATGGTTTTCAGTCAAAAAAGCCAAAAATCGCATATTTTGCCCTATAAATTGAGGTATAGCTCAAAATTGTGACGTGCTGGAGAAAATCTGAGCCCAGATTCGGATTCAGCGGCCCAAAATCTGTCAAAGACACATAAGTTTGCTCTTGAGACAAATTAAAAGTTAATTTTTGTTACGCTGTGTTATTGTTGTTTCCAGTGTATTTAAAAGAATAATATCAATAATGAAATTCCAATGCTTTGCATCATTTTGCCTAGGGTATAACAAATGATTGAGGAGGTAAGACTTGACAATTTTCGAATTTTATGTTTTTTATATAAGTGTGGGCCACCCCAATACTCGACCTTTGCTCCTCAAAGCTTGGGCATTCCAATCCCATGTAGCGGCCGCATATCGTAGCATGGAGATCGCTACTCTCGTGAGCAGCTTACGCTTGAAAGCTTCCGAATTTCAGTTTATCGTCAATCTTGACCCCCAATTGCTTCAGTGCTTGCTTGGAGGTGATCATGCACCCGCCTTTGGTGACCACTGCCTGTTGTGCAGGTTTGTCGTTGTTTGCCATCATCACCTCCGTAAACTCTTTGTTAATATTGTAGGTGACTATATTCCAAACACCTCTGTCGAATACCGCAAAGTGATCCAACGCCTGTGAGAAAAGTTATACCCTAGGCAAAGTGAGCCAAAGTATTGAGATTTCATTATTGATACAACCATAATGTCTCTCCTCAATTTACCTAGGGTTTTACTTTTTAAACGGGCGTCGTATCATTTTGCGGTTTTGGCATATTGTCACCTACAATAATACCAAAGGGTTTTATCATTAAACGTTTACAGCGTCACCTAGCGGCAAAAATCGAAAACCTAAAATTTCTGCATACTAACTTCCGTTTTCCCATACAAACTTCAAGCACTTTGAGCGCCCCCTTAGGCTTAATCGATTTTGCTTAAATTTTGAACGTAGCTTCTGGGAGTCCAAAACAACCGATTCAGGAGGTAAGACTTGGCATTTTTCAAAAAAATGTTTTTCTCATATTAGTGTGGGCCACCCTACCCAAGTAACTCAACTTGTTTTATAATAGTTAAAAATTCACTTATAATGCTTATCCAGAAGTATTATTCTTGTTATATTGACTTTAATCCGAACACTTATATCATCAAAACAGCGCAAAAAATGGCGGCTTATAAAACATCTCACAAGTTGTATAATATGTATTCAAATACACTTATAGTACTAAAAATGACGTCCGCAGTACGTTCAAATAAACGCTTGAAAAAATATTAGTTGTAATTTAGTTATTTATCGACAATGCAAACTTGTAAAATACGATCATAATACAATAATATTAACTAGTTGAAAATAAGCAGCATTCAAGTGATATAACTTATAAAATACACTTATATTACATACCATATGCAGATGTTGAGACTTAGCTTTTTCTAAGTTATGTTACTTACAGTTATAACCAATCAAGAAAATCATCAATGTTAAATGTAGAACACGTCAGAAAAATAAACGATTACGAATTCATTTAATTTCTTCAACCTCAAAACAAATTCTAAGTGATGGATTCATTGGCTTTTCATAACTCTTTAGATAACAAATTCTGAAATGGGCATTACGCAATGGTAGCACAGATGTTTTTTCGTGCGATTCAAGATTTATCGTGAAATAATTGTTTTTAGACGCCCGTAAATTATGCGCCACTGAATAGAGCTGAAAACGTAACATGTCCCAGCCAAATAATACTGATTTTTCAAGATTAATTGTGAATTCACACGCAGAAGCAATATGGCAGATTTTTCGAAAGACCTACAGTGCCGTTCAAAATACTATAAACTATCACAATCACTATTTTGTTAAAACCATAATTAAATCCAAAATGCCTCAAACGAAATTCCATTATCAAAATTGTACATTAGAAGCAAAGGGGTGTAAGTGATAAAAACCTACTTTCGAGTAAATGAGGTTTAAAGTTTTTGACCAATTTTTCATCCCATATAAAATGTATAGAGTTTCAAAATCAACCTAATTTTCTCTGATTTATTATAATTTTTCCAATCATCGTAGAAACAATCTTAAAAAAGTTCCTGAAGAATTTTATGATATGCTCAGCTCAAAATCGACAAAATGGTCACTTACACCCCTTTGATTCTGGGCCCCTCAATTGATAACAGTTTTATTCTCAAACAAGGGAAATAATAAGGCTTATTTTGTTTCCCATTTTCATTTAAATGTAAACTTGTTTTTGACCAATACTGTTGCTGCAAAACTTATTCATCTTTAAAAGTTTTCATTATCATTATTAAGTTGAAACCAGAGAGTAAAAAATTCGAAGATTGAAAGTGAAGATTGACATTCTCATTTTTTCATTCGTGTTTGGCCACATTCATTGTCAGCTGAATGCCTCTCTTTTTTCATTCAATTCTCTGTCGCGAATATTTTTTCGCACGTCGTAAAACGTCCAATTTCTGTTAACAGACGCACAATCCGACTTAATGGACAAATAGAGAACATAATTAATATTCTAATTAACAACTATACACAAGTTTTGAGGTAATTGGAAGTATAATCGGGCGTTACGGTCCAGTTTTGTTTCTCAGTGAAAATTGTCAGTGACAGAAAAATGAATGAATAGGTGAAAAAATTCATTCACCAAAATGAATTTTATTTTGATCCCTCAGTTGAGAATCTTCAAAATTCACGTTGAATTTCACTCATTGAAAATGAAAATTTTAAACTCTGATTATGATAGCAATCCAATAATGGATTGTGGAGGTATGTGTCATCAACTTTTGTATTACGTTTTGATAGCGTTAATTCAACACGCGCATATCAAAATACTAGTTTTGTTTTGGGACAGTCATTACAACATTGAAATAACCAAATTACAACTTATTCTTTAGTGAGGTTAGGGTGCTGTCAAATGTCAAAATATTATTGTCAAGCATCGTGATGTTTAATTTGTTGATGGCGAACACCGTCGTAAATTTTTAGTTTTCCAGTGATTTTTCATGCATATAGCATAATCGTCGACGATAAACGTGTGCAGAATCATTCGCGAGTGATGAAATTAATTTCCGATTGGGTAGCAGCACGAGAATACACGATTGAGTACATCGGACCTCTGTGACAGAACCCCAGTGCACTGCCCACTCGCGGATGATTCTATACAGCAATCGGTAACCAGCAGCTATTATCGGTGCTGATAAAATGCTGAGGGAAGAAAAAGAGCATTACTGACAGAGCATTACAGCCAAAATGTTTGTTGTAGTGCGTAAAACTCTATTTGTCGCAGGTGGATCGGCGATTGGATTCTACTGCCGTTCTGGCCTTTCAGTTGGAGCAGGGCGCTGAGCGCAACTGAAGTTGTTCCAGTTGAAAGTTGTTTTTTTTTCTATCGCGATTTGTTTGTGTTCTAGTAATGTTATTTACAAGTAAATTCGCTATATTTTATACATAATGAAGTGGATTATCAAAACAAATTGTAATTGTGTTGTTTGTAATTGCCAAACATAATTGGAGCCTAATTTCAACACAAGGTGTTATCTGATACATATATACGACATTTATAATACATCTTTTAAATTGTTGATTTTAAAAGATGTTTTCTGTGTTACTTGGGTATTCACCCACTCACCACCAGAGGTCGAGAAAAATGCAGTTATGAGCGGCCATAAGGGGTGGCGTAATGGGGCCATTACGATCGATGCACTTCAAAAAGGCAATGTCCGAGAGCCGAGGCCATGGACCTTGAAGTCTGGTGAAAGAGCTAAACTCTTTCACTTACACAACGTTGATCAAACCAGTTTGAAGCCTAACCAAAGAAAAGTTTAAAATCCAAAAAGATTATCTGAAGTGAGCCAAAGTGAAGTGCTAGAAGAGGAGTAAAGTAGAATGAAAGTGAGAAAAGAGGACATCAGGTAACGGAACTCAACCGTCCTACGTCAACCTGTTCCCTTACGCCGTTATTTGTCCGTCTATTTTAAATAGGACCGCGTAGCTTCGGTGTGAAGCTACCAACCGTTTTACAACAGCCTTACCACACCCTAGTGCTTCAACCGAAGATCGATTCAACCAATATCGACAGCCTAGCGCGTGTAGACGAGTCCATATTCAGCTGCTGCTGTACTCCAAAACCACTCCAATGCTAGAGACGCGACCAGACGTGGCCTGAAGAACCCACGGTACTCCGTACCTTGTAGTAACGGACACCGGTGGCCGATCGTGCGGAGAAAGGAGGCGGAAAGGAGGTTGCTGCAGAGAAAAGTGGCCCCGAACAACAGTAATAAGGATAGATAGATTGTAACGAAGTGGGGAGGATTAGCTGTAGAAGATATAAAGAAGTACAGCAATAAAGTGTGCACAGTATCAAGAAAGTCCAGAAACCGAAATTTAGACCTTGTTTTAGTGAAGTGCTTGTAGATCACCCTAAATCGAGTGGGAAAATTCCCTGTCTCGCGGTAAACTTAGGTAAGCGTGCCGACCCTAAGGCAGTTAAGTCGGGGAGTCTCTTAGACGTTCCTGATTGGCTGACCCGACACTTACAGGTTTCGGTCATGCAGTTCGAACCACGGGACTCTCACCTACGGCTCCGACGAGTTGCATTGTTTCGTGCGCTGTCGTCGTGCTACCAGCAAAGAAGAAGCTATCCGTTTGAGTAGAGCGCTCTTCTTCCACACGTCGACCATGCTGCGGTCTTCCGCCAAAAGGTCGTTTTCCTTCTTGACTAGGGCCACCGATTTGCGAAGCTTCAGCGGACCTTGTTTGAGATCCTTGCTTATGTAACTCCGCCCGCTCGTGTAGCTGATCAGCTCGTTGCCTGCTGCTCAGCGACTACCAACATTTTTGATAGCCCACTCCTATTGCGGCTCAGCACCCGCGTGAGGTCTGCGCGCCAGTCTTCTGGGCCTCCTCATCTAGCGCTGCACCGCCTCATGCTGCTTCTGATGCTTGCTCGCTGGGGGGTACTCCAGCTTCCACCCTTACTTTTTGGGTCATATTTTTAGTATTAGCGGTTCGGTCTCCCTTAGAGCCGATATCGTTCACAGCCAATAAAGTAGTCGCCAATGGTGGTTATCTATGCAAGCAGGGAGGCCACCCAAAGGTTGGCACAGGCCCTTATGAGGACTGAGCTCAGAGCCGGATCAGCGCTAACGGTTTTGTAGGGCAGAAGACAGTGCCGACATTAAAGCCTGTATCCGCAATAATCTTGACACAGAGATACAGCCTGTAACTCTACAATACATACATAAAAATTGCTCAAATTTGGCCTAGTAATACCTTAAGATGTGTTCATTTCACCTACAACATTTCATGTGAATCGATGCAGTACTTTTTGTTGTAGCAATGAAAGAGTAGAATGTGCGCCATTGAATTTTGTACAGCCCCTAGTTTTGCTTGTCAGCGTTGTAACTTTTGAATTTGGCAAAGGAAATGGCTGAAATTTTGAACACAAACCTCTCAATCTACATTTGTTGTATAGGCACAGTTTCAAAAAGAATCGTATACAACTCAAAATTAATGTAATTTTTTGAGAGTTTTTGATAATGTCAGTACCCACGCTCTCAAGCAAAATATGCAACAGAAACTTACATAAAAATGACTTTACTGCATTCTTGGGAACATCATTGATTAATAAAAATTATACAAACTCATTAATTCAGTAACAAATTTTTTAAACGACGTATAATCAATGCTACACCATTGATTATACGTCGTTTTCAAAATTTGTTACTGAATTAGAAAATCAATTTTTCGTTTTTTGGCCTATGGCGCAGTGCCCAGGCTCACAGGCTGCACTACCAGCTAAGCACATAACTCTTAGCTGGCGTTATCGATTGATCCGTGGAAGCATGAGATTAGAACTTGGAAGGTCCAAAGCTATCTATGTTGGACGCTCCTTACCGATTCACCATTTTGCAGCCCAGACATCCATTACCTTTCTAAAAAAGGATCATCTTAGTTTGTGACCTCTAGGTACCAGATTTTTCAAAATCAATAGTTATACGATACCTTTCAACAGCTCAGCAAGAATAAGGTTCTAAACCTTTTGATAGTATGTAACTTGTTGTACTTTGGTGGATTTATTTAATAAAGTTTTCTGTTTTTCCTAATATAAAACGAACAGTAAAATGGCAAAGTAATGTTAGGTGTCACAATAAAAGCTGGTTGGGGAAAACTCAAGGTCAGCAAGAATAATACCTGCGGTATGAGCTCAAATCGCAATGTACTCTGAATCACTCGACGATCACATTCAATTATTTCTGCCTAAGCATGCCCCTACTGTCATTATATGCCGTGGTCTGCTTGTTCACCACATTCTGGGCGTTCAACACTCGAGACTGATCGAGATCCATCAATAGTGCAAACAACTTCATTTCTTTTAATTGCCCTTCTAACACCCCGACTCGTTCCAACCGACAGTCTAATGTCTACCGTCCAACCATTTCCCCCCATCCGTCGCATATCACCTTGAAGTGAAGAAAAGTAACTACCGCACACCACGCAGCAAACCGTTTGATCCACCTAAAACTTCGAGAAAACCCTCCAAGTCAGTCATGATCGTGGTTCCGATCGGTACGCTTCAAATCCGCAACGCACCGCCGCAGCATAGGCTCATATAACCAACAAACCACCGGCGCGGCATCGAAAAAAGCCTCCATTCATTCGTCCGTGATACCATAGAAGCGCGCGCTCGCGCCAGAAGAGAGTGTCGTATATTGATGAGATCGGGCGGTTTTGGCCAGTGGACGCGCGCGCGCAAAACCGTGAACCTTGTTGTTTCTTTGAACGACTCGAATGCATTGAAAAGCTTGCCGTGCAGAAGTTGCCCAACACCATCGTCATTAGGTTTCTAATTCATCGCGAACATTAGTGCAGTGCCCAGCGGATCGTTTGAAGAGATGCATTGTATTACAAAGTTGCTGTTTATCTGGTTGTCGCTGACGATCGGGAAACTCAAAGGTGTAGATCGGTCTCCAGCACCGAATGTGGTTGTTATCGTGGCAGATGATCTTGTATGTGTTCACTACTGGTGGTATCAGAAGATGGAGTTGAAATAATAGTGAAATTATTCCTATAGGGTTGGAACGATGTAAGCTTCCACAGTTCGATGCAGATCTTCACGCCGAACCTCGATGTTCTGGCGTATCACGGATTGATTCTTAACCGGCATTATTCTGCTCCATTTGGAGTGGCATCCCAGTTCGCGTTGATGACTGGCGTCCATCCGTTAAGTGTCGGTATGCAGATGACATCGAGCCTGGAGCCTGATCAACCGTGGGGACTCGATCCGGAACTAAAACTTCTTCCAGAGCACTTCCGTGAAGCTGGATATGCGACGCATTTGATCGGCAAATGGGGTCTTGGATTTTCCCGGAAGGATTACACCCCAACTCAGCGAGGATTCGATAGTCATTTTGGATTTCTCGGACCGTACATTGACTACTGGGATCACAGCATGAAATTGCGTAATGTAAGTTTAAATCGCACAGCTTGATAGCAGCTGAAGATGTAATCAGCTGCCGAAGAAGGTAAAAGAAAGAGGCGGTAAACGTGTAATGATGGAGCTACCCAAACGCTATTAAGCTATCACTTCCACTGCACACAGTGGTTCAGACGAGAAATGGTCTGGTTCATAGTTTATAATATCTGATTGAAGTTGTCGAGTAGGGGTTCAAAAGACACTTTATCAGAATTGGATTAATTTGAACAATACTTGCTTGCTTAGAAATTTAAAATATCACTTAGGTATGGAAAAAAATCCAAAGTTTTTTTTTTGTATTACTGATCTGGTGTGATGGTTAAAACACGTGAATATCACACCGAAGACCTGGGATCGAATCTCATTCCCGACAAACTCACAAAATGTCAGTTTTTCCTTCGAAAAGCAAGTAAGGGTCCAGAGCTGAGCTAGCCTAGGACTAAAAATGTCGGTAAAATAGATAAAAAAGTTTTTCTTCAAAGTGGTATTTATTTCCCCGTGAGCTTTTTTCTTGGATTGGGGATTTTCCAGATTTGTTTAACCAAAATTGTCCGAATAGCTCAGTTGTAGTCATAGCCTGTTAGCTAACGTTGAAAACATATTCGCGACGAACGCATTAATACGATGGGAGCTCCCACCATGTTCATACTTCGCAAATCTCAATAGCAGTTACTCGGACGTAGAAATTATGACACTCCCTGTCCTGAATGACCGTCATGAACTTTGACCCGTATGAGAGTCAATTTGTTTAGTACGCGGCTGCAAACACAAATATAACATGCCATGTAATGTATGTAAGGCAAAGAATAAAAAATCATGCAGTCAGAGCTTCGTGCGAAATCGTGATTTTTTGGGCTCGTCTACGTTCATTGTATTTACTATAACAAAGCATAACAATTTGTAACATCTTATAGAGAATGTATTAGTTCCCTCATACTTTTTAAATTTGTTGAATGAATTTCTAGTAATGCCTGGGAAAGTAATCCACTCAGTGTGCTCAAACTATTCGGATTTCTGACAAATATCTGATACAATGAAAGACCAATGCAGGATCAAAAAAAGCCCCGGTTTTATGGGAAGTGGATTTTCGTTCAATTTAAAATAATGTATGTGACGGTATGAAGAAATTACCTATATTTTAAATACACTGTGGTGCATAATTGATCGGACAAACGCCGATTGTCATACAAAATGGCCAAGTTTGAGATGATGTACATGATGTAACTATTGTTTGCGTTGATGGATTGAGCTCATTTTTTGACACTGAAGTACTCATATGCTGAATTTTACGTATACGAAGTACAAAATGTTTTCGTTCACAGGTTTGGGCGTGACAAAGCGTTTGAAATGTGCAAAAGCGATTTACACGCGTGTCGCTGTCCGATCACTTTTACACATTTTGAACGCCCTGTCACGCCGAAACCTGTGAACGAAAACTATTTGTACTTCGTATACGTAAAATTCAGCATATTAGTAGTTCCGTTTCAAAAATTGAGATAATCCATCAACGCAAATCAAAGTTACAGCATCCCAAACTTAGCCATTTTGTATGAAAATCGGCGTTTGTCCGATCAATTATGCACCACAGTGTAAGAAAAATAAATTTTAGCAATTACGCCAAAACTGGTCATAAATTTATCTAAAACAGAGTCTGTTCAAATGAATACAAACATTTATTTATAGAATATTAGCAGAAATCACGCTAATATCTACAAAAAATGTTACTTGAAAGAACCGCCTTTTTTTTAAGAAGTTGAGTTTCTACAATCTCCACAATCAACTAGTATCAGATAAAACAACAACAATTATTAAAAAGTCATCAGTCCTTTTGGCGTTTTTATTTATTATTCATTTTTTAATTTTTTTTTTTGAGTTTCGAACTTATGATCTTTTTACTTTTTGTCCTTTTACTTCTAGGACTTCGACAACCGATTTGATGTACATATTTTCAATAACATTATTGGTCTGATATTAACGAATTCTCGAAGAAAAAATCTGATCTGCTTTGAGTAGAGTTCGGTGTTGTTCTATGTATTGTGGTGGAGTGCCATAACAAACTTGATGTAACTAAAACCAGGAGCAATTATTGAAAAACTGGTAAGATATAGCAAAATTGCAAAATTGTTAGAAAAATTTCTACTATTTCAACTTTTTTTGAACAATTTCCAGCACTTTTTCATACAACAATCTGGAGACAATTTTAACAATAACAATTTTAGAACATTTTAGTACATCAATAAAAAAGACACTTACACCGTCTTCGGCTCGGGGCCGCACAGACCGAACATTACTAACATTAGACAACGGACAACACATATAACACCCAGTGGCCCAGTGGAGAATTTTTCGTTTGACGAAAAGTTTTCCTCGACTGGAGCGGAAATCGAACCCACACTCCGAGGCTTACGAGAAACCTAAACGACTGACGCCGCTAACCGCTCGGCCACGAATCCCACTAAATCGAGAGATTCCAGCTGTCAATTTTTTTAGCCAAATTTTGGCCTGATATCTTTCAAACAAGTCGATAACGGATTTTTCATTGAAACTCTCAAAATATATTAATTTAGGCAAAATATTATTCAAGTAACATTTCAAGTTTCATGCTGCTCTATTGGCCAATTTTATAAAACTACAAAAAAAAAAACAAGTATTCTATAACAACCATCTCGCAACCGCTATGATAACGCCTTCCAACCAATTGAACCACACCTATAGAGGTTTTCAAAGTAAAGTGGAGAGTAACAATAAGTGTGCAATAAAACCAGCATGTTGCTCATCCATGCCCGAATAACTTTGATAACCAGTAGGTACCGTAATCCGGGGTCAAATTGATCACTTTAAAACAACTTTTGCTGATAACATTAGTGGCAATTCAAAAATTACCAAAAGAATTTCTGGAAAATCAGTACCTAGTAGATCTCCATGAAACTATGTGACAGAATTTTGTTCAACAAATTTAAACTTTTAGTTAAATTACTTCAAAAATCAAAAAAAAAATGAAGATGCCACTTTGGGGTGAATTTGATCAGTATACTATTAAGCATCGGTTAAAAAGAAAAAAATCCCTATTCACTTAGTTTTGCCTTTCTAAACCCGAATAACGCGTCAAAACTCTTACAACTAGTGAATTTGACACTTAAAATGCAAAATTAAATTTTGAAATTTCCCCCTTAACGCCTAAAGGTAGGCAATTTCCTTTGAATTAAGTGATTTCTGTTACAATAAATTCGTTCGTCAAAATAAGAATTTTTTTTAACTTATTCATATTCAGCATAGCTTCATAACTTCCCAACCAAGGTTCCACAAAAATGTTAAAACAAGAAGTTTACGGGAAGTCCTAGTGGCAATCGATTGTTTAGAAGCAATGATTTCAGCTAAGTAAGAAACACATTGCAAATTCCTAAGAAATAAAGCAAAACTAACTTTTTTCTAACAAAATAAAAGTCTAAACTCATCTCTAGACATCTATGAACTAAATGAAATAAGAAGTTTGAGATCATTGCAATTACAATGCAGTACCCAGATGATCAATTTCACCCCGCTGATCAATTTGACCCCGGTTTACGGTACCTGTGTAAGTGTGAGAAAAGGACAAAAACTTATGTTGACATCGTAATCATCCTATGGATTTTTTTCATCGATTATCACTACACTCAACAAAAAAAAACTAACGAAATTCATCAAAATACCTTATTTTTTTGCCATAAGTAAAAATTATGGATGTCATAAAAATACCTTATGAAAATTGATTGTGCTTGTTATGACAAATTTTATAAGATAGACTTATAATGCAGACTGGATTCGAGCCATGAACGTCGAGGCTTAATACGGCATCATCAGCATCGGCAGCCATGTTGGATTTGTGGCTCGAAATTTCAAAGTGATCATTTTCAGCCACGAAAGCGAATATTCGTATGAAAAAGTATCATCCCATATGCTCACTAGCAGTGATAATGATGATATTTTATCAGCTACGTTACTGCAGAATTATCAGTTTTTAATCACTTCAAAAATGCGAGTCCAACAATCATTGAAAATCAAAAAGTAATTGATTAGATTGAAAGTTCAGTGTTCCATTATGGCACCTTCATCCACACGGCTACCGCTGCTTGAGACGATTTTGCGTCACAGAGCGACCTTATGAAATTAATTCTAATCATTATGAATTATTTAAAGGCCGTTTCCTAAGTTTGGCCTTATGAAATTCTTAAGTTTATTTGCCTGAGTGTAGTAAATATGCTTTATTATAAGTGACTTTGTGGTGATTTCTGTAGCATTTCACTATGTGCGGAAACACTTTTACCACGAATAAGCGGATTATAGGTGCGCAATGTACCTGATCACGTCATTACCATATTGCCACTCGTGGTTTTCGCTGTTTTCTATAAGATGGCGCTCAAATCGATGATGAATGACATTCCACTATGGTCGGCTATGGATGGTCAACAATATTTCAGCGAAAGTTTGAACATTTATTATATATTTGTGAAATAGATTTTTTTCGATATAATTTAGAGCAGTGCTTCCCAATGTGGGTGAAATCGCTCCCTAGGGGGCGAAATCGCTACCTAGGAGGCGGAAATGAGGCCGAGTGGGGCAAGAATTCGTAAAATCAAAATTGAGGGGGGGGGCGAAAGTATTAAATAAGGGAGCGATTTTTGATTAATTTGAAATAAACACTAGTCCTGTACCATCAATAGGTGTTAATCTGAAAACTTTCCAGAAATTTGCGTAGCTTTCTCTCAAAATTTGACAATTTAATTAAAACATAGGAAGTTCTCAAATAACACGAGGTCATAGCGGTAGTCTCCCACAAAAAAAAAACACGAGGCTTGTCAATTTGGATCACCGACCATTCCCGAATTCTCTATCACTGTGGAAAGCTGTTTGAAAATACACCGATATATTTTTAAGCTGTAATTTACACACACAATTTACATACACGACCAATAATAATTATAATTTGATAATTGTTTTCTAATCTTCTATCATTTCAAGTTATATGTGAACCAGCCAAGGGCTAAAGTCCTTATAAATAGAGCTCGAATTCATTTTTTTTATGGAAAATCACTGCGTTTTTAACGCAATGATATTAAAATGGAAACGATACCTATACAGACACACGAAATGCCACGGTATCGTAAATTACGGGGCTAAATTTAAGTATACAGTGCGAGAAATAAGTAAATAAGTTTTCTATACAAAATAATCATGTTTAGGGATCAAAATCTCTTTTTCTAGCGATTCGATTGTTATGGAATTTTGGCTGCAACCTTAAAATAACTACAATTTTGGCTGGAATAATAGATCATCCAATAAATATAAAGACACTATTTCCATATAAAAATGTGTCTTTATATTTATTTGATTCTGAAAAGTCGATACGTTAAACGTTTTCATGGATGATGATTTACATTTCAAGCCAAAATTCCATAACAATCGAATCGCTAGAAAAAGAGATTTTGATCTCTAAACATGATTATTTTGTATAGAAAACGGCTCTGTCTTTATACTTATTTCTCGCACTGTAGTTTAAGGCGAAACTGGAAGCATTTCCTCATTTTTTTAGTTTTTGATCTTTTATAAAATAACGTAGCAATATTTTCAAAATCGGTTTTCGTACACATGTAGAGTACGGATCAAGAAATCTTCTGATTATTTTTCAGGTAATGATAACTTCGAACCCCAAGGATTTGTCCAAGAATTGTCGGAAAGAATTTCCAGTGGGAGGAGAAGCAGGAGCAAATTTAAATTTTGGAGAATATTTTAGGATAAATACGAAACTTTAGACTGCTTCAAAAAATATGAAAACACATTATTTAACGAATAAAACATATCATTTTGATGCTGTCATCTACAGAGGGTGCCCAAAATGTTTGGGATAGGCATCTTTTTTTCTCCCTCAAAAATATTCAACATGCTGTAACTTTTCATAGAGTGCATCAAAAATTCTCAAATTTTGACTGTTTGTCAACCTATTACATGTGCATCTCTGGTAAAAATTTGCGCCTGATTGGTTAATCTTTCGCGAAGCTAGAACCGTTCTCGTAAATCACTACTTTTTAGAAAACCAATTTTTGAACTGTCATATCTCCGAAACCAGTGAACCGAATCGAATGAAATTTTGAACGTTTATCAACAATATATTGATACTTCATGAGACATTGTAAAATGTAATATGTATTTTCTCACGACGAATAAAGTTATACCGGTTTGACATTTTCACCCATATAGAGAAAAATAAGTCAAATTTACAATACCACACAAAAATTACAAAATGTGTTCTTGCTTCAATCCAAATATGCTCTAAAATATCTTTAGAACAAAAGTAAAAGTTCTTTGGATATCAAAACTAAAATTAAATGACATTGAAGTAAAAAAATCACATTTTTTCGATAAAAAATCCAAAAAGTGTCAATCCATGATATCTTTTTTAATGTTTAAAACGTACCTAAGTTTTTATAACTTGTGAAGCACTAATATATTGTTGATAAACGTTCAAAATTTCATTCAATTCGGTTCACTGGTTTCTGAGATATGACTAGGCTGACCATACGTCCCGTATTTAACGGGACAGTACCGTTTTTGTGACCTTTTAGAGTTGTCCCGTCGTATTGTGGGAAAAGGCCAAAATGTCCCGTATTTTTCGGAAAACGAGCATTCTAAGGAGTGTATCGTAAAGTAGTTGAAAATGTTTACAATAGCCTCAAAAATAGTTTTATACAACTTTTGAGTAATTTTATTTTTGGAGATACTGTATAAATCCTTGAAAAAAGAAATGGCTTTTATGATTTTCTAAAAATGTTATTTCAACTGGGTTAAAAACTAGATTACTGAACACATGTTTTTAAATTTTTGCACACCTTCTTAAAATTTGAAATTGCGAAAAAAGTTCGATAATGATCGAAAATTATTAACTTTTTTGTGCGAATATAATAAGCTCCAGAATCCTCATGATATAGGCAAATTATTTTTTTCAAGATAAATCTCCACTGCATTTAAGCGCAATTCTTAAAAATGAAAAAAGGCCATTTTTGAGGAACCCCTTTTTTCTATGCCCCTACATATCATGTTTACGCAAATAAAAAATACATAAAACGAAAAATTCGCATTTTTTTAAATAGGGTATGTTTTTTATTTTATGGACGAGTAGCTTAGAGCAAAAAAATAGAATTTTATAACCTTTTAAGATATTAGAAGCAGAGCTTCAAAGTTTGACAAAAAATAGACGTTTTTTGGAATGGACCATTTTGTAGATATAGGAGATTTTTCTATCGAAAATATGAATTTTGAAAGTCGGTGTTGAATGATATGTTATGTGTACATAACTCCTAACAAGCATCATTTTTTTCCAGATTTTTCATCGTACAAATTTTATTCACTACAGATTTTTGAAATGTTGAAAAATCTTAACAAAATTGCATTTTGTGAAAATTTTTATTTTGTGAGGTGTATTCATTTAACCATATTTTCAATAATACTGATTATTTTCCAAATTTTTCCAAGCTGTTCCAAACTTAACTATATTGTGAAGATTTCATAGAAGAATCGAAATGAAAAGACCAACCCAGCTTCGAGATAGGGCATCCTGAACATTTTCAACTACTTTCCGATACACTCCTTAGTGTTAACAAAAAAAGTTAAGTTTAACTTATTAAGATAATGTGTCGACATATTTTCCTATCTTTACTCTTTTCAATGAAACAGATATTTCTTGATTAAGAAATAAAGGTTCATCCTGTTTGAATTTCGAGTTAATATTAATGATTTGAAGTATCAGAAATATTTCCTAAGAGCTTACTGAAATTCACAGTTCAATAAGTTTTTCGTGCTTTTATTCAAATTCTCAACAAGTTTAAAATGTAGTTTGTGAAGGGTCAAGCTATAATTTTGAATTACTTTAGTATATACCCTTTAGATTATTCAGCAATTCTACAGAAATTTACTGGAATAAAATGTAAATTTCGCTATATTTTCTAAGTCAACGAATAATTTTTAATGGAAATTATTAAGTGATGTATAAAAGAGTTGAAGATAAACAACATAATCATTCCAAAAACGTGATTTTTTCGGGAGCTTTTATGACATCAACAGTTTTTACATGATTAGAGATCTCAGACTTAAAATACAAAAAATGAAAATATCTGTTGAAAGAATCTCATTCATGTCTACTAAAATAGTTGCCCATAAATATAAAGAAAAAATAAAAATAGAACTAACTACGGCTATCATAATGTAATTGCATTCAAAAATAAACATACAGAATGTTTATCATTTTCAGTCATTCTTCAATTGCAAAAAAAAACTTTTAGTCAAAAATAATAGAATAAAGAGGCGATGAAAGTCCCTTTTTTTTTGTTTTATAATTATTTAACTTTTGCACGATTTAGCTTTTGAAAAATTCGATTGATTCCTTATTAAGTAACAATAACAGCTGAATAACAGTTAATTCAGCCAATTTCTTTTAAATCAAGTTTAAGAGCGGATTATTCGTCTGTTGTACAGCAATCATGTTTGTTACGTTATATTATAACATAATTTTAAAGATAACTCTAGACGTCTCAAAACTTTGTTTACACTCGCAGATTTTATTCATATGTATTTTGCTTTCATAAGTGTACACAAATTTGTATATCTGAGATCTTTTAGAACATTTTGTATGTCCCGTATTTTATGCTCATGTGTCCCGTTTTTATCGTGTTACTATCTGGTCAGCCTAGATATGACAGTTCAAAAATAAGCTGTCTGAAAAATAGTGTTTTACGAAAACGGTTCTAGCTTCGCGAAAGATTAATTAATCGGGTTCAAATTTGTATCAATGATGCACATATAGGGTCTTGTACCATTTGGGCAGGTGTACCTATTTTGGGCACTTGCCGCTATAACTACGTCAATTTCAAACGGATTGATTTGAATTTTTGTATAGAATTAGGCACGTACACTATCTAACTCTATACAAAAACTCAAATCAATCGGTTTAAAATTTACTTAGTTATAGCGGCAAGTGCCCAAAATAGGTACACATGCCCAAATGGTACAAGACTAATAGGTTGACAAACAGTCAAAATTTGAGAATTTTTGATGCACTCTATGAAAAGTTTCAGGATGTTGAACTTTTTTGTGAGAGAAAAGAAAGTTGCCTATCCTAAACATTTTGGCCACCCCCTGTATTTCTTTCACAATATAGTTTGTTTTGTTTCACACTTTAACATTTCATTCCAACTGTCTTGATATTTTCAAGAATAGGGTAGCGAACCACTTGGGCAGCGGCCGGTATTTTGGGAATTCTTCGCTATGACGCAGTCAATTCCAAACCAATTGACTTGAAATTGTGTACACGGCTAGATACTATACGTATCTCATCGCATTCCAAAAATTGTGTCAATTGGTTCGGAATTGGCTGAGTTATAGCAGAAAAGTGCCCAAAATAGGACCCCTGTCGAGATGGTTCCACTTCCCTAGTTAAGTTTTCTCAATATATACTCCAAACTTTTATTTACCCAAAGGTGTTTTATAATTATTTATTTATCACTAAACACTAACAGTTATACAACTCCTTACAATACTAACTATCTGAATAAGTTGTCAAAGGAATGATTCCATAATAAATTGAAAAATAATCCATTTGTCGCAAACACCTCAAAGTTAAATTTTCGCGCAATAAAAAGTTGCAGTCACTTTAAGTGACTTTCCCAATTTTCAACAATTTTTTATTTAATTTTTTTTGCGTGAATGTCTATAAAATTAGATTTTAGATGATCTAGAAGAACTTTTTTATTTACAAAATCATGCATCATTTCTTTGATTTTTTGGTTTATTTTTTTAACTGAAAAAGCGTTTTTATTGTCCAAATAAAAACCTTACTACCTATTCGTTCAAAAAGTCATTTTTTATAATACTTTGAAACAAGAACTGCCAAAACATGATGTAAAAGTTTGACTTTTTCATGTAGAGTTAATGTTTAGGAATATTTTTGAGCATTGTTTACTCGAAATCAGATACCAAGCATAGGCATTATTATAAGCGTTTTTGAAACTTAGTGAGTTTTTTTCTCAAAAATTGGGTTTCCTTGCATTTTAAACATATTCTTTAAATCAGTGCAAAAATTGAAGTTTTAAGCTTTCTATTATTATTTAGAAAAGAAAAATCATTTTAAGACCGAAACTATGCAAGTTAGCCGAAATTCTCATTGATCTTATAAAATACGTGTTTTCAACGGGGTATGAAATGTCTCCATTTGAAACAATTTTCTAAAGGTACAGTTTGTTCGCAACATTTTTAAGCAACTAAAACATTTGTAAAAACACGCTAAAACATTTGAAATTTGACATAGATACTGTTGAAAAGTTATCGGGCCCTAAAAAAATTTTGAGTAAAAAGAAGAAAAATATAAAAGAAATCTAAAAAACAAATAACTTTGGAAAAAATGATGTTTAAATAGGCTAACTCGCCAATTGTTGCACACCTCATAAAAATTGCATGGAGTGTGCAATAATTGGCGAATTTTCAAGGTGTGGAACAATTGGCAATTTTCCATAATATTTTGTTTAATTCATTTAGAAAAAAATCATGAAACAAGATCGCAAATCGGTAGAAAATTAAGAAAGTTATGGCATTCAAAGTGAAAGGATCTACTTACTCGAAAATTTAACTAAGAGGCGTTCACGAAAGCATTAGCACACAATGAGGAGAAAGCTAGTCCCTAGCTCATCTGTTGGTTATTTGTGTAAATGCAGTTATCCTTGCAATAACAGAGGAACAACCGCGGGCGGTCAATCATGCTCATGCTCATGCTCAATTTAACTAAGAGGCGTTCACGCACCTCTAAATCTAACTCAGAGGTTTTTCTTTTTGTGTGATTTTGATCCAGAGCGGTGCAAATACAAGGTTCCAACAACTTTTCAAAATAAGCCGCATTTTAGTGAACATTCCCTTTCGCACAGGAACATTTTCGCAATTCTTGAGAAAGATTCAATCGAATGAAAATGAATTCCAAAACCATTCTTCCTTCTGATGGTATCCCGCTAGCGATTTTCCTGACGAAATGCGCAAAAAATACAATATTTAAAATGTTGTAAAAGGTAGTTTTTAAAGAATTTTTTAGAAATACAGTAGGAATTCAAAAACGATCAATTTTAGTACAGTAAGACAATCAATTTATGGTAGGATTTCATATCCAGAAATCTAATGAGGATTTCTAGAAAACTTTCGGTGGAATAAGGAGTGTATCGGAAAGTAGTTGAAAATGTTCAGGATGCTCTATCTCGAAGCTGGGTTGGTCTTTTCATTTCGGTTCTTCTATGAAATCTTCACAATATAGTTAAGTTTAGAACAGCTTGGAAAAATTTGGAAAATGTTTAGTATTATTGATAATATGGTTAAATGAATACACCTCACAAAATAAAAATCTGCACAAAATGCAATTTTGTTAGGATTTTTCAACATTTCAAAAATGTGTAGTGAATAAAATTTGTACGATAAAAAATCTGGAAAATATTGATGCTTGTTAACAGTTATGTACACATAACATATCATTCAACACTGACTTTCAAAATTCATATTTTTGATAGAAAAATCTCCTATATCTACAAAATGGTCCATTCCAAAAAACGTATATTTTTTGTCAAACTTTGAAGCTCTCCTTTTAATATCTTAAAAGGTTATATATTTCCATTTTTTGCTCTAACTTACTCGTCCATAAAATAAAAAACATACCCTATTTGAAAAAATGCGAATTTTTCATTTTATGTATTTTTATTTGCGTAAACATGATTTGGAGAGGCATATAAAAAAGGGGTTCCTCAAAAATGGCCTTTTTTCGTTTTTAAGAATTGTGCTTAAATGCAGTGGAGATTTTTCTTGAAAAAAAATAATTTGCCTATATCATGAGGATTGTGAAGCTTATTATATTTGCACAAAAAAGTTAACAATTTTCGAACATTATCGAACTTTTTTCGCAATTTCAATTTTTAAGAAGGTGTGCAAAAATTTAAAAACATGTGTTCAGTAATCTAGGTTAAAACCCCAGTTAAAAGCACATTTTTAGAAAATTATTAAAGCCATTTCTTTTTTCAAGGATTTATACAGTATCTCCAAAAATAAAATTACTTAAAAGTTGTATTAAACTATTTTTGAGGCTATTGTAAACATTTTCAACTACTTTACGATACACTCCTTATCCGACAGCTTCCACGAAGTTTCAAAAGATGGTATAAAAATCACGACACAATTTCTTTCATAAAAGCATATTACGTTGAAATGACTATCTCAGTCGAAATTTTGAAACGACCGAATCATTTAATAAAAACTTTATTCTAAATTTTTCGATTTCGTCGGAATTATCTGTATAGGAAATTATCAAAATGATGATTGAATACATTCAATTTTTCTCTTAAATTTTGTCAGAGCATAAGTATTAAATTCTTTCAAATTTTTTAATAACTTTCTCTTGAATTTCCGCCAAAGCTAAATCATTATTTTATCCACTCCAGGGAGGGAACTGGCATAGGTTTTGGCCAGTCTAAGGGAAATCATCAATTTCCGCCTAGCTTTGCTTATATATATAGTTATCATCTTGATCATGGGAAATTGTTTCTAATCTACGCACAAATACGAAGCGTGAACTTTCGTGTGAATCCGTAAGCAAAATATTTTTTTTTATTTCAACTTTTTCCCTATGTCGGTACCACTGTGCTCCAAGGTAAAAGTAGCACTTTTTGGTGCGGTGGTGATTGAAGGTAATCATCAAGGTTTTGATTCGATGCAATTGTGTGGTTCGCTCCGGTCCGGACCCGGCATATGTGCTGTGCACTAAGCACATGAGAGGTGCGGTGCGAACTCGTGCGTAGATGTTGTTTATGTTTACCCGCACAACGCTTGGACCGGGGATGATGGTGCGACGACGTATGTCAATAACCGATCAATTATTGAAGATCGAACCATAATAGATTTTCGGCAGATAAATAAAGCATATATTGAATCATGGGCAGTGAATCCACTATGAATAAGCTTGAAACGGCAAACATTTTCATATTTATTATAGAGGCAACATCCGAGAAGTGTTTTTTTTATTTCGATTAAATGATCTGGTTATCCATAATTATAACTAATGATAAAGCTTGGAAGAAAAATAATATTTGGGTAATACAATACCCTATCCCCTCCCCTTCTTTCAATTTGTTATAAACCAAATACCACCCATTATTCCGCAGACCTCCACCCGAGGGCTAGACATGCGGCGGAATTTGGAAGTTGACCACTCGGTTAATGGAAGCTACGCGACGGATTTGTTCAACGGTGAAGCGGTGCGGCTCATACGGGAGCACGATCAGAAGAAGCCGCTGCTGTTGGTTCTGACACATTTGGCACCGCACACCGGTAACGAGGACGATCCGATGCAGGCGCCCGCCGACGAGGTGGAGAAGTTCGACTACATCCGAGACGAGAAGCGGCGAGTGTTGGCGGGTAAGTGCGAAGATGATGCTTGGCCTAGGTGTATCTAGGCAATTAAATTATGAAATCTGATAGATCTATCAATAAAGGGTTGATTCGACGTTTGTATGGCGCAAAACTGAGATTACGCTTATGCTTGATCAATTCAATATTAGACATTAACAATAAATAACAGCAATTCACTATACAGAAAACCTCATATTTGGCAAATAATTTACCTAGGCTTTAACAAGGATTTAAACGTTTTTATGTAGGTCACAAAAATAAATCTTTCCTTTTTTATAGTTTTACTCACTACTTCTACTTTAAAGTCTAGTAGATGGGTTTTGTTACACGGTGCCAAACCACCCTTCAGGGAATTGCATGCATACATAAAAATTGAAAAAAATGAGAATAATTATGGAATTGCAAGACGTCGGAAAAAATGTGGAAAAAAGTTGAGAAAAATATTTTTAATTGGGAAATTAAATTTTAAATAGTTCTGAATTGCAAAATGATTCAAATCAACCTAAGTTTTTGTGTTGAGAAATGAAGAATGATTTGATAAAACTGATGCTTCAATCATTTATTTAGGCAAGTTTGAAGTAATACCAAAAATATTTAAAAATCTCTAAGATATCGATCTTTGAAAAAAAAAATGCGAGCATCTGTACAACTGCGGAACTTGAATCAAGCTCCAATCTATGAAAATGATTATATGCTTCTTCTTCTTCTTTGTGGTTCGACGTACGAATTGGAACCTGGCCTGCCTCTCATAAACTTAGTTTTCTTAGAGCAATTCCACAGTTATTAATTGAAGGGCTTTCTTTGCCTGTCATTGCATGAATTTGTACATTGTGTGGCAAGTACAATGATACACTATGCCCAGGGAGTCGAGAAAAGTTTCCCGAATGAAAACGGGAATCGAACCGCCGTCTCCGGATTGGCGACCACTACGCTAACTGGAGATCATATGCTATCAGTTTTAACCCTCTAATACCCAAATTTTTGATTTTGATTTAAATATCATTTTTCGTCATCTAAAATCGATTTAAACATGTTTTAGAAGATGATTCTTTTTAATTCTCGATTTCGTGAATTTTAGTTTTTGATTTTTCTAATTTTTATTTTTGAACATCCCCACACTTATATTTTTCCTGGAAGCCAATTTGGGGAACGGATTTTTTTAGATGAAAACATTTTGAGATTTTATGATTATTGTTGAAATATTCATGTTTTAATTTTTTTCACAGAAAATTTTATTTTCCGTGTAATTTTAAGGAAAATAATTTTAGAGTGTATTCGATTCCCTTAAACTATTAAGCAAGGATAGAATGATTTGGGAAAAATTTAAAATATGTTAATTGTAGCGATTCAATACAAAATAAACAATGACTTCTAAAAGGTGACTAAAACATCAATTTTTCAATGATTTTTAAAAAATATAAATATTATTTAAAATACACCAAAAACTATTTTGAAGTATACAGAATAGTCCTAAATATCAGCCAAAAATATAAAAAAATTGATTTTCCACGAAACAAAAATTACAAAAATGCTCAAACTATACCCCGTCTAAAGGCGGGATTGTGTATTAGAGGGTTAATACTTCTTGCGAACTTTTCTATTGTCAATTACTTGAGTTGTTGAAACACATCATCAGTCGTAATTTCTTAATGGTTTTTTAACATACTTTTATTAATTTTGTTTTACGAAATAGCACTTTACACTTTTACATAGTTTAAAATTACCTTTTCAAAGTAATCTCATAACATGAAACATTTTCAAGACGCTCTCATTATGCATCCATAACGCATTTGTTGATCACTGGCATAACCTATGCTGCTAGAATAATTGCCAAATTTATGTTTAATTTCAATCATGCATGGGCACACAGGGCTATTCCAGGAGGTTTGAGGGGATTTTACATTCCAGGGACGTTTACAGCCCCACGGGTCTTAAGGGGGTTTCATGAGCGTTTCATGCGATTGCGGGGGTTTCAGAAGATAATGCGGCTTCAGAGGCGTTTCAGGAGGTTTCAAAGAGTCTTTGAAGCATTTCAGAGGTATTCCAGGGTATTGCAATAGCGTTCCAGGAATCTTCAAAAGGTTACAGAGGCGTTCCAGCTCCAGAGAGTTTCATGGGCGTTGAAATTTCATTGGTGTTCTAGAAAGTTTCCGGGAGTCCCAGGGGTGTTCCAGAAGTGTTCAAATACTTTCAGAAGCGCTCCATGGGGTTTCGTGGGCGATCCAAAGGGGCTTTATAGTGGTCTCAGAGTATTTCATCGGGTTTCAGAGGAATTCCGGGAGGTTAGAGGGGGTCCCAATGTTGTTCCAGTGTTGTACTAAGGAGTATCAGGAGCCATTCCATGGGGTTTCATGGACGTTTCAGGATGTTTCAGCGGATTTCAGGGGATGTCAGAAGCGTCCCAGTAAAATTAAGGGGTGTTCCGGTTTGTAAAGTTCCATTCTGTTTTCAAGTAACGGTTTAAGTGCCAACTTTAAAAAACGACCGTTACTCCGTCAAGTACCTAAAACTAAGACAGCAAATCAAATCAACTCCGCAAAATAGGAATAAATATTCTAAAATTAAACTAACCTAGTCAAATAACTTATTCAAAATTGATTAGCGTGACACAAGAAAAGTGAAGTACAAACTAAGTTCGAAGTAATTTTATTCAGATAAGTAATTCAACACTCGAACGCGGTGTTAATTCAACTAAATCATTCGAGGCAATCTAGTTTGTATGTACATCGGGAGTTTAAACTCCAAATTTAAAGCAAACAAGATTTAATCCAATTAATCTTTAAATGAATACGGTGACGTCACGTTACCATGATGCAATCTGACAAGATCTGACCTGGTTGTTATCAACGAATCCAATGACGGACTTCTCTTGAGGTCCACACGTGGTTCAACAAAGCTTTAGCTTCATCCGTATTTAACGACCGGGCCTCAGACTTCAAGTCATTAATTATGGGCTATACCACAATATTCCTAAATACTGGAAGCAGTGGTGAAAAGGATTTACAATAAGGAATGAAAAGAGAGAGAGGCGTTCCAGGAGGCGTCCAGGTGGTTTCAGCAGCGTTCCATGGGATTTTAGTGACGTTTCAGGAGCGTTCCAGGGGCCTTCAAGTTCAATGAGTTCCAAGAGCATTCCTGGAAGTTTCAGGGATGTTCCAGAGGGTATCCAGAGCGTCCCAGTGGCACTCTAGGACTGTTTCATGGGGTTTTAGAGGCGTTCCAGAATGTTTTATGGACGTTTCAAGGGATTTCATGGGCGTTCTATGGGGTTATCATTGGGTTTCAAGGGCGCTCCAGGAGATATATCCCTAATACATATCATCTGAAATCCTTGAAACGCCTTGAAGGCCCCTTTTTTCATGAATCCTTCCCGAAACCCCTCCGGAACCCCCTGACAATCCTTGAAACTCCTCTAAAACATCCCTGGAACTCCCTTAGAAGCCCTAAGGAACCCCCTGGTCATAGAAAATGGAATTTGATTTCCTTTCATTGAATTCAATGGGAAGTATAAGTAATGACTGGATCTAGACGTTCATTATGTATTATCTACTACCGTGTAATTAAGCAAAGAAAACCAAATATAATCAAACATTGCATTACTAACTGTTCAACAATTGACAATTGACCCTACTTTGGATATCAATCGACAAAATTCTAAGGAAAATTTAAATGAAATATTCTGGGAGTTGTTTTCTAAAAGTACTTCTTAATTTAATATTCCTTTTTTCATAGGCTGTGTAAAATTTTTATACTTATAGTTTTTTTTTTCAGTATTAGATTCAAAGGAGTTTACTAAAAGTTACTACAAAGTAGAATTTCGAATATATATAACTACAAAAACGAAATATCAGCAAATTTAAAAGGGTAGTTCGGCTGGGTGGCTCCAGAAACATACTCCAGAAATTATATTGGGAGAAACTTGAAAATTCGAATACACAGGAATTGGCAAATTGGGAAATACAATTGTGGAAAAAACACTCTGTGCCTTCGAATTTTCAGTACGATTCGACGTACCAGTAAATTGGTATAAACCTGTAAAGGACAACAGAGACATGTGTACCTGTGTACCCTAGTTGCGTTTCATTGGCGCAGTTCATCGCTTGAGCGTGCGACTGAATCAAGCTCTCGACGCATGCTAAATAGACACCTTCAACACATACGGTTCGGAACCTAGATATGCAAAGTACGAGAGTAAGTATCAGTACTATAAAAACAAGTCGCTATCACTTGTATAATTAGATGCAAATAGGAGTGTTCATTGTGTGGGCTCAGAGTCAGTTTGGCTTTCTATTTCTCAAAATCGTTATCTGTTCTGTGGCTTAGATGGTTAAAGCACCGGTCTATCGAATGCGGAGTAGTGGGATCGAATCCCACCAGAACACATTTTTTTTCACAATTTTATCTCTTAATTTGCCAATTAATCATTCTGCTGTGTCTTCGAATTTTCAAGTTTGTCCCAGTACGTTAATTGGCACAGGCCTGTAGGGTGCCAGTACCAGTTATCGCACTACCTAAGGAAAACTATTTCTACAAAAATAAGAAAAAGCCCGCCGAATGTCATCGATATGTCAAATGATTGATAAGTTTTCATACTTTACAGGAAAAACATGTAAAACGGAACCAAAACTACTTTAAGTATTTATTACGGCGTGTTTCAATGATAGGAGCCCTGAACCAGTTATGGACACATTTGTCAATTTGTGTTCCATTTCACACTATTTCCAGGCATTCCTTATGGGATTAGCCATCATATCTGGTACACTATGGCGGAATAGGGTGCAAGAAAGTCGAAAAGTTAAGAAAATTATTAAGTTCCATCATAATTTGAGCAAATTGTGAAGTTTGAATGATTGCAAACATTTTTTAACGTAATCTGTTGTTTACGATTTTTTTATTGTTGTTTTGCGTCATTAAAGGATAAAAACCAACTATGGCGAATTTGAGGTGCTATAGCCATAACTGGTACACTGAGCCTAAAGGGCAACATAGAGTTGCAAATTCTTTTGGAAACTTCTTCGGAAATTTCTTCAAAAATATCTGTAAATTATTTAGCCAACTCCTTTAAAATTTCTTTTAAAAAATTCCTTTCGAAACTGCTTTGTCTATTTTTTTTGAAATTACTGGGTAATGCTATTATAGATCAGCGATTAAAATTTCTCTCAGTGTTTTTATTTTATTTTTTTTCTGAATGTTATTCAAATATGTATCCTCAAATATCTTCAAGGACATCATTTCAATCCAAGCAACCGTTTCTCGAGTTACAAAGTTTTAAATAAAAAATAGATATTTTTATAAGTCCTTTTTCAAGGTTAGGTGAAGAATGATGCAAAAGAAATAACATGAACGAAATTTTTGGAAAGAGCTCAAACATGAGAAAAATTTCATTTACGTATTTCTTTATTTATAAATTCAGCATAAAAAAATACCGAACTCCATACTGAGCAACAAAACCCTTATCTATGCCACTGCATTTGTTTTTTTTTCTTCGATTCAGCAATGATCTCCAAAATCGATGAAGGAGTTGGTCAGATAGTGCAAACCCTCAAGGAACGCGACATGCTCGATAACTCCATAATCCTGTTCTACGCCGACAATGGGGCTCCAACCGTAGGAATGCACGCAAATTCCGGCTCCAACTTCCCATTGAGAGGAGTATGCTTTTTACTTATTCGAGCACCATGTGCAGCTGTAAATTGAATAACGACCGTTTTTCTTGCTTTCAGCAAAAGTACAGTCCTTGGGAGGGAGCCGTCCGGACGGTGGCCACCGTCTGGAGTCCCCTGTTGAATCTGACCGCCGGACGGGTTTCGGACCAGTGGATCCACGTGAGTGATTGGCTGCCAACGTTGGCACATGCAGCCGGAATCGAAGGCATTCCCATTGGGAGCGAAATAGATGGGCGCAATCAGTGGGAAGCGTTAAAAAATCCCGCAATCAGCGTCAGGAATGTGGTAATGAATAACATTGACGAGTTGCACCAGTACAGTAGTTATAGTAGGGGCGGTTGGAAGTACGTAAATGGGACATCGTGGGAGGGTAAGCTCGATAATTGGATGGGCGAGTTGGATGGCGAAGATGAGTTGAGCGAGGAGGAGTATGTGGTGCGGCTGGCGGGATCGGTGGTTGGGCGAATGATGCCACTGGATTTGGAGCATGTGGCTCGTTTGAGGCGTGACGCGACTGTGGAGTGCGAAGTGGAAGGTGTGGGAAAAGCTTGCAATCCGAAGAAATCCGCATGCTTGTTCAATTTGTTGGAAGATCCCTGCGAAAGAAACAATGTAGCGTCGGAACACTTGGATATTTTGGAAGAACTGAGGGCGGAGGTACAGCGGTACCGGCAGACGGCTGTTGAACCACGGAACAAACCAGCTGATCCTCGGTCGGATCCTGGATTCTACAATAATACTTGGACTTGGTGGCTGGATGAGATTGATTCTCAGTCGAGTATGTACATGTTCCCTCTGTTGATAATTGTGATTTCCGTTGCTCTGGTTGCGTTGCTTCTTTTATTTCTACGACCATTTAAGTAGAATAAATCAATAGTGTAAGAAGAATACTAATGCAATTGTTTTCATCCGAAACTCTTCCTTTCAACCGGCTCGCACCATCAAATGACAATGGCTCTGAACTTGAACTTCCGCTTGCCACGCCACGGACGGCGGCATGCAGGAAGCAGCAAACAATTCAGCAACAAGACAACGACCCTTATCAATGCGCGCTTCCGACCTGCATACAGCACAGACAAACAGACGATATGTGCACTAAAACAGCGACAAGACACGATTTATGGCGGTGGGTGCGATTAATCGGTGGTGCCGACAGTAAAAAAAAAACTGAGTCCATACTGGCGGGCGTTGGCGTAGCTGGAATGTTTTTAGGGATAGGAGGTGCAAAAGTTCTGTTTGTACATATTTCTGTACGAAGAAATTGACGATCAATAATTAGGCTGGGCCCATAAAATCGAAGCGATATACAATCCACGTGCGGGTATTCAGCAAGACCACAATGAGAGTGACGGCTTCGATTTTCGGTCAGTCCACAAAATTTTCGTAATAAAAATTCCCTCTGGTGATGCCACCAGTTTTGGTAAGCTCACACTTGAAGCTCACTCACGAGCCGCTCCTATGTGAGCAATCTCTGAATCATTTTGTCATGTGCGACATTTTCAAGGGAAATTACGCTATCACGCACGAGTCGAGCGCCGATATCTCATTCGTTTGTAAAACGAATCCAAATCAATTTAACCCTCCTAAGATTTTAAGTTCTTAGCACCACGCAGGCATAGTGTACGTTCAGTGTATCTGTCTGGATCATATAAACCCCATCATATTACTGGGGTTAAATCAAATTCATTGTTGTTGTACGAAAGATTACGTCTTATTCTATCATACAATCCTCAAAACTTTGATATACCGTAAAATGGGGTGTTAAGAACTCATGGGGTGTTAAGGGATTCATCTTTACACACTACTTTGAAAAATCGACAAACCGTATAAAAATTGATTTACTAATTCCAAATTTGCTTCAAATGTGTGTTGGAAATAAAGGCATACTATAAGGATTACCACTCATGAAAATACGTTTTTAACTGGACACCAGACATCAAAAATAGAACGGCATTGCTTTCTCTCAATTTCGCTACCATTTAAACATTAATTTGTGAGGTTAGAAATATTATTAGGAAAAATATGTGGGTAATCGTAAAGTGTTCTACAACTCATTTCAAACGAAACTAGGGTAAAATATTTGATGTAGCTAAGGTGGTTTTCAAACACAAACATTTTTTGTGAAAAAAGTTTAGTTTCATAAACTGGTGGGGTGTTAGGGAATCAAATTTCTCATATAACTTTTTTATTTGTATCATGAAGTTTTGAGACGATTGATTCATTGTATAGCAGTTACTATTCTGAATGACGTATTATGGATTTCATTTTTGGTCATAGACATCCCAACCGCTGCTATGGATGATAAATTCAACTAATGCAATATAGATCTTTAGAAACTAGTGTTAGATTGATACATATAATTAGAAATGTGGTCAAATATTTATTACTCAATGCCGCAGTTGTCCCCTTTTTACAGAAGTTTGCGTTCTTAAGGGTTTTTTATCTTTCAACGAAGGCGTATTCTTCAAAATATATTTTCCGTCTGTTTTCTTATTTAAATATTATTAATGACTGCCGCTAAAACGTGACAGCTTTTTGAAAATGTGGAATATGCTCACTTGTTCCATATATTATGTAAACCAGACTGCCACTAACTCGTGCAAAAGAAAATATTTATAAGATGAATCATGGCCGCTAAAATATCTCAGAATCTATAATACGACCTATCAGCGATGTTACAGAGTAGAAATATCAGCATTGAATACACAGTTTACACCCTCAGCCATCTAATGATGCTTGCATTTAAAACATTTCAATATAAATGAGTTTTTAAGTGAACAAAAAACTGTAAATACACATCATTAGTTTGCAACCTATTGGTAAGCCTGAGTAATTCAATTTGGTTACTCTAAATAGTAACTATGAATAATGTGTTTATTACAATTTGAATCCACTCAAGTACAATTGACGGTATTTTTCCAGATTTCGAGGCTTTAACAAAAAAAAACTCATATACAAAGATAGATGACAATGAAGTTGTCCCTGCACCTTCAGGACTATGATAATCTTTTTCGGTGATGTTCAAGCAACATTACAGTCACTGTTTACAATCAAACAATTTTTATCTCTCTTTGAAATATAAGAACTTTTACATTCATTCCCTTAAATTCCTTAATACCTCATTTTCGTATTTTCCAAAAAATCGCACATTTTGTTAAATATCTTCAATTGTTCCAAAAAATCGTCAAATTTTGTAATCTATATGAGTAACGGGCAGCAAGACAATGATCGGACTGCTTTTCCTGAAAGTTTTAAGAAGTAGAACCCATGAATTAATGGGGACGAATTTTTTTTCTGTCCCTTAACACCCCATTTTACGGTAAATAATAAGAAAACCAAGAAATTAAGGACAAACGTCTTGACATCCCGCTTCAACAGTGCATCAAAACTTCAAACGCACAAAACTCAAGAAGCAAGCGTTACACAACAAAGCATTTTATTATTCTGTTCTTGCACACTTGTAATAAGCTTAAAATAAGAAGATCAGGTGCGCTCGTTTTGTTTACAAAGAGATTTGTGCCCTCGAAATCGTGAGTAGGTGCCAAAGTCGGCCATTGTGGCGGCCATGTTCGGATTCTAACAAGTCTGTCCTTAAGCAATGAGTGAAATCATGAGTCAACTCATGCATGAATTTTTTCGGCAGTGAGTTTGTCGAGTGTGGGAAGTCGCACGTTAAAGAACTTAATCATGAGTGTTTCCGCCATGTTGTTTTGATTATAGGATTCGACTGGATGACTGTTGATTTTTCCTAGAGAATTTCGGCTTGCAGTCTGATAAATTGCGTTGATTAATTGTTTATCATCGCCGACGTTTCGGTCCGGCTATTGGACCATCTTCAGGGCCTAAATATTTTATTAAAATTGGCACAAATTAACATTAAACACATAAAACTACATTACACAAACTCACTCGATACGCTAATCAACAAGTTACACAATTTTGTTCAAATTTAAAACTGTCGGGTTGAAAAGGGTCACGCAATGGGCAGCCCACTGTCACCGGTGTTAGCAGACATCGTGATGGATAGCATCATCAGCAGAGCAATCAATGCAGCAAACATTCCACCGCAGCACATCCGAAAGTATTCTTCTGAAGGAACACGTAGAATAACCTTAAATCTCCTGGAAGATTCCAGGAAAGAACTTTTTTTAAGTTTCTCAAGAGGAACTTGTGAAGAATTTCAAAAAAATGAACTCTTGGAGGGGTTCTTCTTCACTTTTTAATGGTCATCCCAGCTTACTTCTCACTCACGTTTCATCCTTTCCAATTGACTTTTCACTCCGAACATCATCACGTTCTTCGCTTTTCACTGCTCATTCCATACTGTTCACTTATCATTCTTCACTGTTCATTCCTCGCTTCCTACCCACTCTTAACACACTTAGAAATCATCACTGCTCCTGCTCAATACTCACTCCTCATTGCTTCACACTTCCCGTTCTTCACTCAATGCTTACTTTCAACTGCTTACTTCTCACTCTCGCCTCATCCCTTACTCTTCACTTCACACTTTTAATTAGTCCATTAGTTCCTCACTTCTTACTCCTCACAACTTCACTGTTTATTCCTTACATTCCATTTCTTAATATTCACTGTTCATTCTTCAGTTACCTTTTCTCCAGAGCGTTCATGATTAACAAAATATTTAATCATGATTAATCATTGATGATTAAAATTCTAATTTCTGTGATTAATGATTAAGATTAATGATTAATTTGATTTTTAGCATGATTAATTATTAAGATTAATGATTAAATTTGGTTTTATCTGTGATTAGTGATTATGATTAATGATTAAAAATAGCTCATTGATTAAAAATCATGTATAATCATGATTGATTATTCACAAAAAAAAAACTGGAAATGATTAATGCTAAACTAGATTTGAGTTATTTAAAAAATAGAGAAAATTGTGTATTTTCGGCAGTTTTATTCTTTTCGCCATGCGTGGTTTTTTGAAAGCTGAAGAATTGGCCTCAAATCCTTCCCAACCAAGCTGAATTCTACGACCAAGTTTCAGTAAGTTTGTCCAACAAAAACCGCTCATGACGAGGAAAATAAAACTGCCGATAATACCCATTGCCACCCTATTTGAAGTTACTAAAGTAAAGCTCCCTCTTGCTTCTGAGCATTTGAGATGAGGCCAAAGAGATTTCCAGGAAGTTCCCGTTTCAAGGGGTTATTACGGAGGATTTTGTGGGCGTTTCAATAGAATAAAGGGAAATTCAGAGGCATTTCAAGGCATTTCAGAGAGTTTCATGGACGTTCCAAGGGGTTGAAGGTTTTTTAATTGATTATGATGGTTTCAAGGGCGTTTTAATGGGATTACGGAGTTTTCATGGGCGTTTCGAGACATTTCAGGTAGACTCATCTCATCGGGGTTTCAGGAACATCTTGGGGTTTCAGAGGCATTTCAAATGGATTACCGTTTTACACTTTTTCATGTTTTTTTCTACTTAATGACATTATAATTCCCAGAGTACTGAATGGATTTCCACAATTTTTACACATAATAATCGTGAGTTGTATATAGGATGCAAAATTTGAACTAAATCCATCAATAAACAAAAATGTTGTTCATCCACCAATCGGACACATTGCACATAGAACCGGATGGGGGCTACTTTGAACACTTAACCCTTCAGGTCGCGCGCTGTTGTAAAAAGTACAACACTACCAGAAAACCTCGCTCGTTGTATACAGTGCGAGCGCGGTGCAGTTTGGTGGAGCGCGTCCTGATAGCAAACAATCAAAACTGCATTTAAAATTCCAGGATTAATTAGAAAACCACTTTGTACCAATACCTCAGAAATCCCCAAATATCCTCTCGGACCCCATGTCATGCACCTGAGACCCAACGAAAACAATGGAAGACACCTGCGTAACGCCCCCAAAACCCACCAAAATTCCCCTAAAACTCCTTGAAATCACCTTAAATTCTCGTTGGCCCCATGTAACGCATCTGAGATGATCCGAAGCACCGAAAACGCCTGCGTAACGCCTCCGAAACGCACCAAAATGTTTTTGGAAACTTCCTGAAATGCCCCCGGAAACGCCCCTAAACCTGCTACGAAAATCAATGTCCCCGACCTGACCTACAGTTACTCCCCTGGAACCCCCTGAGACCCCCTTAAACGCCTCTAAGACCTCTTGGTACACACTGGAATGTCCCTGATGCGCCCCAGAGATCCACCAGAACTCCCTTGGAATATTCTTATTATTATTAGCTTTATTAGGGAGATTTTCAGCCCGAGGCTGGTTCATCTCCAAATGAATAGGAAAAATCTGGAGATGCCTTAAGGGCGTCAGCAGACTACAAGGTTTATAACGGAATCGAAGAATATAAGTTTACTTAATTCTACTTACATCTAGTTTCTGGTACGAGCCGTCTTTACAAAAGATAAACTGTCAGTTAATTACTAGCGGGGGTTTCCAGAGCGTTTTTCATCTCGTATTCCAATTTTATAGCATTATTGATCGGTAAATTGTAAGTGGGAGTGATTTTTTCGAACGAGGCAGAGCCGGACCAACAACGGGTGGCATCAAATCACCCATTGAAGGCCAGGATGCTCCGACGAGGCAAAAAGAAGGTTAGGGTAGTTTGGGATGGGGCTTACAGACCAGGATACCCCGACGAGGTAAAAAGGAATAGTGTCTCTGCTGGGGGATTTGAAGATAGGGCTTAAGGCACTGGAACAGTCGACCCGAAACTGCCCAAGACAGTTTAAATACTGTCATACATTCTTGCGTCTTTTAGAAAATTGATCAATTGTCTTTCGAATGATGGATCATTTTGAAGCGCCCTGACCACGTTGCCCGAGCAGAAGGGAATAGCAACAGCATAATATAATGTGTTATTTTGGAAAAATAACTGAGTAACGGAAAGAGTTATTTTCATGTTATTTACATAACATATCCTGTTCTAAACTTGTCTGTCATAAGCGGCAAAATAACAAAAATTATAACAAAAAAATATTCCTGGAAGACCTGTTTAATAACATGTTTTGTTAGTGTCAATAACAACTTAATAACAGCGATTTTTTTTAAATATTTCAATAACTAATTTTGATATGAATAAGTTATTGATAACAATCTGAAAACAAAATTTGCTTTTTTTCTGTTGCGGATAGGAACTCCTTCAAAGTCCCATATGAATTCAATGGGATACGCAACAATAGCATCTATTGTTAAATGTTTCATTCATAATTGGGACGCTATTGTTGTCGCGAGCGATTTATTATCGAAAACAGAGAGAAACAATAGTTTTCGATTATTTTCCAAACAACTTAAGATGAAAAACTACCGACGTTTAGGAGCCCTTTGATAGGTGGTTCATTGTTTATTAGATTAATTTACATTATTACCTCATTGATTGACACGTTTATCCAAGTGAATCAAAGTGGGATCGATGCAGTGAAATCAATAAAAATAAAATGTCTAAAAATAATAATCAATAGAGTTCTTCTTCTTAATGACTTATTTTTTTACATTTTTGTCGAAAAAGTGTTGTTCGTCCTTAAATTCCACCAGTTGATCCAAAATGTTTCATAAAATGGCTAACACTCTATTACACTCTCTATATTCATATTCATACTTAACTGAAATAGGGACAAAAAAAGGTATACTTTTCAAAGTGCTTATAAAACAAAAGGCTGATAAGTTGGCTCTGTCATAATTAAAACGTAATGTCAGAAAGAAGAGGAACTGTTGACAAAATAATATTTCCTCTTACAGTTCCTCACGGAATGATGTGAACAACGAAAATCTCGAATGGTGTAGTTTTGATTGCAAAACTAGTTATGTTGTAATATTAATGTTCAAATGTTTGTAAGTCTCAATAACTGAACTTGTGCTACAACAAAACATGTTATTGAAATGTCGTTTAAAGAAAATATACCAAGAGCACGATCATAACAAAATTAAATTGCCCAACAGAACATGTTATGGAACGGTGATGACTTAATAAGTTATTAAAAACAAACCGAGATATAAAAATAGATTTTGTGATTCCATTGTTATTATTTTGATATTTTCCTCTGCTCGGGTGGTGATGCCGTGGATCCTCCTGAGATCTTCGAAAGCCGGAGAGTTGCTTATTATATGCTCGGTTGTGCAATGTTCTCCGCATGATTCGCATCGTTTCGGAAGCAGGTAGTACTATCAGTCATGTTATGTGATACTCTGCTGTGCCCCGTTCTTAGTCTCGATAGCACGACCTGCTCTCGCCGTCCGGGGGGGGGGGGGGGGGGGGGGTCTTCCCACGTGTTCGTCGTATTTTTGATTTTGCGGCAAAAAAGCGTTCTTTCTTGTCGCCACTCTTGGGACCAAGCATCCCAAATCTGCTTTCTTATCCAGGCCTTGATGTCGTCTCCGGGAATTTTCCTCGTCAGTAGTGTTCCATTTCGGCCGATACTCGCTAGTGCATCCGCCTTTTCGTTTCCGGAAATTCCGGAATGGCCCGGAACCCACATGAAAGTCACGTCGGTCTGACTTCGATCCAGTGCGACCTGAATATCTTGAATGTAGGAATGCTTAATCGTCGGTGATTCAATCGCTGCCAGAACACTGGCGGAGTCCGTTACGATTAGAATCGGTTTATCAGCAGGAGATATAATGGCCGGCTGCAGCCTCAGCCGAAAAGACTGAACATACATTTGGTAGCCTGTAACATAGTTCAATTTGGTCGCCCAGTATTCCTAAATCGACTCGGTCTCCCAGTTTCGAATCATCAGTAAATCTGACTTCGTGGTACTTATAGATGTCTGCAATTCGCTCGTTAAAGTGAGCTTTTACTCTCTCAGACGTAGCATTTCTGCGAAAATTGGTTTTAATAGTTCCGTCGATTTTTGGGGGTTTGGCCGTCCAACTTCCCTTGGAATACCCTGAGGCCCCTTGGAATCCCCCTGAGACTGCCTAAAGCACTCCTGGACCTCCTACAATCCCTGAAGCCCCATGAGAGGATCCTGAAACCTGCTTAAACACTCCTGAGATCTCCTGGTACTCCCTTGAAACACCCCTGCAATCTCCTGGAACAACACTGAAACCCCTTTTTGACCCCCTGCAACCTTAATTTGCTCGTCTCTATAAACGCCCCCTGGCCATCGTTGCCATAGTTACCATCATCATAACATTTCCTTATTCCTTATATCCACAAAATTGCATGCAGGACCAGTGCTGAAAAAATAATTTCGTCATATCTAAATTCAATCACCTACAGCTCATTTTAGAAGCTGAACATGAGAATATGGTATTTGAAAAACTTGGGCGGCTAGACCAGTTCTGTAAGAAAGTCACGGAAAAGCCACCACTTTTCGAATATTTAAGGTAAATGTCACGGACCGCCTTCGAAAAATCCCAATGATATTCACGGTGAATATCATTTGGCATTTTTTCAAAGGTAGTCCGTGACATTTACATCAAATATTCGAAAAATAACGGTGTTTCAGTGACTTTCTTGCAGAATTGGTCTAGCCGCACAAGTTTGTCATATACCATATTCTCAGGTTCAGCATCTAAAATGAGCTGTAGGTAGTTGAATTTAGATATGACAAAATGAAATTTTCAGCACTGTGCAGGGCAAAAGGTACAGAAATTGAAAGTACATAAAAATAACCAGAGGACCAGAGCCATGTTGGACGCTCTTCTTTTCGACTCACCGTTTTGCAGCCCAATGGTATATCTCAAAATGAACAAAATTTTTACACAATACATCTCCATACATACTTTACGTGCGGACAAATTTTTAGCTTTACAGTTTCAGGTAAAAAAAGTGATATTTTAAAAGTTTTTGTTCGCCCAAGATTCTCAAATGGTAGGAAAGTGGAACCTTCTCGGCAGGGGTCCTATTTTGGGCACTTTTCTGTTATAAATCAGCAAATTTTGAATCAATTGACACCATTTTTGGAACGCAATGAGATACGTATATCTAGCTGTGTACAACATTTCAAGTCAATTGGTTTACAATTGACTGAATTATAGCGAAGAGTGCCCAAAATACCGGCCGCTGCCCAAGTGGTTCTCTACCCTATGTCTCTTGTTTCGACGATATCTCCGTCAACACTTAACCGATTTTATTTAAATTTTTATGATATTAGTTAGACATGGCGTACTATTCCTCGAAAAATCAGCTATTATTGTGCACCCAATCAAAAGTAATACATTGTGTGCCTCGTTTTTTTCGAGCCCAGTCTTTATAAGCTGCGAGAAGGCTGTGTTCCCATAGGGGTATGCTTCAAGATCAAGTAACAGATGTAATAGTTCTGCTGTTGAAAGCTATGTAGCATATCTAATACCGAAGCACAACTCACTTATAAAATACCATTTTGTCTCATCCTTCAACAACTCAATTTTTGTACATTAAAACGCTTCTCCATTCCCTGCACGTGCTGCAATTTTGACAGACTCGAAACAGTTTTTTTTATTGTTTAAAATGGATGAAAAAGTAAACAAAAGGAATGTCTCAATTTTGTCAGCCCAAAATGCCACAAGAGGCTGACAAAATCGGTTCATCACAGTAAATTTTACTCACTTTTACTATTCACTCTTAACTGGTCACAGTTCACTCCTCTCTCCTCACTTCTTCACATTCCTCACTTCTCACTATTCACTGGTTACTCTTCACTTATCACTGCTTACTCCTCACAACTCACTCCAAACTCTCCACTCTTCTCTGGTTACTCATCACAACATACTCCAACGTCTCACTTTTCATTGCTCACCCCTTCTAATAACTCACTTCTCACTATTCATTCGTAATCATTTGTAGAAGCGTTTTTTACGCGTATACTTTAAACATGGCATAAACATCTTTTGAGAAAAGCATGAACATGGGACAGTAAAGTAAGGTGGCCCACACCTATATGAAAAACAAAAAAATTTAAAAATGCCAAGTCTTACCTCCTGGATCAGTTGTTTTGAACTCCCAGAAGCTATGTAGGTTCAAAATTTGAGCAAAATCGATTAAGCCTAAGGGGGCGCTCAACAAGCTTGAAGTTTGTATGGGAAATCTTGGCCAAATGTATGCAGAAATCTTAAGTCACAGAGAACAGACATCCAGGCTAGAACAAATTTCATTCGGAAAGTTGTGTAAGGATTTGAATCTTTACTTGAGTAAGGTTGCAAATTAATACACGATGACAACACTAACGCCACCAAACACTATATTGCCACAGTCAGTGGTGAATTCTTCATTACACCAACGAACCCAACCTCAAAATGACTGACAATTCTCACGTCATTTTGACAGATGTAACATGAGCATGAAAAGGACGACAACAAGATCGATAAAGTAGAATATATGATCCGTCTCTTTCGTGCATGTGTGTGGTCTGTCAAAATGACCTGAGAATTGTCAAACATTTTCATGGCTTGCTTTGTTGGTGTAATGACGAATTGGAACATTTCAAGTGGTGAATTAAATTAGTATGGTAAATCAACCGATTGCAGCGCCACGCTATTGCCACTTGTTTTGCCGATTTCAAATGGCTTAAATTCCTTACACAGTTTCGGAACTGGACTTGGATGTCTGTTCTCTGTGCTTAAGTTTTCGAATTTTGCCCGTAGGTGGCGCGGCAAGCGTTAAATATTCAAACCCTTTGGTATTTTTGTAGGTGACTATATGCCAAACAACTTTGTCGAAGACCGTAAAGTGATCCACCGTCTGTGAAAAAAGTTATTCCCTAGGTAAAGTGAGGTGAAACATTATTGATATTTTTCCAGTACATGTAAAGGAATAATATCAATAACGAAATCTCAATACTTTGCCTCACTTTGTCTAGGGTACAACTTTTTTCATAGACGTTGGACCACTTTGCGCAAAGTTGTTTGGTATATAGTCAGCTACAAAAATACCAAAGGGTTTGAATATTTAACGCTATTTAAAAAAACTGAACATTTGACAAATTGACTTGATGTTGTTTTCATAGAGTTACCGAACATTGTATACTAACCGAGAGTGGTTTCTGATAGGACACGTAAAAAAATAGAAAAACATTGGCGATAAAAAATCTAAATCGTAAAAAAGTCACATGGGGTATCTATGCAACACACGGCAAACATGGCTTACGTCATGCAAAACTTCTTTAATTTACTTAACAAATTCATTGCTGGCCACTTTGGGTAGTTTTGGTCACATTCGTCACATTAGTGAAACTTCCCTAAAGGAGGAAGTGGTCAGTTTTCGTAGTTAAAAATTAATTAGTATTGGATAGACTTCTCTAGTTTGTATTTTTGATACTTTGTTGGGATGGGTTCCCAGCCCACTGGAATCCCAGCTAAGAGAACTGTGAAACTGTTGTCAAGTTTGCGAGAGAGTTAAACATTTTGAATATTTTTGCCTATGTTCTCGGAACACTAGAATTCGTATGTCCCCAAATTAAATAAAATCTTATCTGATATCTATTTGGCCTTATCAATTACCATCTTGAAATTGATCTCAGTTCTACGTGTTCGCAAAACAGCGAAGTTTACGTACCAGCAGCGAGGCCGTCATCTAGCCAGCCAATCTAACACGAACCAAACAATACTAATTAAATGTCTTCACTCGTCTCCGAAATTGCCAGTTTGAACCGGACAAAGCGTGCACAGCACACACATAATCAACCTTCTTTACAGAGTTTAATTTTTAAAGTGGTCATCGTCGTGGTCATCTTCGTCACCAATTGCTCTGAATTTGTCCAATCGATATCTAACCGAGCCGAGCAAAGCGCTTGCTAGTTGGCCAGTCGGTCGGAGGTACTTTTTACGTCTATATTAGGCCCGTTTCTGTGACTGAGCGTAATTACTGTGACTCTGGGGAGACAGACCAACAACATCGGAAACGTCACAATCGCTCACGAGCCGGGCATGCTTTCTGTTGAACGAGGTATGCACCTTATACAGCGCGCGGACTGTGTGTAGATAATTGAGCCTCTGCTGAAGAATGATTTATGAGATTACGGTGACTACGGGGTGTAATCGATTGGTATGAGCCGTACGACAAGTTCGATGGTGACAAATCGTGCCTACATTTCGATAGATGGCAGGCGGCGGTGGTGCATTCGATGGACATTACATGTTGGCTTTCGTGAAAAATAATTCAGAATAACATTGGAAATCGAAGTAAAATGCGTTTTCTAATGAAAAACATAACGTATTGTATTGTTTGTTGTTTATCATATATGTGGATAACACATAAACACATGTTCGTCGAAATGCTGCTTCCACCTTTCAGCCACCTTACGTCCGTCCGTCAGAAGGCTCCCGTCCTTATCCTTCAGGTGATGCGTTGAGCTTCTGTTAGAACTTTCGTATTCATGGAAACGGTACAGCATTTAAGATGTAGCCAATATATTTATTGTAGTGGAGTTGTTTTATCTCAATGAATGGCGCATTTTACACCAATTCCACGACTAGAACCCCTCAATGGGCCTGCGTCGGAATGATTTCCATGGCAGCGGGAAAAAGTTTGTTTCAGAAAGTCAATAAATTCAGAAGCACCTGTGAGAATAGGTGAAACAGTTTCTTATCACATGTTGCAACCGATCGGCAGCAGGCGTACGAAAGCAGGTAAGAACGCGTGATGTGTGTTCAGGAAATGTGGTTTTTGAATATGTACCGGCTAGGCAGCTGGCAACACTTGCAACAGTGCATAATATGTACGGTCATCTTCGATGAAACGTGATCCTATCTTGATACACCACAAATGTAGATTGTATGAGCTTAATGAGTGCAAATGTTACGGATTTTATACTGTGGTACAGTGCAAAGAAGCAATAACCTTGAGGTGGAAAATACCACCCACCGTTTGCTGCACAGCACATTTGTCTCATGCACGCGATACCGCTCGTTGGTGGTAATCCTCATCTGACTGAAATGACAATAAATTTTCCTACTGCGTCAAAATCACTTCATACCCGATAGGCACCGGCTGAGTTCAACGATATGGGTTGGGTGCTGAACCACACCGTATGCAATGCATTCCTGTTTACACAACTGAGTTATGGTCAAAATGAATTTGTTTCAGAGAGGGACATTCAACCGTAGTTTACTTTCACAACTGTTGTTTTACATTCGGAACCTTTTGTTGTTTAATTAGGGTAGCAAATGTAATAGTTAAAGTGGAGAAATTTAAAATTCATCATTTTTATAATATCCTATCAATGAAAGAATCGTTTACTATTCTGTAAAATGTTCAATGAAAAATGCTACATAATTGCACACGCTATTAAGACGCATTTATGTCAAAAAAAAACCGCGGCCTATTATGGTTTATCTTAAGAAACCCTCTTATCACGAAATGTTCAAATAGATCCTCCGGATCCTATCGCTGTGAGAAATTAACCCCAATTTAAGCTATGCATAAAGTACTTAGGTAATTAAATTGTCTTGTCTTCCTTAAATATTTGCGCATACTCACTGCGGCAAGGGCAATCAACTCTAGACCGACTAGACAGAATCTGAATGTCCGGTCAATTGAGACGATGATGATTATTATGGTGATTGTGTTTGTATACGAATGTTAGCATGACCGTTGTTGCCGCAGTGTATCCAATGGTTCCAGATTGCAAAATTAAACATTGTCGACTGTCGACTGACTGAGAGTAAAAATAATTACAATCAGGACCAAAATATGTAAAATATGCTGTACATTTTTTCTCCAAAGCAGATCAGTGTTGTTCTTTGTGCAATCAGTGAAAAGTTGTTCTTTACATAGCTCCCATAGCTGGGTCGATATGCTGCGATACTTTCTGAAATCCCTAATTTTTTCATCAAATAACACTTCTAGGAAAAAAGGATACTATGAAGCCCAATTCAATCAATTGCTCGACTACTACTGTCCTACGTTGAGCTCTTGGACGCACGATCGCACGACACATAATAACTTTGTCGTCGCAATCTTTTCTTACTTCTACTGAAGTTCTCTACCACATTGCCAATCAAATAGCATAAACCTGCTCAAACTCGCGCAGTTCAGTAACAAGAGGTTAAGAAATTTCAATTCACTGAATAGAACAAGGAGAGCAAGACCAAAAAAGCTAATGGAGTTAATTAATCGGGACAGAGAAATGTTGAAGCTCAAGATTCTGAAAACTAATCCCACGAAGGGTACGGGTATGTACCAGTTTTGACCAGTCTAAGGAAAATCAGTATTCAAAAATAATAATGAAAAATATGAAAACAATGTTTATGTCAAATGGATTTTTTCAAACCATATTTTGAGCCTGAACATGAGTCTATTCTACGGGTGGTTAGTAGATTACATAGATGCTACTTCAATGAGATAGCTGTTAGGAAATGTTTTAAACTATATTTTATTCCCAAGCAGAGATGTCCATATCCTCAGTGTGGGAAAGAGAAATAGAAAATACACCACTCACGCTGTGCATCTGAACAGGAGCCCTTCTCTTATATGTGGATCCACCACTGCGATTCGGATGCGCGCAAGCTTGGTGGGTAGAAATAAATCTCTTAGCTCCCTGAGCACTAGGCCACACAACAGTGCGGCGAGAGCGATTTAAAATTCTCTCCGGTGAAAGTGTAAAAAATCACCCGGGCGCGCGCTCCAGTGAGGTTTTTGCGCCAGAGTGCGCGCTGCGGTGAAACACCGGAGAGTTCTCGCCCCGGCGACACCATGGTGATAATTCGGTGACTGCTGGGTGAAAATACGGGAGAGCGCCGGAGAGCGATGCGCGCGAAAGAGTGAGCCACACTCGATCCAAGGCGGACGAGCAAGAGCACGCACTAGCGCTTGGTCTACCTACCACCCAAAACAAGAGAAACTGGCTTTTTGGTGTGGTGAAAAATGTTCCTATCCCCAGTGTGGTCGATAAACTGACGCCGCAGTGAATCGCTGCGGTGAAATGCCATCTCTGTTCCCAAGTGCAGAATAAGCTTAGGTTTAAAAAAAGGTTAAAAAAAAGCTTCCACAGATCTCTTTATTACTTTCACATAAGATTTTGAGAAGATACTACAGTATGCAGCAGGAAAAAATGCGAAAGTGTTTTTCAACTTCAAACCTCATTTTCGTCCATTTGACATTAACCAATCTATGTTTCAACGTTCCATGATCTATAATAGGCTAGTTTTCTGAAAAGTTAATTAAAAAATTTCCCATTTTGGTTACTAACCTTTACAGGGCGGCGCCTAAAGATGAAGACCACCAGAATTTTCAAACCGCAGAAAATCGCACAGGTCGCTAAATTTCGCATCTGATAAAACAACATTTTTGATTTTCTCTACAATATCATCAAATATATGTACTTATTTCATCTGGTATGTGAAACTACATGGCTCTGGATCAGTGTGGTCTGGTTGTTCATCGAATTTGAGCTAATTTTGTTACTGTCATAGTCATTTTGTTTAATGACCATTGGGCGCGCAGTTTATTGATATCCGCTCATTTGGCCTACATTATTATTATTATTATTATTCAAATATGTTCATTTTTATTATTCAGTGCTAGAATATAGACATTGACTGATACACCGTCATGAAAAAATAGTCATATATATCCCATATTTAGCGTGTAATAGTGCCTTGAACTTTTCGCATTTTTTCCTGCACCCTGTACCAAAAATCTTTTCAGTGATGTGACAAAGTTTTTAAAAATTAATCATCTAAAGACCTTGAATGGCTGGGGCTCGAGGCGTAGTGGCTACACGTTTACTTCATAAGTGGATGGTCAAGGGTTCGATCCCAGCCCCGGCACTTGCAATTTTTCGTCAGTTTCTCTTCCTCCCGAGAGCAGCTGATACCTGACCATTTTCTGAGCATATGCTCTAACGGACCCGGGAACTTGGATATCGGCTAACGGCAACTCATAACGGATCCCCAATCGGACTTGGAAAAGGAACAGGAGCCACACATCAACATCCTCGTGCTCATCATTCTACTATGGACAAGGTAGAAAAGTGACAGCAGCGCAAAGGCAACCACTTCGATATTCCTTTCGGGACGGACCATAAAAGACTGATTAAGTCATTTTTTCTTTTATAAACTAAACTTCTTCTAGAATAAATCTTTCTTTACTTCGGCTACTTCATCCACCTATGCATTTTTTGGGGTCAAAATTAGGACCAGCACAAATGTTCTGCTCCGTCCTCAAGGCGATCGATGTTCTTGCTGAAAATTGCCTATTTTTCGGCAGTTTATGTTATAGCAAAGCAAAGCAAAGCAAAGATAGAGATAGAGGTCGTTTTTATAGATCAAGGTTTTTTGACTCCATTTCCGGTCCTGAACGACTTTACACAATTTGAGCGCGATCAGTCATGCCTACACTTTGCGCATTGCGATTGAAATTTGTATGGGATTTTATATGGGAAAACTCACTTTTTTGCATTTTTCTTATAAAGAATAAAATTATTTTGAAAGTATTGACTCGATGATGTAAAAGTATAGCCTCAGATGTCCTGAACAACTTTGCCGAAGACCGCAAAGCGATCCAAGTTTTGTAACAAAAGTTGTAACCAACTGATCGCATAAGTGTTCTTATCTTTTAACATGTAAAGGAATAACATCAATAATAAATTCTCAATTTTTGGCCTGACTTTCGAAGAGTGTATCTTTTTCCAAATGCATCGGATTGCTTTGCGGTCTTCGACAAAGTTTTTTTTACACATTTTGGGCTATATTTTAACATTAACGGTTTTATGGTATAGGACAATTTTGAGTAACTTTCAAGAAAAAAACCAAAAAGTAAGATTTCCCATGTAAAATTCCATACAAACTTCAATCGCGATGCGCAAAATGTAGGCTAAACCAATCATGCCCAAATTTTGCACAGTTATTTAGGTCCACATCGGGCATCGTGAAAACTTTGATCTGGTTGAAACTGATCAATTTAAAATTTTCCCATACAACGTTGCCCCACCCTAGGTGCATCCATTTTTATCATTTCACGAGGAAGGACAATGTGCACCTGCCCCAAACACGTGTCACTTTTCACTTTTTCCTTCGAACAATGCAACGCGACCGAGTATTTCATCGCAACTGCCACAACACGCGTCACTTTTCGTTTTTTGCTGAACAATCCCTATTTTAGGCGGTTTATGTTATAGAAGATATAATTGTAATTATTAAATCACTACAAAGTGTTAGTTTGTACAAATTTAGACGTATAATTTTAACTCAAGGAACACGAGGATTGAAAGGGTATTCAAATCTTAGAAGTAAATAAGAAGAAGTGAATAAAACATAACAAAACATAATATAATTAATGATTTCGATAATATGGATTATTATTAATCACCCAAGTATTCAAAGTTCTTCGAAATACTCGTACAAGCTGATTTCGTGTTACTTGAGTTGAAATTATACGTCTAAATTTTCACAAACTAACACTTTGAAGTGATTTAATAATTAAAATCAAGCTTCTGTACCATAAAACACCTAACAATAGGCTATTTCCGATGGAACTACGACCGCCTTTGGAACGAACCAGCACAATTGTGCTGGTCCCACTTTGGCCACCCAGAAATCTTGTGCTTTTCAACAAAGTACGACTTTTTCTTCGCCGTTTTGCAGAACTACTCATTTTCTATCTATTTTTATCTCTGCTTACCTAGATTAAACAAATATTTATAAAAATACGACAGATAAAACTTTTTCAACCTCTAGGGTGATTGTTTACTTTTTGTTTAACTTATTGTAGCGTTTTCTATAAACAATTCCAATCAAAGCTGAGGCTCAGAAATACAAGTATAAGTAATCACTCGATCAAAAAAAATAATAATTACATCACATATTTCGAGGAAAAAAAAAACAGTTGAAAAAATATGAAAACTAATGCAGAAAAACAGCACGATTGTGCTGATTCGTCCCGAAAGGAATATACTAGATTTAAAATAGAATACATTTAGGCGCTGTACAAAGTGTAAGTGCAGCTGCCAATTGGAATCGCTCACGTAGTGCCCTGGTGGACAAAAGAGCTGTAAATTAGTTTAAGAGGCTGAAGAATAAAAAAGAACCTTATATGGAAATTACCATCGATCCCTTTGAAAATACGGTAAAGATATTGAGAAAGCATCTACCAAAACCATACTATTTCCAACGAAAGAATTCGTCGATGTTCTTGATATGAATTCAACGAAATTTTCCTTTAATTTGGTACTTTGAATTAGCTAAGGATCACATCCACAATTTGAAAAGATATTTTTCCAATCATATCCCCAGCACTTGTGGGATGAACCTGCCTATGACAGAAAATCCCTGAATAAGACAAGTGAAAAAAAAAATCCCAGCATCAAAATATTTCAAATCAAATTACTGCTCCAGCTCCGACAGGAAAGTAGAAAATTTGAACGAGTAAGTGACATATCGCTTTCGTGACGAAAAAAAAGTTTTATCTGTCACATATTTTTTAATTTCCGATTCATCTAGGTAGTCAAAGCTGGAAATCGAAAGATAAAAAGTAGTTCTTTCAAATGAGGAAAACTAGTTTTTGTTTTGTTAGGAGATCTAAGAGTTCTGGAGAGCCAAAGTTGAGTCATTTGTATGAAGATTTAATTTTTTTGGGCTCCGTCCCGAAAGGGATATTCATAACGGTGCTGGAAAAGTGTTGCAACGATAAATGTATATGCATCTGCAAGCATCTGCAAATTGGAAACCACGGCAGCGTAATTTGACAAAATATTAAATTTCACAATTTGATAATATACATCAGGTACACCGCGCAGCAATTTATTTAAAAAAAAAATGCACCGTGAGGCAAAAGTTCTGAAAACCATGGAGATGTTCCATCACGTAGGTTGCCTCCCGACTAGACAATCCTAACAAAAATATAACATAATTATAACAAACCATGATATGTGTTACCGCGACCACTGTGCGGTGCAACAGATAGTCAGGTGTGTGAAGCAACCGACTGCGGGTGACATCGATCCACACCTGTATTGTACAGTTGTGCATATTCAGATATGTAGTTCAGGGATGGGAACACTCACTTGCAAAGAGTTACACTCACTTGCTGTTTTCTCAGGTCAGAAGCGTGCAATCAAAAAACGATGTATGGAATGGACGACTTTCGCCTTGTGGTTTTGTCTAAATGTTTGCCGAATAGAGTAAGAGTCACGCATACCAAAGTCGTGACAGGGCTGTGAATGCGACTCTCCACGAGGTGAGTGTAATTTACATTCACCTCATGGAGAGTTGTCTTTGCAGCTCTCTCACGACTTCGGTATGCGTGTGCGATCCTTACTCTATTCGGAAAACTTTTAGACAAAACCACAAGGCAAAAGTCGTCCATACATTGTTTCGTGATTGCACGCTTTCGAGCTGAGAAAACAGCTGCAAGTGAGTGTTCCCATCCTTGATGTAGTTATCATTCGTAGTAATCTCGTAGTAATAAAAATACTCTGCAGTATAGAGATTAAAACATTAGAGTTGAATTGTAGCGCAGGTATAAATAAGTAAGAGTATACAGAAATGTAAGTAAATTTAATAATGTTTGTATGTAAAATGTACTATTAATAAAATATTCTTGCAGCTTTAAAGTTGCACAGTTTGGCAACTAAAAGACTGTGTTTTCCTCCTACCTTGCGCTAACAATATGTATAACTCATTGTGATATAATCATGTTTAACATCATTGGTGTATAAAAATATTATAACTCAATTGTATCATATTATGTTATAAATGTTGTTCAATAACTCATTGTGAAATAATTTAGTTCTGATTCTTTGACATTCAGAACATCATTTTACACAATTGTATCAAAATATGATAGAAATTAGTTTTCTTGAAGCTAAAATTTTTATCATATTGTGTAATAATTTTGTTCTGATTATAACAAAATAGGTTATTATTTTGATTAGCTCGGTGTACTTTTTGTTACAGTTTTAGTTATTTTAACATCATCCTGCATCTAGTTCATAACAAAATATGTTATAGAAAAATTTCATATAATCAAAACACAATGTGTTATAAACTTGATATATTTTTATAGTCGGGCTATTTTCGGTCTCTTCAATCCACAGAGTTTTCTATTTCTTGGGGAAATCATTCAGCTATTTCTTCAGAATACTGGCAAAGATTCGTAAAGCACCTTAAGCAATTGCATTAATCTTTAAATGAAAATTAAAAATAACAAGTTATAGAGAAACTTAAAGTTTTCATAAGTGGCTAGACAGATATCTGAAGTATTTTCTATATGAACTGTAACATATTACATTAGCATGGAACTCGGTTATATGGAAAACTATTAATTCTCACTCCTGTGATTTTTTGGGGTACAATCCCCGAGCAAAGTCCAACAACAAAATTACAGCAAATCGAAAACATGTTTTGTATTCAGCAACAAATTGATATCAAATTTTGATATCAGTTTATCTTTACTTAATTTGATTTCAAATTTTGTTTTCAGTTTGCTTTCATTTTCAATTAATGCAAATGTTCAGTGTTAGAATAGTTTTAACTCTTTTAAGGACAAGGTATTTGGAGTACATTGCTCAAAATACCTAGGGCACCGTTTTTTAGAACGGTTGAACGGATTTGGATTAAAATGCATCACGCTGTTGACAACCACTGAACAATTACCCGAGCAAAGTCTGACAGCAAATTGAAAACAAATTTTGATGTTGTGATATTGCAAATTATGATAACTCGGGTTGTTGTCGTTTTGGTCGTTTTAACGGTTAAAACATCAAAAATGAGAGCAGAAAAATGTTCCCGTAACAGCAAGTTGATAACAATTCCTGCTATCAGTGATAGCAAATTGATAACTGTTTTTGCTATCAGCACAAAAAATGGAAAAATCGTTAAATATTGGGGGTTTTGATTGATATGAACACTCCAATGCAATAAGATAACTACACTAATGGTATATACTAAGAGTTATTATACAATGTTGCCCAGCAGTTTTGAAATAATATAAAAACTTGATACTTATAATAGTTTGAAGTGACAGCAATACGAAATCAAAATTTGAAATCAAATTTAGTCAAGACAAACTGATATCAAAATGTGATATCAATTTGCTGCTGAATACAAAACGAGTTTTCGATATGCTATCATTTTGTTGTTAAACTTTGCTCGGGTAGCGTGACCCGACTAGATGGACATTACAAAATTATAACAAGCTGTGTTATTTTGTTATAATAAATTTTTATAACAGGGGTTGTTATAAAACATGTACCGTTAGTAGTTAAAATAACAAAAATTGTAACAAAGTTCCCACAAGAAAAGAACAAAAATGTAATAACTTTTGTTATGATCATAACAAAAATATTACAAAACTTGTTCCATGAAATATGATAGAATTTAACAAAATTATTACAAATTGTGTTATAATTCCTTGGCAACATTTTAGTGTAAAAACTAAATTTTTATACTCATTTTTTGGGTAAATATTTTAAGTGTGTTATTCTATTTTTAGAAAAAGTAGGTAACATAAAAAAATAGTTTCCAGTACGTTATAAAATTTTCGGATCCGATCGGGATTTGAACCAAGACACCTACCATCGGTAGCAATCTGACGCCTTTGCCAATGAGGCCATCACAACACTTGAAGAGGGCGGTGATAGAAGCTTTACTGGTTCTACGTATTTCCAGTTTCCTCATTCAAATCCTTGTTTGTCAGACGCACACGAGCGGGGTAGTATGACGTCACATTGAGCTCGTTGACGTATAATAGACTTGATTTGTCGTTAGTGATTTTGTTTTAATCTACCACAATTATATAATATGCAGATATGATAACAGCTGTAGATGTAATTTGATGATATTCCACTTTTTTTTTATTTTAAGCAATGAAATGGAATCTATCACACAAGGGGTCATCCCAGGGGGAGCGACACTAGTTTTGCCAAGCCAAAAAAAAAACCTCAAAAAAGCTTAACGGTTTTTTTTTACTTTTTCGGCTTTTTTTTGGATTCTTCGGCTAGGCAAAACTAGTGTTGCTCCCCCCGAGTCATCCATTAACTTTATCGTCACTTTTGGAGGAGGCAGGGAGGGTTGAAAATTTCCAATTTTATCGTGACGTACTTATTAGATGCTCCCTACATCATCAGGTTGTGTAAAATTCAACTCAAACGTATTGGAAGGCATACAAAACGTAGTTCCATGTAACGGAAACATTGTTCGTCTGTTCGCAAATTGCAGTACATGCAATATCCGTCGTTTTAGATAGGATTACTTAGGGTATTATCGACAGGATTGTTTTATTTGTCTTGAGGGTTTTATCGGCCAAATTGCCTAAAAACATCCCGGTCAATCAGTGAGAGATTTTCGATATCGATGGATATCGATTTGTATTGAATTGATGGCGAACACTATCGTCAGATAAAGCACTATAAAGGAAATCCGAATCTGTTTGATAGGGATGCTCACGCAGAAATGACGCTTGTTTAAAACAATAAAACGCATGATTGATTTACAAACTGAGAATTCACTTATTCAAAAGTTGTATTTCTTTGTCCTTACTTAGAGTTTATCAATAAAAACAATCCATTATCATCATTTAACGTTAGAAACTTCAATCGTTTCTACAAAATGAAGTTCACAATCTTCCTATAACTTTCGAACTGTTCGTCCAATCAAGTGAGTGATTGTTTTTGGGATATACATATGTGTTGGAAATAACATAATGTTGTTGATAGAGCATCGAATAACTTATGAAAATATCGCATCTTTTTATATATTGAAAGACTCATGAAGTTAAATTCCGAATATCTCGGAAACTATTACTTTCAGAAAGGTTATTACAGTAGACGTTCGGTCAGTACAAGCGGTTTAACTGCAATGCTTTTTAACTGCAAGCGCCTCCAAATGTCAAAATGGTGCACCATGTTAGCCCAAATGAACAGACGGATGAAGTTCACGTTCATTTAACGTCAGTTGATGGTTTGTTGATACTGTCAGGCGTTCCAGTTATCGGATTTTGTTCGTCAAGTGAAACGTAAACATGTTGCAGTTATCGAACGTCTACTGTATCTTTGGTACTCTACTAAAATTTGAAATCGGTCTGATAAAAAATTTCAAACCTTTTTTCATGTTGTTTACCCGACTACCTATCGCGTAAGAATACAAAACTAAGGTTAACAGAGAAAAAAGAAAAGCTAATGATCTGATGAAGGGGAAGATTGTCAATGTTTACTTGTTTTGTTGCATACCAGACAAGACTTAATAATTGTACCACAAAACTAACCCAACATCATCTAGATTCTAGAAAATACTGTGCTGTTGCGTCAACAGGTTCTTCGCCACAGCTTCCAGCAGAAAGTATGTTCTTTAAAACGCTACAAAGCACTGCTGGTTTGGGAAGAATTTGGCAGATGATAACTCTGTTGCAGATTTTTTTAAACAAATATTTATGACGCCGTCCCCAAATTACGCGTCGCTCATGGGAGCGGGAAAAGTACAACCGAACGTTACGGTCCATACAAAAATTTTAGGACTTTCATACAAAAAAGCGTAACGGAAGAGGGGGGGTTGTTACATGACGATTTTAGCGTTGCGGTCTAAATGAATGCTATAAGTTTTGCTTTATGGCTTTTGACTCGAGTGGTCAGTATTACAAAAATTATTAAACTATTTCGTGTCAATATAGAAAACTTAACAAATTTTGAAATTATTTTGTTACAAAAAATGTAGCAAATGTTACGAAATTTTGTTATAGGCAATTATTTTGATATGCATAATGTAACAAATGCTGTTATATATCTGTTTAAATAAATAATACAAGTTCTGTTATAATTTTGATTTAAAAAAATACAAATTTTGTTACAATTTTGTTATGGTTATTCACATATACGAATCCTTCCAACAAAATTATATCAAATTGTGTTATTTCTAACAACGGTTGTAATAATTTTGTTATAATCTTGTTGTGAGCTTCTGGTCGGGGATGCATTTTCATACAAATCCGTTCAACGGTTCTAAAAACAGTGTTCTAGAAATGTTGAGCTTTGTACTCCAAATACCTTGTTCTTAAGTAAGCTATGTAAAGTAATTCTAGCAGGAATTGTTTTCAATTTGCTGTCACAGGAACATTTTTCTGCTCTCATTTTTGATGTTTTAACCGTTAAAACGACCAAAACGACAACAACCTGAGTTATCCAAATTTGCAATATCACAACATCAAAATTAGTTTTCAATTTGCTATCAGACTTTGCTCGGGAAATTGTGTGTTTGTGGATGTCTCCAAGGGGAGTCTTGTCACCGCTTTTGTGGAATCTCGTAGCAGATACGCTATTGAGGCAACTCAATAATAGCGGTTTTCCTAATTATGGTTTTGCCGACGACTACCTAGCATTGTTAGATGGTATGTGTACCCGAGCAAAGTCCAACAACAAAATTACAGCAAATCAAAAACATGATTTGTATTCAGCAACAAATTGATATCACGTTTTGATATCAGTTTATCTTCACTTAATTTGATTTCAAATTTTATCATTTTAAAATAATGTAAAAGTTTTAAATCTTTTAGTAAACGATGTAAACTAATTCTAGGGATATACCACAAGTGCAATTATATAATCGCATTAATGATTTGATATCAACCGAAAAACTCTACATTTAACGATTTTTCATTTTTCTTGCGCTGATAACAAAAACAGTTATCAATTTGCTATCATCGATAGCAGGAATTGTTTTAAATTTGCTGTCACAGGAACATTTTTCTGCTCTCATTTTTGATGTTTTAAACGACAACAACCTGAGTTATCAAAATTTGCAATATCTCAACATCTAAATTAGTTTTTAATTTGCTACCAGACTTTGCTCGGGTCTTGATCCAATGCAAACTGTGCAAAATTCCAGCTCAATTGAAGAAACAACATAGCGCCTTCCGTTCAAAATTTTCGTATGATTTATTATTGGTAAAATCACTTTTACAAACAAATGGCATCAGACGCGCCAAGTTGGCCAAAATATTGGGGGGGAGGGGCACAGCTTGTTTTTTTTCTGATTTTTGTATGCGAAAATTGAAAAATCCTGAATTATTGGGGGGGGGGCAAACCTATGCTTGCCCCCCCCCCCTTAATTTGCCGGCTATGAATGGCATAGATGACCGAACAATTACTCCGTGAATGACGAAACCCATCGGAATTGATAATAGCATCAACAAAGTGGGTTTAGGTGTAGCACAACCTGAGAACTCAAAATTGAAAATTTGATCCGGTACTGGAATTTGACTTCTGGTTTGAGCTAAGTGCCTGTCAATGAACTACGCAGACTCTCAAAGGGGGGGGGGAGTGTGGCGATGGGGTGGTTTACCAAGTTCTACGCTTCATACAAATTTCCAAATTTTGTACGGATCTTAGTCCACGAGGGGGGAATAGGTCTGAGATGGCCATAAATGGGTATGTACGTAGTTAATGAACAGCGCATAATAGAAACATAAGGACTGTTCATTTTATAAAGAGGACACCTTATTTGTGCGATATCTATTTTATTTTTCAATAAAATCATTATCAGTTTTTTGCATAAATTTCCATAGGTATTCTACAGTGTAGGAAAAATATAACATTATACAAATTGTCCTTAGTTATGGAACTGAAGCGGTGCTTGTTAAAGCTCAATAAAACCCAATTTCTCAAAATTCTACACCACTTTCCACATACATAACTTTAAAATTTTCATGAACTTTTGAATGTGTTGGGATCTAATACCATTCTCCTAAAGGTAGAGCGTAATAGTTGGTCAGTAATAATGCACCAAGCATTACACAGCTTGATATAATGAGTTGCCTTGTTATCAATGAAAATGATAAAAAATACTTATTTAAGTCCAGTGATGCAATAACACTATGGATTCAGTTAAAAATTTGTCCAGTACAGAAGAGAATCGCATTCTAAATGATACTGAAGAAAAATATGCTTTAAAGTACGTTCTTCATCATAAATTTAATCCTTCATGATGGCCATAGTGAAAAATTGCATACTTTTTGCTCCATAAATGCAAGTTTTCGATTCTAGAGAAGCTTATTATTGTTTATTTTCAGCAAGGCTTGACCCTATGTGATAATATACCTTATTTGAACATAACTACATGTTAAGTTTTATTTTCGCCATCATTGTTAAGTTGTATTTGCAAAAAGTTATATCGTTATTTAGAAGAACCTTCAAAGAATGAAGCTGTTTTACCTCCGGTAACTTCCATGAAGCACAGTAACCGAGCCAACAATGCTATCAAGAAGCGGTTTTCTGCATTTGAAATTGCATTATTAGTACTTTCGACTAGATCCATTTAAAACATTCAAAATTTTATATTTTCATACATTTTTGTTTAACAAATAAATTTTGTTATGAAAATCGAGTCAAACTTGTAACTTTAATATCTCAACAACTAATATTCCGATTAGGTTTATATTTTGCCAGAATATGTATCACTCATACTGCTGCAGTATGGCAAACACTTTTATGAAATTTAAAACGATACACCGATGTTTTACAGTAATTTTGTTTTTATCTTTAGTTTTTGGGAATCGAAAAATTGACCTCTCCTAACACTTTTCCGCATTTCTATGAAGTTCAACAATTTTAACCCAATTTAATTATGGTTACACTAGTTTACAGCATTTTTGAACTCGGTAAGCTGATGATCATTTTTGGTGTAGAATCATGCCCTGAGTTCGAAAACGCGAAAGAAAAAATTTACAGTAGAGCGGAAATTTTTTCGACTTTCCATACAAGGTTGATGATTTGAAATCGATTTTTGTTCTATTTTTAAGCAAAGTCGCTCACATCAAACATCTCATACTCCGTAATTAATGCTCCGATTAAGCTGAAATTTTTACTGTAACTCTCCTACATATGATATGTCAAATATACGTTGAGAAAGAATTTTTCAGTTGGTTTTTTCTTATTGAAAAAAATACATTTCTTCAATTTTTTTTGGGAATTTTGCCAAAATTTAAGAAGATCGTCCCTAAAACTCGCCAATATCTTGAATTTCATCAATCTGACGCAAACCCTGTATTCAGATGATCGAATGGTATTGTATTCAGCTTTTAATTTATGGGAAAAGATTTAAAATTGGTTGAACAAATCGCAATATATTTGAATTTTAGTAAATTACATATTTTCAAAAGTTGCAAAGCTCGATATTGAGCTAAAACTAAAAAACTGTTCTACTTAAAATTTTTTGAAGGTCGGTTTTGAAATCAGAACAAAATTGTGCTTCAAAAATTTTGGTCGTTGACAGAAGTTCACGACTTTCGTTTTATTTTGTAAACTTGTGTTATTATATGGGTCATTCCATATGAAGTGACCGAGAAAATGTGAAAACTTGCAACCGACCATCACGGATTTGAACCAAATTTGGCTGAAACATTTGTTTAGATGGAAAAAGAAAAAATCCAAATTTTGGTGCCGATCGGATCACCCCTCGGCCCGTGGCAGCACCCCTCGTTTTGGCCGATATGAAAATTATCCTCTCTTTCTTTTATTTTTATCATTGAAACGATTGCACCTACACATTTTCGACCTTCGGCTTTTTTAAAGGAAATCGTTCAGGGAATCCAGAAAAAATATGATACAGTGTTGCCAGATATCATATTTTTCAATTTTAAAACTAAAAATCGATTTTTCTCAAAATACGTATATTTTGATTTTTAAAATTTTGATTCCATCGTGTTTATCAGACGTTTTTCGATCGAAAAAGCTTAACTTCTCAAAGTAATTTGCGTCGTTCCTTAGATATACCGTTTTTAAGAAAAAATATTCATTTTTTTTCATATAAAGTATCATATAAAATCAGGTGCAGTTTATAAATTTCGCAATAAAAAATTGTTCGATGCCATATAAAGACGTTTTGTGTTGATTTCATATATTTCAACATTATCTGAACAGAAGTGCTGCCAAATATGTAATATTTATTGTAGAAATCTTAATTTTACTAGAACATTACATACTAATCTAATTAACAAGCCAAAAGTATTTTTTTATTTAGGTTTAGTACATTTGGCAACATCGACGTAAAATATATTCAGGAAAACATTTGATGAGTGTACTTATAAGTAACAGTGCTGAAAATGTCATTTCGATATAACTACATTCAATGACCCACAGCAAACTTCAGAAGCTGAACCTGAAAATATGAAGTATGGTATCCTTTGGAATTAGATAATATTAGATACTACGCATCGTCGCGCAACTGGTAGCTCAGACTTCAGTATTTTTATTTTATATTCGAAGGTCCAACTCCTTATAAAAATCCCTGTAAAAATATCTTTTGATTGATTTTTACGGCAGTGTTGCCAAGTATGCTAGTATTTAGCGGAAACGCAAGCAATAGGTGCGGGGATGCTTAGTATTGCGTTTACTCTTACTGGATTGCAGAATAATAGATCATGTCCTTTATTGTCCCGGGCAGAGAAGTGAAGAACAGTGTTGAGTATTGTGTTGTCTATTGATGTGATTGCATATGGTATGAGTTTTTGTTTGTTCTTCGTGGCGATTAGTGGCGTTTGCTCCCTAGAGCCTACTTTTCTACTCCCAGATCGACAATGTATAGTATCATATTAAGGATCGGTATATTCGCCTCACTCCATTCATATTCACTCCTCTTTGCTGAATCGAATCGAGAAAGATGCAGCAAACGGATTGTCGTGATCAAGCACGCAACCCCATCACCAGTGGAAAGCCATGCGCAAGTTACTTGACATGGATATTCGTTGCCGTTCGTCGCAGTTTTGATCGCAAGCGAATGAATGAATGGCGAATGGTGAAGAATGCTGGTGAGTGATCGAAGTGGCTGCTGTCGTCGCTGATAAGCAAACACACAAACTAAAGCGACAATCGTTCGCTGCAATTAACCATGGAGTAGCAATTATGAATTGTGTTGCCATCTATGCTCATACTCATGCAGTGTTGTCAAATGTGCTCGTTATGTATAAAAAACAGAAATCATTTGTTTTTATTTGGTGTTATCTATTTACGAAAGCTTTCGTGTGAATTAGATGTTTACAATAAAAATGACATGTGTGGCAACACTTCCATCTACAACATCGTTGAAATGAATAAAATGACAATTGAAATGAATTTCACAATAGATACATTTTATATTTTAACAATTTATCCTCGTCTTTTCCAATAAACCATTTTTATGGCTAACTATCAAACTAACAAGAACTGTAAATTATCGGGTCATTTTGTCAGATAGGACCATAAACAAGAAAACACAGACAAACAGACGTAACATTGGAAAAAATTCCAACGACCACGGCTTTAACGATCTTTTTAAACCGTTATAGTTGTAGCTTTCACAACCAGAGGTGCGCACATCATTTTTCTAAGCGTTAGACGTTTCACCTAGTGTGAACTAGGCGATGGATTTTCGCGAAAATTTGTCTAGGTGTTACGTCTGTTTGTCTGTGAAGAAAAGGCCAACAACAGGGTCGTTAGAGAAGATGTGTATTGTTTTTATCTTGCTCACACATCTTGCAACACACATGGTGCGATTTTTCAGAATAACCTGTACATTGTCAAACACTTGAAGGTTAGGTTTCATGGTATAATAAAAAAGGTAAACTGGCATCACTGTCATAATTTTTTTAATCCTTTTTATACTCGATATTGTTCAAATCAGCACAAAACGTGATTATATGGCATCGAACAATGTTTTTTTTACGAAATTTATAAACTGCACCTGATTTTATATGATACTTTATATGAAAAAAATGAATATTTTTTCTTAAAAACGGTATATCTCAGGAACGACGCAAATTACTTTGGGGAGTTAAGCTTTTTCGATCGAAAAACGTCTTATAAACACGATGAAATCAAAATTTTTAAAATCAAAATATACGTATTTTGAGAAAAATCGATTTTGAGATTTAAAATTGAAAAATATGATATCTGGCAACACTGTATCAAAAAAATAATATTTTTTCTGGATTCCCTGAACGATTTCCTTTAAAAAAGCCGAAGGTCGAAAATGTGTAGGTGCAATCGTTTCAATGATAAAAATAAAAGAAAGAGAGGATAATTTTCATATCGGCCAAAACGAGGGGTGCTGCCACGGGCCGAGGGGTGATCCGATCGGCACCAAAATATGGATTTTTTCTTTTTCCATCTAAACAAATGTTTCAGCCAAATTTGGTTCAAATCCGTGATGGTCGATTGCAAGCGGTCGGTCACTTGGCGTGGAATGACCCATATGCTAATACAATGTACTGAACAACTAACCAAGGCTGCTCAAATTTGAACTACGCGTTTTCTTTTTACAGCCTTGCAAAGTTGTCCTCTTTATAAAATGAACAGTCCTTAGAGTTGTTTTGTATGATTGCTGTGTTGTCTGTCACTTATGCGTGGTCTGGGAGATTGAGCATAAAATTTATTCATAGCAGAAGTTGGCACTAATTAATACCAGACATTTACTCTTCTATTGTTGACATTTTTGTTCCAATCGCAATGCAATGACAAATTCCTACTACAGCGTTACGTAATTTGTTTACGATACCCTATCTTTGCAGAAAATAAAATGTAGTGCGAAAGTGTAATGTTGTGTGATTTATGAGGTCGGGGGTAAATAGTCCAACCCCTCAGATATTCCACTATCTAGTAGCACACATCATCTCCTCTCACGACTGCAGCTACACGCTTTCAGAACAAACTGGGATAGGTACCATGCGAATCCACGATCGTTTCGCCAACGTACCAACGTAGGCAGTGATAAGAAACACGATGCCGATACACATGCATCGCGAAAGCGCGCCAACGGCAACGCAGGCGACCACACCACACCAGCAGGCACAGGACTTTCATCAATTCGATTGGCGGCGGTGGGTGGCGAGCTGGTTAGTACCGGCCGGTTTCCGTCCCATTCGAGTTCTGGACGCCGTCGAGAGTGGTCGTCCCGGTTGTCGATTGCGCGCGCGCCGGCCCTCGCAGGGTTCTTGTATCATCGATCGATCGTTTGCGCGTCTCCGAGTGGCTGTTGTCTCTAAATTAATCGATTACGCGAAGTGATATTCCTCCGCGCCGCCGTCGTCGTCACCATAAAATAAATTAATTTAAATTGTTCGCGAAGCGTGGCCCGGCGGCAGTAGCTAAAAGAGAGCAAAAGTGATCTTCCGCAAACGTGCAAGAAGGAGGAAGGAGGGCAACCGCCACCGCCCGCCGCCAACCAGAACAGAACAAAACGTAAACAAGTTTGTACAAACAAAAAAGTTTGTCGTCCGCCGTTCAGTTGGACGGAATGTCTGTAGTGAATCAAGAAATTATTAGAACAGCTAATATAGCGTAAAAAAAAAAATTTCATTTTCATAACTCATACATCAACCAAATTTGTTGAATTTAAAAAAATGAATTAAGGCTTTCAATATAGTTTCAAGACCTAAGCCAATTAGTTATAGGGTTTGGAACCATTTGGGCAGGAGCATCTATTTTGAGCACTAGCTGCTATAACTCAATCAATTTCAAATCAATTGATATGCATTTGTACATGACAAGATACTGTGCGTATCTTACCGTATTACAAAAATCAAGTCAATTGGTTGAAAATTGACTTAGTTACAGTAGCAAGTGCCCAAAATAGGTGCTCCTGCCGAAATGGTCCCAGACCTTGCACTAAGCTTTGATCTTCTTTCAATAACGCGCCAAAACATAAAAATTCAACTAGTAAAATTCAACATAAAATTCTGAAATTGTGAAAAAAAACGCCTGAAGGTAGGCAGCTTCCTTTGGAATAAGCGAGTTATTTAACGAAAAAATGAAACTTTTGAAACTTATTCATGTTCAGAATAGGTACAATAGGTACAATAGCAATCAAGATTTCATAAAAAAAATATAATACCGAAAGTTTACAGATACTCCTAGTTAAAATCTGCGGTTTAGTTTCAACGGTTTTAGCAATATAATAAACACATTTATTACTCTTAAAAGGAATAATGCAAGAGTAACTTTGTCTAGAAACTGAGAAGTCCACACTCATCTCTGGACATCTAGATAAGGTAAGAAGAAGTTTATGATCATAACAGTGTGTTGAAGAATTGAGACTGCATAGCCGTTTCCGTGGCAAAAATTTGTAGACATTACTAGTATGGAATTACAGTTTGGCCCCTGTTGAACAATTTGACCCCGGTTTACAGAACTACGTAAATAGCTGAAAACTCAACAAAAAAAACGAACTTTTAAAAAGTGATGATCTTCAATCATTTCAAACTGGTACAAACTTTTCCGTACAGCCAATTTTTCAACACACTGCATATTTAGCAGAACGCGCCACCGTGTCATTCAGTCGAAAATGGGCGTCTAACAGAGTGATAAATCGGCAACTGCATAATTGAGTTCAGAACTGCTCGAATCTTAATTGAATTGAGCCGCGTCGTCCGTTGTCGTTGTTGAATCAAATCTCGAATCGAAGGACCCATCAGTTTTCGGGGGCTAATTGGGCAGTGATTAAGTGCGTTGCCAACGGAACACGTGAATTGGATGAGTATCGATCGCATAACTACTCGAAAAGGTCGCGAGTTGGTCCACGATGAACCTACCCGACCGACGGACGGTCAAGGCCAGGAAAGCAAGCGGGAAATACCCGACGGATTTTTTGGCTGCGCCCAACATGCTGATTGACACACTTTGTTATTCCGTTGGGCAACTTTTATAGCTTTGTACACTGAAGATTATCACCGCGTTTACCTAGTGCCAAATATTTACGGTTGTAAAACTAATATTTAAAATTTTCCTAAGCGACGCAACGTCTGGTGCGACAACTAAAAATACAAGTGTCATCGCAGTTCAGTGTCTAGTTATCGGTGATCGTGAAAATAACATTCCATTCTAGTCTAGTCGATTTGACAGAAAACATTTAGATAACTTTAGATCTAAAGAGTGTTATGACAAAATTTTCAGTTTTTTTGTGTAAACATATGGGTACGCGTATGTTAGTGAACTGTTCAAGAAGAACTTCGTAGCCAACCACACAGTCTGTTGTTTTCCGACATCGTAAGGTCAGTAAGGTACGCTGCATTAAAATACATAAACAGATGATGAATATGCAAGTTGTGCTCCCGAAATTTGTGTTGGGTCCTTGATTGGGTCATCCGCAGAGTGAACATCTGTGGTCCGTGGTTGATCGGCTCTCTCGAAAACCACCCTTGTGTTCTTCTATGAAGGACTCCTCAAGAGGAATCAGTCTGTTGAACACGTTGGCTCGCGACAGTATCGTAATTAAATAAGGTAATTAGTCCACTCTAGCCTGTGCCGCTCTCCCCAACAATCTAATTGATTTTCAGTTCCGTGGCATAGTGGCATTTTCGCTTTTCAATGATTGTTTGTCTTGTGGTTTTAAAACTTTTAAGGCGAAACTGGAAGCATTTCTTCATTTTTTTGGTTTTTGATCACCGAAGTAATATTTTTAAAATCGGTTTTCGTGCACATGTAGAGTATGGATCAGGGTATCTTCTGAATTTTTACGCGGTAGAAAATGTTTTTAGTTTTTGCAGAAACCATTTTTTAGTGAAATTTTGTACAAAAATGGTTTCTGCAAAAACGAAAAACATTTTCTACCGCGTAAAAATTCAGAAGATACCCTGATCCATACTCTACATGTGCACGAAAACCGATTTTAAAAATATTGCTTCGTTATTTAATAAAAAATCAAAAACCAAAAAATGAGGAAATGCTTCCAGTTTCGCCTTAAGTGATAAAAAACGAGTCATTGTACAGCAATGCAGCAACCACACTAAACTGCGAGCAAGCATATACAATAGTATGGGACACGCTTGTATGGAAAAAATAAATCCTCGCTCCAGTCGACTTTTTTGATTCCATTTAGGTCCCATATGAACTGTACAAAATTTCAGCGCAATCGGTGAAACTATAATTTAGCGCAAGCGGTTCAAAGTTTGCATAGGATTTACTATGGGAAAAGTTACATTTTCAAATAAAAAATCCCAGAGGTCGCCCTTTGTCTCCTTAATTCAAATCGATAAACGCTTCTTGTAGAAAAATCATTTATGAAACTTTCCTTCGAAGACCGCAAAACGATTGGATGCTTGTGGAAAAAGTTATTGATTTATTACCGATTAGTGATCCAACGAACGGCTTTTTGTTTTGTTTTATCAGCAGCACTGTAGCTGCTGCCTTGGCTGCTGCTGTTTCTGGGGGTGCTGATGCCTCCCGCCACCTCATGCAACAACGGCAGCAGCATCTTTCCCGTCCGAATCAAAGCACAAAGATTTGGGACTAATCTCTGACTCTTAGACAAGATTGACTCAATCCTCCAACGGTCGAATGCTGTCCTGGCCACGTCCTTGCGACAGCTGAGGGATGGGAAAGGAAGATTAGTTGGACACCTATAAAAGTACATAGAGACCTCTACATTCTTTCAGGCCTAGGCGTCACGGGAATTTGGATGTTAGTGGAAGGGTAAAGTTCAAAGGAAACGTTTGGTCAACGTTCAAGTGCACGCAATATTTTTGGTTGATGCCTGGTTCCTTTTTAATTCCTTGTTGGGTGTTCGATTCCAAATCTGAAATAAAAAGTAAAATTATAGATTTTTAAATGGTGATAGGCTCACAACAGTTACATAATTACAAATTACCTGAATCCTCCTGAAAGAAATGGTTTATTAACAATGAAAAACATAACATGTAAAAGAAAAAAAAAAGTAGAGCAAATTGTGATCTTGGAATTTTTCTGTATTTAAATTAACAAAGCTAAAAAAATACAAGATCAAAATTTGTTATGGTAGATCTTACGCCGTAACGCACCATTATAAGGTGATCTACCCACGTTACGGGAAACCAATGCTGTAGGAGTTGAGCAAAAAATAATTAAATTCGGGAAAAGCCAAATGAGGCTCAAAAACTAGCTTTTTGGAGGCAATCACGCTGTGGCGCGAAATTGTACTGAACGTAGTAGCTTTGCTTCCTTGTAGTTTTCCTTGGCTACCCCCTACCACGGGTGATAACAAACAAGCGTGGTGACAGGTGTTGGCTACCATATCAGTGCTGACGCGATGCCACTTTTTGCGCGCCAAAGCGTGATTGCACCCGAAATGCTAGGTTTTAGGCCACATTTGGCTTTCCCGAATTTTAGTAATTTTTGCTCAACTCCTACGGCATTGGTGTCAAAGAAGCAAATAATCAAAAAACATTGGAGAATATGATGCCGTTTTGAAAAATCCAACTTATAACGTATTTCAGGGTGTTCCAGAACAAAATCTATCAAAAAATCAACTTTTTAAGGTTTTTCTGATTACAAATGTGATAATTACACATTTTTCCTACAATTTTATTGGCATACGTTGTTCGGAGAACTTGTAGCAAACAAATAAAGCTTTCAATTTCTGCCGAAAGAATTAAGTTTTGACAAGTTTTAGTGAAGTTATGATTTTTTGGAGTTCAAAAACAGTCGAAAAACACAAAACTGATTTGATGCACCTCTTAATTTGAATGGATTTGGCTGAAATTTTGACCAGTTACTTCTTTTAGGATGCCAATCAAAATATGGGGGTGGACTTGAGAATCAGATAACATTTCTGAAAAGGTGGACAGGCCTTATACATAGGATGATACATTTTCATACTAATATTCTCTTTGGTGACTGAATTTTATCTCTTAAATATTGCTAGTGACTTATCCAATATGGCTACCGATGCTGATGACGGGCTACTCGGTATTAAGGGCCTTCTTCCAGTGTTGATGGTTCCACTGCTAGACCTGTTAATCTTGTTCCTGTGTACCGTAATTTCGGGTAAAATTGATCACTTTTCGCAGTTTTTGGCGTCTAATTTTTAAATGCTTGTCAATATGGTTAAATTCAATGCTTTAAAACTAGTACGACCATGGTTTTAATCAGTCAACGAGGTTGAAACTTTTACAGCAAATCATTTTATTATAATAAATATCATTTGAAATAAAAAATCAAACATTTTACTTTCGGGGTGAAATTGATTAGTCAGTGAAATGCCTTTGTTAGTGCTAAAAATATTTTTTCCATCTGAATTAACCACCTTAGAATGCGAAAAGCTATGCAAAACTGTTACAAGTTTACTAAATTTTTAATTATTGAAGTTTAAAGTTTAATAAATCCAAAGAAAACGTCTGAAAGTATGCAATTTTCTCACTAATTATGTGTACCGTAAACCGGGGTCAAATTGATCTCCGGGTCGAAATTGATCAGACGATTTTCCGCTAGATAAAACATACTTCAAATAGTTTCCAAGCAAATATCGTTTAGTATCAGTTCCCAACTGAACGATAGTTGAATGGAAATTATTTAAAATATGCTAAACCTTACCGAAAAACGTGTGATCAATTTCGTCCCGAAGATCAATTTGACCCCGGTTTACGGTATCAATATTGTACTTTCGAAAAAATACATTTGTATACATAAATTACAATATTTATAGAATTTTTGATGGCAAAATTGGGTTTAGCGAATACTTGGCAGCTATAAACATTCATACGAATATTTATTGCATGTGCTATACAGCTACGGTAACAAAAATTTGAAAGTGTCTATGAGGATCGCCGAACACGCAGTTTAGGAAATTATTGAATTTTGTACCGAAATATGTGACTAATTGGCTTTAAAACATATAAACTCGTCATTCAACAACCCTTGAGCCAGGTGATGGCCATTTTCCACAAATTGTTTTAAGTTTAAAACGTTATTTTTAACAAACAAAAATGGACCTCTCATCGATTAATTTCACCCCACTGATCAATTTCACCCGAAATCACGGTACACCTTTATTGTTACGTTACTATTCAACAGGTCTTCGAAATGCTGCTTCCAACAGCCTTACTAATGTCGAATTCGTTTTTGGACCTGGGTTGGAACTGGATTGGCGGAAAATGTGTAAACAAACAAACGTCAAACAAACTCAAACAAACTTTAGTACAAGCGAAACCGAAGTCGGGTTGGGGTTGAAACTGTGATCTCATCCAGTTCCAACCCAGGTTGGAACTGAATCAAAAACGAAAACGACATAACTTGCTGACCGGTCAGACTAAGGCTTGAGTGTCCTTTGCTGTACAAAGGAGTCGTCTCCATTGGTTGTGTGTCTCCAGTTCCGTACTCTGCGAAGGCTCCGCAAACCGCAAGTCGTCCTCCACTTGATCGACCCACCTAGCTCGCCGCTAAACACCACGTCTTCTTGTACCGGTCGGATGACTCTCGAGAACCATTGTAGTCGGGTTGCTATCCAACATCCCGATGACGTGACCCACCCACCGTGTGGACGATGGTTGATTCTCTTAGCCGCTGACGCAGTTCGTGGTTCATTCGCCTTCTCCAATTTCCGTCAATCCATGTGTTTTTGCCCATAGAGCGTTTTGTAGGTAGTTAACATCGTGTGACGGCGAACTTTGTTCGATCGTAGAGTTCTGCGGAGTCCAAAGTAAGATCGATTTCCTGCCACAATGCATCTCTGAATTTCTCTGCTGGTGTCGTCGTCGGCGGTCACCAGTGAGCCCAAGTACCCTAATTCTTCAACCGCCTCGATTTCATCACCGCCGATAGAAATTCGGGGTGGCGAGCGCGGTGATTCCTCCCTGGAGCCCTTTGCCATCATGAACTTTGTCATTGTCTTCGACACATTGATGACTAATCCGATTCGCCTGGCTTCACTCTTTAGTCGGATGTACGTTTCCGCCATCGTCTCAAATTTACGAGACGATATCAATATCATCAGCGAAACCAAGCAGCTGAACGGACTTCGTGAAAATCGTCCCACTCGTGTTTATCCCCGCTCTCCTTATTACACCTTCTAACGCAATGTTGAACAGCAAGCACGAAAGACCATCGTCTTGCCGTAATCCTCTGCGAGATTCGATGGGACTCGAGAGTGTCACTGATACTGGAACTACGCACATCACTCGATCCATCGTCGCCCTGATCATACGCCGATTTAAAATCGATGAACAAATGATGTGTGGGCGCGTTGTATTCGCGGCATTTCAACAACACCTGGGCCCTGTAGCATAATCGGGCTAATAATATTAGCTACAAGTTACAAGTTACAAGTACTAATATTACAAGTGCTAATAATTTGTGTTGCATAAAGGCTCAATTTTCCACTAATATTATTAGCACTTGTAATATTAGTGACCATGAAAATACAAGTTGTTTTGGTTCATTTACCTGTCAAAATTCATCCGACAGTTCACAATTAATTTGAAATAGCAGTTGATGTTTGTTTATATTCTGCATTTTCCGCGTAACATCCGGAAATATCTTCATTTATTCCAAAGTTTTGCATTCTTTCTACGATAGATGAAGAAAAGCATATGCTGTTTGGATAATTTTCGGCCGCTCTGGCGAAATATTTTTTTACAAAGTATGGCACTGCAAGTACCTAGATTTTTAGTAAAATGTCCCAAAGACTTAATAGTAATGGTTGAAAAACAATATAAATAAAGATTTAGCAACATGTATTATGCTTCTTGTTAAAATCCCAAGTGATCTGGGATGCAAAAATTGAGCTTTTACCTACTTTTATATGTCGCAACTCGATTCGAGTTAGTGTATGTATATTGTAGCTCTTGATTAGCTTAATGATGAGCAATACAAGCAATTGATTCAAATTTATTTCGCATCTGCAACTTTACCTGTGCTTATGCAGTGACCATAATAACCATAACTTTACCAAGAACCTCCAATCAAAGATGGGTATTGTAGAAACTTTGGAGAACATGAGAGACTCAGCAGAAATTATATTTTGGATACAAAAGTGTACATCAACGCAATTTTCTCTTCAATGAGTTTCGAATACATACTGCCAAATTTAATCGTCGAAAACTGGAATTAAGGTTGACATGTTAGATAAATAATATCTTTTGAGTTCATCAAAATGGTAAATCGATATATTCAAAACTAAATATGACTTCTGCAATACTTTAAATCTAACTTGTAAATTATTTTACAAGACCTTTGAGACTTGTAATCAAAAGTACAAGTCATAGCTAATATTTTATACTTGTAGTTTGTTTATGCAACATACACTTGTAAATTCTACTAATTATATTAGTCCATCCGACTTGTAGTATTGGACTTGTAACTTGTATTTGTAGTATTTTTATGCAACAGGAAATTATAAGTTACAAGCTACAAGACTAATATTATTAGTAAAATTTTCATTATGCTACAGGCCCCTGGCGTTGTAGCTTGGGCAACATTTTTGTTGACGTCACTGAATGGCACCTATCACCTCTTGCATTTTTGTTGCCTTTGTTTCATAAAATTGAATATACTCCTATAAACTGCTGGCTCGTTGATCTCGTCTATCCTTTCGGCTAGCTTCTCATGTTACTAAGGGTACCATATTCTACGCACACAAAAAGAGTACATTTCAGAATTTTGATGAAAGAGTACAAAAAGTATCGATATAATATTGTTTATTTTTCGATCTTTCCTATTTGTATTTTCTTTCGTTTGAACACTCTTGGATACTTTTGAAGATTTTCGCCACTATGCTGTTGATACTTATAATTATTTTAATACTTGTTTCCAATACAATAATGCTTCGCTATGTTTCGAGCCAATATCCGTGTGAATCGCTGTTCTCCCGTTCGAGTTAGAGCAGTTCGGGGTCTAACAGTACACTATGGGGCGGCTCCATACAAACAGGTGGCCAAAAATATTTTCGCGTCAATTTCATAATGTCTTGCTCCTATTCGTAGGGTTTATGCCTTAAAAAGATGAAATACATGTTGTACAGGTTGTTTTAACACGACAGTTTCAAACAGCTTGAAATTATAAGGACATTGCATACTTTTAGGCGTTTAAGGATTTCTGTTCCTATTTTCAAAATGTATTCCAATTCGTAAAAACACGCTTCGCTAAGATATCCAAGACCAGATTAAGACTGCATTATGAGTGATCGACCGAGAAAAGCGGCCATGAGGACCAAATGTTTCCTCAGAAGTAGTTAATGGCCAGTAGGATGATTTTATATAGCAATATCTCAATCATCGCCGACAACTTGATTGGAATTGCTGAATAGCAGCTAGTAGCAACCAAATTTGATTTCAATGTCTCCCAGGGATCCTTAAGAAAGACATAGAAGTAGTCCCGAAGCGAAACTTTGCGAAACTTTTTTTGGATTGAACGGTTTGTAAGGGGAAAATTTGTTTATTTTGAAGTGGCATCATTTATTAGTTTAACAATCAACTTTTCTAAGTTTGATATGTCATTCAAAAGGTTTATAAGTAAGCTTTGAGAAACTACTTTAAAAGTTCAACATTTTCTATTTAAGCCGAAGATATGCGAAGATGAACAATTCATTCATTTTACCAAAAATTGCCAATGGTCTCATTCTGCTGCCAATATCTTGATAAGTATATGTATTAGCAAACTAATATTCTAGAGTTTACTGGTCCAAGTGGTCTACTTGCATCTACCGAACCTAAATCTCAAATTGAATAAAGTCAGTTTTCGATTTTTGGCCACCTGAATCCTCTTAGTGCAGTAGTGGGCTCCTTTTAGATCTCACTGTACAGACCTCGTCCCTAAGGAAAGGGACGCGGACCTGTGCAGGCATTTTTTTTTAATGAAGTGACTAAAGTAGTTTACAAAACACATTACTGATTAGTTATTGAAACTTTTCCATTCTCCCATTTATTTTTATATTCTTTATCATGGCTCAAAGCATCGGGTTTACTTCACATCGCTTATCCAATTCGTAATCATTCTTATACAATTGCAGCTCATTCGGTTGAAAATTCCGACTGCACAAGCCCTTTAAAGTTTGTATAGGAATTAGCTATTACTATTACTAACGGAGTTTTTCATTCATTTGACCGCAGTTTTTTTTCCGGGTATCTTAGATGGTTAGTACTCCTATTCCATCAGCTACAACTTCACCGAAGAATGTTTACAGAAAGAATGCATTTCTTAAGATTCCTCTTAGTATCACTCCAAAATGCATCCCTGTCCATGGATTTCTTTGAAAATTTCTTCAGGGATTCATCCAGATACTTTTTTTCTCAGGAATTCCCACATGAATTTTCCTTGGCACTTTTTCAGAAGTTTCTCAAGAAATTTCTCAATAGATTGATGTAGAAACTGGTACACGGGCTTCCACAAAGAGTTCTTCCGAAATTCCTCCTGGGATTCCTTAATGGATTCATTCAAGGAGTACTACATAAGTTCATGCTTGTATTCTTTCATGTATTTGTTCAAACATTTCTGAAGAAGTTCCTCCAGAAAAAAAAAATCAATGAGTTTCTTTGTGGGATTTCCCCAGAAATTGCCAAGAAATTCTTCAAACTCCTTCGGAAATTGTATAAGTAATTCCTCCAGAGGTATCTCCATGGAAATCCTACATGGATCCCAAAAAAAGATTTCTTCAATAACTCAACCGATTTCTGCAGAAATCTTTTTCAAAGGTTTCTTCAGATTTTCTTCTACAAATCAATCAAGCAGAGATTAAGGGAATATCTTAAGGTGTTTTTTTTTCAGGTATTTTCCTATGTATTATTAGGACTGTATCGGAAATTAACTGTGAACGTTCAAAATGCTCTATTTCGAAGCCTGGTTGGTCTTTTTATTCCGGTTCTTCTATCAATTCTTCACAATATTGTTAAGTTTAGAACAGCCTGAAGAAATTTGGAAAATGTTTAGTATTATTGAAAATATGGTTAAATGAGTACACCACACAAAATAACAATCTGTACAAAATGCTATTTTTTTAACACCGACTTTCAAAATTCTTATTTTTGATAGAAATTCTCCCTACAATAAAAAATGGTCTATCCCAAAAAAACACTTTTTGGCCGAACTTTAAAGCTCTGGTTTAAATGTCTCCAGAGGTCATAAAATTCCGTTTTCTGGTAAAACTACCTCTTCAATAAACTTAACTATACATATCCAATTAAAAAAATGTGAATTTTCAACTTCATGTATTATTTATTTGCGAAATCGTTCTTTGGAGACGCATGAAAAAGAGTTCCTCAAAAAATGACCTCTTCTTCCATTTATAAAAATTGTGCTAAAATGCGGAGGATTTTTTTTTCTTAAAAAAAACAATTTTCCTATATTATGAGCATTCTGGAAATAGTTATTTATGTAACGAGTTGCAAAATGATGATTTTTACAGCACGAGTCGTACATTTATCCAACGAGGCTTGCCGAGACGGCAAGTATAAATTGAAATATGATAGTGCCAAGTTGCAAAAAGAATATGTTTGCGCAATAATAAGAACAAAAAATGAATATTTTTCAATAGTTTTTGCAATTTCAAATTTTTAGGAGGTGTACAAAATTTTAAAAACATATGTGTTATCTTTGAGATAAAAGCCCACGTGAAATGATTATTTTTAGACATTCAGAACTGCCATTCGTTTTTTTTTTCAAAGATTTATATAGTACATATCTCGAAAAATAAAGTTATGTTTATTTTAAGTAGATTAGTTTTAAGGCTGTTGAGAACATTTATAGTTTATTTCCGATATAGGATATCGCGCCACTTGGGCGGTGGCTTCTATATTCGTCTGTTTTCTACTATAGCTCAGTCGATTTTGAACCAATTGACTTGAAATGTTGTACACGGGTAGATACTATACCTATCTCATTGCATTCCAAAAATTGTGTCAATTGGTTCAAATTTGACTGAGTTATAGCGGGAATCAGACGAAAATAGAAGCCAACAAAGTTTGCCGGAGACAGCTAGTTTTTCAATAAAAGTCTTAGGTAAGTAATTCGTGGGGAAATTATTGAGTTTATCCTTAGAGGAAATGGAGGACAAATTTCTGGGATAATACATCGACAAATATCTGGGGGAAATCCTGATGGAATCTCAGTACATGGAGGAATCCCTGCAGGAATTATTGAAAGTAATACGGCAAAAATCTCTGGAGAGATTTCTGCAGAAAGAATCCCAAAAGAAATATCTGAACAAAATCACTTTGAAATTTCGAGCGAAATTTCAATGATGCTGATGACGCACTACGCATCCTTAACGTGGGAATTTTTGATGGAACAAAATGTGTCTCTGTTAGCATTCCAGAAGAAGTATTTCTTTCTGGAGTTTTCCACAGGAATGTCTGTAAAACTTATTGAAAATGAATTCATTAAAGAATCTTTGAAAGAATAGGACAGATCGATGAAGTACTAGATTTGTAGTAATGAGCTGAATTTTAGTATAGTGAGAAGGTCAATTTGCCTTTTCTGCAATGAAAAGGTGCAAAAAGCGTGGGTATTATGATTCCTTGCCTAATTTGATGCTGTTTGAGCAAAACTTTAGGCAACAGTGTTGTTGTTTTCTCCATTTCTTGCAACATAAACAACATAGTTATCCAAAGTTTTGCTCAAAGGAATCCCTGGAGAAATTTCCGATGAATTATTAAAACGAATCCCCAAAAGAATTTCTAAAGTAATTCCTGGTGGAATTTTAAAAGGAACCCATAGCAATCTACCTAAAATAATTCAGCAGGAATATCTATTTTTAACGAATTCTTAAGAAAAAAATTCTGAAAAAAAAGGTTTGAGAAGTTTTTGAAAGAAACGTTGCGTTAGTATATTTTAGTACCGAATTCACGGCGTAATTTCAGAAGAAATCTGGATTAATTTTGTAAGAAGTCAATAGAAGTTATTCTCGGACTTGGAATCCTTGGACAAATTTATGAAGCAATCTCATATGGAATTTTCCTGAACGAATTTTTGAATAAGAACTTCTGAAGCAGTCTGTGGATGATTTTCGGAAGTCATTAGGAAATTTCTTCAGAGAAAACTCTGAAAGAACCTAATAATTTTGTAAGGGAATCAATTGAAAAACTGTTTGAAGGATTTCTCAATGAAATCTCGGAAGGCATTCATGGCACATTTTATAGAAAATTATCTTTATCTTTTTTGTTTCAAATTTCTCGTCAAAGTGGTCTAAATACCATTTTTAGAGCATCTAAAAACGCACATTTTCGAGCGCTGAGAATGTTGCTACGTCATTCCGTTCAAAACATATTAATGATTTTCTAGAAAAAAAGGCACTTTTCAAGTATTTTTTACTTGAGTTACAAAAATAACACACCTCTAGTTTTTTTTATATGTTTTATAACAACAATTCAAGCCTAACTTTACCAAACACCGTATCTAACAAAACCCACGAATGGAGAAAATCGAAGGGGAAGCTGTTCCCATAGCAATTCATACAGTGAACATTTCAGAAACGTGAAAATCCGGGTATTTTTTCACAAATCATCCCCAAAGGTGAGTGATACAAGTAGTGCTTAACGAAATTGAGCACCTTATGTTAAATCCTCTTTTTTGTTTACATATGTTACCTATATGGTACATACGCTGTTTGGTAAAGTTAGGCTTGAATTCTTCTTTTGAATGCGGGCAAAAGATATTTTTTATGTTTGCCCTAACCCGTCATATCACCTTTTCAAAAAACTATTTTTTTTTTTAAGAAAAACACTTGTAACTATTGAAACAAAAGAGATAACGACCATCTCAGCGCACGAAACGACGCGTCTTCAAATGCTCTACAAGAGTTTCTCGGGCGACTTTGATAAAAAATCGAAGCTGAAAAAGTTAATGCCGGAAAACCGGTTTTTCTTGAACCAATCTAAGCTAATCCAGAAAAATATCTCTACACATAAAAACTGTCTTCAGCAATGTTGCTCAAAATTGATAGATCTACAACTTTTCCGAAGAATGTATATATGTAGTTATTTTTGCAAATAAAACAGTTTGGTTTCCAATTTCTTTGAAAATATGGACCACCCTAATTTTCATGCACATTGGAAAGAGGGCCTTATTATTAGGGACAACTTTGTAGAAGACCATATTTGTCTAGAAATCATTTGAAAGCGCTGAATGCATCTTTTCTCGTAAATCTGGTTCGTGGACCATTGTGCAGAGTGCAGTAGGGCGGAAAAAAATCCTAATTTCACAGAGAACTTATTTGCTTAGATGTGTGGAAGCACAAATAACATAGGTAGTTTTTCTTATATTGCCGAGGTCGCTTATAGTGGTAATCACGTTCAAATGTATGCGTGTCTCTTTTGTAGATGTAGTTGTGAAACTTGGGGGAAAATATGTGCACTCTTACCCCGGTTGTTAGTTTTATCATTATTTAGCCGTTTTACCCAAATCAATTGGGTAATATTTCCATATGCAATCTGAATAGCCTTTAAATTGACGTGCATTTTTGTGTATGGAGAAATTCACGCTAGTATTCGTGTGTTGAAATGTCACTTATCTCTATACTAGGAGTCGATAAAAAAAAATCGTTTTTTAGTTTGACCTCAAGAGCTAGTTACTCAATGAGTAACTTGGAGTAACCTCGACGACACCACTACTGCTTTGAACTGATGAAATTTGTTGGAATATATTCTAATCCACTCTAACAAAGTTAATAAAAGATGTGGATGGAAGGTACAGGGAAAGTGCACACCTGCTTTTGATCAACCTTTGTGCGATGCACTCATGCTCAGCGATTGTAAAATCGCTTATCATTTGATAAATTTGAAATGAACAAACAAACGCATGAAAACCATGCGATTATGCTGAGATTCAACTGGATTGACTGGATAAACCGGTTTATCGCCAGTTGTATCAGGCTTGCAGATTCTTGATTAGCTACAAACAAAAGCCCCATATCGATTGATTTAGGTCACCTGTAATACTTTCGATAATAGAGGGATGGTGGAGGTGTGACGATCACAGAAAGGTCCTGTAAAAGAATAAGTTCAGGAGGGCCTCAGATACGCTCCATGATAGATTGTTGTTATCATCTATAAAAACAGGTAGATGATTACTATTTTATAATTGAGCTTGGCATTCTTGAGATCTGAAAATGCAAATGTCTGCAATTTTTCTTCGAATTTTCTAGAACTATTCACATCACACATTCTAGAACTATTATTCACATTTTCATTTACATGCAGCTGAAACACCTTATTGTATACAACTTGAATTGGCTCGATCTGTACAAACAGCCGCAATGAGTTGCAATTATAAATATACATGAAATCTTCATTACGGGTACAAGATGATACCGAAAAGTTCTGTGTGATAGCACACCGCCGTCCGGCAAGTCGAGATAAAAGTGATCAACACTTGAGTACCCAGTATTTTATCTGCAAACACATGTAACCTACGTCAACGTTTTATGATACCGAACTCTTTCCTTCCACAGAGATTCGCCAGACAAAACGTTGAACCATGTTGTACCACTTGATCAGCGTTTCGCTGATAAGAGCGCTCCTCCTGCTGCTCACTGTTCCATCATCGCTCGGGGAACCCGACAATGGCCAGCGACCTCACATCGTCATCATCATGGCTGACGACATGGGCTGGAACGATGTCGGTTTCCACGGATCCAATCAAATCCCAACGCCAAACATCGACGCGCTGGCCTACGATGGCATAATCCTCAATCGACACTACACCGCTCCGATGTGCACTCCCTCGAGGGCATCCATGATGACCGGCAAGAATCCGATCAGCATAGGGATGCAGCACTACGTGATTGTTTCCGACGAACCCTGGGGCCTCGGCCTGGACCAGAAGATCATGCCGGAGTACTTCAAGGAAGCCGGCTATCGGACGCATCTGGTGGGCAAGTGGCATCTGGGGTTCTCGGCGAAGCAGTACACACCGACCATGAGAGGCTTCGACTCGCACACCGGATATCTGGGGCCATTCGTAGACTACTGGGATTATACATTGCGTTTATCGCCTCCGAAAAGTTTTGATGGTTACGATATGAGGAAGAATCTGGACGTGGATTACGAATCAAATGGAACCTACGCTACGGATCATTTCACGGCGGCAGCGTCGTCCATCATCGAACAACATGATACAAAAGATCCCCTGTTTCTGATGGTTAACCATCTAGCGCCACATGCGGCCAATGATGAAGACCCGCTACAGGCTCCTGAGGAAACCATCCGGAAGTTCGACTACATTTCAGATGAAAAGAGAAGGATCTATGCTGGTAAGATTTCGAAGATAATGTAACGTTTAAGAACTACAAGATGACTTGTCATTCTAGCCATGGTGTCCAAACTAGACGACAGCGTAGGGCAGATCTTCAACAGTCTAAGGTCTAAGAATATGCTAGACAACTCGATCATTCTGTTCATGTCGGACAACGGAGCACCAACGGAGGCGTTACATGCGAATACCGGATCGAACTACCCATTGAGAGGGGTAAGGTTACACGACAGAAGCACCTGTGTCACTTCAAGTTCATTGTACGTCTCCTCTTTTACAGATCAAAAGTGTTCCATGGGAAGCGGCAACACGCTGCGTAGCGGCCATCTGGAGTCCACTCCTGCACGAGAGGCAGAGGGTTTCAAACCAGTTCATTCACATCTCCGACTGGTTGCCAACCTTGGCCTCGGCCGCAGGCATAGACATCCCCTTCTCCAAAGACCACTCGGAAATTGACGGCAAAGACCAGTGGGAAGCCTTATCCTACGATACGGGTAACCCCCGACGCGTAGTCCTGAATATGATCGACGAAATCTACGGCTACAGTAGCTACATGGAGAACGGCTTCAAGTTCATCAACGGCACCTTCTCCAACGGAGCTTACGATGGATGGTACGGACAGCTCAACTTCTCAGATCAACTCCTCAGCGACGATGAATACATCGACTTGGTCCTGCAAACCCCGATCGTCCGATGGGCTGAGGACACCATTTCCAGGGATACGATCAAATATATGCGGAGACACGCCCGCGTCAACTGCGGCTATCAACCAGATGCTCACAAATGCAATCCACTGAAGCAATGCCTTTTCGACATCATCAACGACCCGTGCGAGTTGAACGACCTTTCCCACAAGTTCCCCATCAAGTTCCAGGAACTTCGCTCAACAGTACAAACCTATCGTCGGAAGGCCGTTAAACCTCGCAACAAACCTGGAGACCCGGCAGCAAACCCGGCCAACTTTGGCGGAGTGTGGACGTGGTGGAGGCGGGACCTGACCCTGGAAGAACTGGCTGAAGCCGAACTTGACGAACGCCAGGCCTATCTGCCGATTCCACCGCCTCACTCGAGTCTGCCGGAGAGCGTCCGATTGCCAGTAATTATCTCCATTGTCGTTGTCGGGGTCCTCTTCGTCTCCGGGGCCCTTCTTTATATGTCCAATAAAAACCTGCTGCGACTCTGCTCTAGGTCCAAGGAAACCGCATCGGAATCGACGGTGCAAACTACCGATTTGTCCCAATCGGAGAGTGACGGTAAGCTTTCGGACGTGTTCGCTCAGCCCCCGCTGCCGTCGTCATCCCTGACGACCAGTCCCAAGGTATATCAAATCAGTAATAGCCGACATGATAGGTATTGAATTTGGACTTGGTAAGGGTTTGAATTGAGATTGCACCGTATCGGTACTAACACCCTTCAACCCGACGAGGTTTACATAGGTCGTAGAGGTTGAGGCACTAATCAAAGGTATGCTACACTGTAGATACTCGCTATGAGCGATGCACGACTAACTTGCGGGCAATGTTTGTACATATTAATAGGGATTGCACTAAGCTTTAGCTAGGTTTGTAAGGGAATTCTCCACTATCGGAATTGATCATCACCCTTTCCATTTCATGTCATCTGCCATTTTCATTCTTTGCAGGGCCAAACGAACGATTTTATCAGGATAAGATCTCGCTGTGAACATTCAGATGTACTTATTAAAGCAAAAACGACTTTCATGATTGAAAAGATACTTTTGTTGAAAGAACTGTCCTTGTCCTGATACTTTCTGTTATTTGTACTTTATATAGAGAAGATTTCAATTCCCACGAATTCCTGGCGGGATTGAAATCTTCTATCAGGGAACTTTTAATAATCAGCCATAGATTCCCCATAGGATAGCTACATAACAAGCTGAACAACAGCTCTTATACAGCTAAAATGTTTGTTGGGGGATTCCTACGACTTCAGCCAAGCGAATCTCGACAGAAAGTTCCTGCAATCTCATCGGAGGTTTCCTGTGAATCCTACCAAAAGACTTCGATAAATGCCACCAGAGGACGCCTATGAATCCCGTCAGGAAGCCACGCTGAATCCTAGGAATCCTGCCAATGGATAACTATTACATAATCCCATCAAGAGGTTCTTGAGAATCCAAAATGGGATTTGTCACTCTCATTAATCAGTCACATTATTATGGGTTGCGCGAAAAATTTTGAGCGCAAGTGCTCGTGTATTGTGCGTTTAGCACTAAATTGATTTCCGAAAAAACTTCATTAACTTCCGCTGCCTTTCCTATGCGTTAAACGTAACGTCGGAAGTAGTGCGCTGTACAGTAAATCTGGTTTTCTATACAGCGCACTACTTCCGACGTAATGTTTAACGCATAGGAAAGGCAGCGGAAGTCAATGAAGTTTTTTCGGAAATCAATTTAGTGCTAAACGCACAATACCTCCGCCAATACGGTAATAGTGTTGGCGTTTCCGGTGCAATATTCTTTGGCCCATGCGCACTTATTGTAAAAGACACCAGAACGATTAAACGTACGAGCGGAGGTCTTTTCGCGATTTTGCACCATTTTCGCTCTCTACAGTAAAACCTCCATGAGTCGATATTGAAGGGACCATCGACTCAAGGAAATATCGAGTAGTGGAACAAAAATCTTTTGGGAAGCTTTTTGGAAGGACCATCATAGTAACCCAGAAATTATTTTTCAGTATGAAAAAAATTACCTCCATGAGTCAGAGATGGAAAATGATGAAGATTGCAGCTGAATAGACACAAACCAAAACAAACATACTCATGAACAACAGGGGCCCGAGAATACTCGCTCTTCTTTATTCGTGAGTAAACGAAGCTGGCAAGCACTCGCATTTGCTTCGCGAAGCTTCGTGAGTTTTTTACATGTTGACGAAAAACGCATTTTAACGACTGGCAGTACAGTGCCGATTCGTTCGTTGAGAGCTCGTTAGATGGGCTGTCTCGATGGTTGAATGTTCACTGGTTGGGGCAAAACCCAACTAAAAAGCACTGTCAATGTCAAAATAGATGTCAAAACGAGTTTGACGTCTGACCGCCGTCGCATCACAGCTCCTGTATACAGAACGTTTGCGCAAGTATGTGAGTGTTCCGTGACGTATTTCTCGTCACTTGCGTGTGTCTAGAGCATTTTTATCAGTTGTCAGTTGCCCCAACGAACGAACACGATTCGCTAATCGGGGCGCAGTCGTGACCCAACCAGCGAATCCGGACTGTACTGCTTTTCCGGAACAATGAAGCATAAAGCATTAGTTTATGTTGGATAATCACTGGATTTGCTATTATAACCACAATAAAATGCACTTCCACTAGTTTTTCACGAATAAAAACTCATGAGTGTTTCTGTTTTTGTTTTGCTTCTTACTCACGAAGCAGGCGGGTGCGAATAAACTCACACACTGTTTACTCTCGGAATCGTGAGTAAGCCTTGTGTTAACTTTACACTCGCGAATTGCTTCATGATGAGAGTAATTCCATCACTGTCCATGAATCGATATCGAGTCAAGGAACATCGACTCATGGAGGTTCGACTGTATTTTCTTACAACGGATAATAATAAAGTTAAAGAAATCCAGAATCATACCAAGGGATTCAGACGAATCCCGCCAGGGGATTCAGACGAATCCCGCCAGGGGATTCAGACGAATCCCGCCAGGGGATTCAGACGAATCCCGCCAGGGGATTCAGACGAATCCCGCCAGGGGATTCAGACGAATCCCGCCAGGGGATTCAGACGAATCCCGCCAGGGGATTCAGACGAATCCCGCCAGGGGATTCAGACGAATCCCGCCAGGGGATTCAGACGAATCCCGCCAGGGGATTCAGACGAATCCCGCCAGGGGATTCAGATGAATCCCGCCAGGGGATTCAGACGAATCCCGCCAGGGGATTCAGACGAATCCCGCCAGGGGATTCAGACGAATCCCGCCAGGGGATTCAGACGAATCCCGCCAGGGGATTCAGACGAATCCCGCCAGGGGATTCAGACGAATCCCGCCAGGGGATTCAGACGAATCCCGCCAGGGGATTCAGACGAATCCCGCCAGGGGATTCAGACGAATCCCGCCAGGGGATTCAGACGAATCCCGCCAGGGGATTCAGACGAATCCCGCCAGGGGATTCAGACGAATCCCGCCAGGGGATTCAGACGAATCCCGCCAGGGGATTCAGACGAATCCCGCCAGGGGATTCAGACGAATCCCGCCAGGGGATTCAGACGAATCCCGCCAGGGGATTCAGACGAATCCCGCCAGGGGATTCAGACGAATCCCGCCAGGGGATTCAGACGAATCCCGCCAGGGGATTCAGACGAATCCCGCCAGGGGATTCAGACGAATCCCGCCAGGGGATTCAGACGAATCCCGCCAGGGGATTCAGACGAATCCCGCCAGGGGATTCAGACGAATCCCGCCAGGGGATTCAGACGAATCCCGCCAGGGGATTCAGACGAATCCCGCCAGGGGATTCAGACGAATCCCGCCAGGGGATTCAGACGAATCCCGCCAGGGGATTCAGACGAATCCCGCCAGGGGATTCAGACGAATCCCGCCAGGGGATTCAGACGAATCCCGCCAGGGGATTCCGACGAATCCCGCCAGGGGATTCAGACGAATCCCGCCAGGGGATTCAGACGAATCCCGCCAGGGGATTCAGACGAATCCCGCCAGGGGATTCAGACGAATACCGCCAGGGGATTCAGACGAATCCCGCCAGGGGATTCAGACGAATCCCGCCAGGGGATTCAGACGAATCCCGCCAGGGGATTCAGACGAATCCCGCCAGGGGATTCAGACGAATCCCGCCAGGGGATTCAGACGAATCCCGCCAGGGGATTCAGACGAATCCCGCCAGGGGATTCAGACGAATCCCGCCAGGGGATTCAGACGAATCCCGCCAGGGGATTCAGACGAATCCCGCCAGGGGATTCAGACGAATCCCGCCAGGGGATTCAGACGAATCCCGCCAGGGGATTCAGACGAATCCCGCCAGGGGATTCAGACGAATCCCGCCAGGGGATTCAGACGAATCCCGCCAGGGGATTCAGACGAATCCCGCCAGGGGATTCAGACGAATCCCGCCAGGGGATTCAGACGAATCCCGCCAGGGGATTCAGACGAATCCCGCCAGGGGATTCAGACGAATCCCGCCAGGGGATTCAGACGAATCCCGCCAGGGGATTCAGACGAATCCCGCCAGGGGATTCAGACGAATCCCGCCAGGGGATTCAGACGAATCCCACCAGGGGATTCAGACGAATCCCGCCAGGGGATTCAGACGAATCCCGCCAGGGGATTCAGACGAATCCCGCCAGGGGATTCAGACGAATCCCGCCAGGGGATTCAGACGAATCCCGCCAGGGGATTCAGACGAATCCCGCCAGGGGATTCAGACGAATCCCGCCAGGGGATTCAGACGAATCCCGCCAGGGGATTCAGACGAATCCCGCCAGGGGATTCAGACGAATCCCGCCAGGGGATTCAGACGAATCCCGCCAGGGGATTCAGACGAATCCCGCCAGGGGATTCAGACGAATCCCGCCAGGGGATTCAGACGAATCCCGCCAGGGGATTCAGACGAATCCCGCCAGGGGATTCAGACGAATCCCGCCAGGGGATTCAGACGAATCCCGCCAGGGGATTCAGACGAATCCCGCCAGGGGATTCAGACGAATCCCGCCAGGGGATTCAGACGAATCCCGCCAGGGGATTCAGACGAATCCCGCCAGGGGATTCAGACGAATCCCGCCAGGGGATTCAGACGAATCCCGCCAGGGGATTCAGACGAATCCCGCCAGGGGATTCAGACGAATCCCGCCAGGGGATTCAGACGAATCCCGCCAGGGGATTCAGACGAATCCCGCCAGGGGATTCAGACGAATCCCGCCAGGGGATTCAGACGAATCCCGCCAGGGGATTCAGACGAATCCCGCCAGGGGATTCAGACGAATCCCGCCAGGGGATTCAGACGAATCCCGCCAGGGGATTCAGACGAATCCCGCCAGGGGATTCAGACGAATCCCGCCAGGGGATTCAGACGAATCCCGCCAGGGGATTCAGACGAATCCCGCCAGGGGATTCAGACGAATCCCGCCAGGGGATTCAGACGAATCCCGCCAGGGGATTCAGACGAATCCCGCCAGGGGATTCAGACGAATCCCGCCAGGGGATTCAGACGAATCCCGCCAGGGGATTCAGACGAATCCTGCCAGGGGATTCAGACGAATCCCGCCAGGGGATTCAGACGAATCCCGCCAGGGGATTCAGACGAATCCCGCCAGGGGATTCCGACGAATTCTGCCAGGGGATTCCGACGCATCCCGCCAGGGGATTCCGACGAATCCCGCCAGGGGATTCAGACGAATCCCGCCAGGGGATTCAGACGAATCCCGCCAGGGGATTCAGACGAATCCCGCCAGGGGATTCAGACGAATCCCGCCAGGGGATTCCGACGAATCCCGCCAGGGGATTCCGACGAATCCCGCCAGGGGATTCCGACGAATCCCGCCAGGGGATTCCGACGAATCCCGCCAGGGGATTCCGACGAATCCCGCCAGGGGATTCCGACGAATCCCGCCAGGGGATTCCGACGAATCCCGCCAGGGGATTCCGACGAATCCCGCCAGGGGATTCCGACGAATCCCGCCAGGGGATTCCGACGAATCCCGCCAGGGGATTCCGACGAATCCCGCCAGGGGATTCCGACGAATCCCGCCAGGGGATTCCGACGAATCCCGCCAGGGGATTCCGACGAATCCCGCCAGGGGATTCCGACGAATCCCGCCAGGGGATTCCGACGAATCCCGCCAGGGGATTCCGACGAATCCCGCCAGGGGATTCCGACGAATCCCGCCAGGGGATTCCGACGAATCCCGCCAGGGGATTCCGACGAATCCCGCCAGGGGATTCCGACGAATCCCGCCAGGGGATTCCGACGAATCCCGCCAGGGGATTCCGACGAATCCCGCCAGGGGATTCCGACGAATCCCGCCAGGGGATTCCGACGAATCCCGCCAGGGGATTCCGACGAATCCCGCCAGGGGATTCCGACGAATCCCGCCAGGGGATTCCGACGAATCCCGCCAGGGGATTCCGACGAATCCCGCCAGGGGATTCCGACGAATCCCGCCAGGGGATTCCGACGAATCCCGCCAGGGGATTCCGACGAATCCCGCCAGGGATTCACAGTAAGCGCAAGGGAACCGATGTTCGGTTAACATTGGAATATTATGCTTTTGGTCGAAATACGAAGTGACCGAACGTGCGAAAATTGATTTTTAACCTACTTAGAAATGTCGCAACTCAATTTGGATTAGTACATATTGTTGCTCTTAATTAGCTTAATGATGCGCAACAGAAAAAATAGATTCAAATTTACTTCGCAGCTGCAACTTCGCATGTGCTTCTACCGACGACTTCGATTTGGTGGTGCGACGATAATAACAACCGAACATGTTCGGTACATTTGACAATTGGTGCAATCAAAACGCTTTAACGAGGGCTCGGTGATAGCTTCTTGAACCGAGCAGGAAACCGAGCGTTCAGCAGATAAAAACTCGGTTCAAAATCAACCGAGTTCGGTTATATTTTCTAAGTGTTTAATTTCCGTGGATAGAATGACAGTTCAATCGATAAAGTGACAGTTCGGCCGGAACAAAAAAATTTCCACACACAAACTTTCAATGCATTTTAAAAATAGTTCTCGGGCATTAAAAATGATGAAATTCTTTATTTCAACTATTTTTTGGACGAAGATTTCGATTATGCAATACAGTCCGGATTCGCTGGTTGGGTCACGACTGCCCGGATAAAAACTAACCATAGGGTGTATGGTGAAACCATTCCTGCACCATACAGTGTACCAGCTACAATAAAGTGTATTGTAATGAAATGGTTCGCTATACTATACATTTACATTGGATTTTTATGTAACAATATATTATACTGTTTTTCTTACGTTTGAACCATTCACTTTTCCGAAACATTATTTTTCCGTGAATTTTTAATTATTTCTGGTGTTCGATTTGAATAGATCGTATGTTTGCTGTGATTCCTATGCAGATTCGACCTATTCAAATCGAACACCAGATTTATTCAGTTTAAGATTTTTTCCGTGCTTTGTTTTGTTGATGTTTGTGACTTTTTTGATGCAAAGGAAAGGAAAGAAAAAAAAAGTGAATAAGTTGAAACATCAATTTAACCTTCTGGAATCGATTTTTTTCGCCGCTGTTGACGCAACCTCGCTGGTGTCGAACACGTTTGTTATGCTCGGTTTCATCGCCGGGGTCATATATGACCCCTCCGGCTCCAAAGGGTTAATGCCAATAACATGTTTAAATCAGTGGTAAACCAGATGTCCTAAGAACTGCAGGTCCAAGCAGGGGTCCAAGAGATATGGCGGGCTCGAGGGCGGGCTAGGTGTGTAGAGTGCGATGAGAGAAATACTAATGCAATGTAGGCCAACCCGGAAAGATGCAGGTCAGATTACCGTAAATCAGTAGATGAGTTCAACACTTCAACACTATTCTTTCTGTATTTGCATTTAGGGGAGTTTTCTCCTCTTCTCTCATGTGAACTTGCCTTCGACCACAATCGAATCAAATGCGGTTGACAAACTTTATCTTTGACGTAGAGCCATCTTTAACATATGGACTGGACTGAACACTGAAATGACTTTTAATATAGGTTCGTCTGCGGGTTCGCTTTTTAACCTAACTTATATTTGAATCGAACTTGACAGTTATCTCATGAGTTATGTATTTCAAACTTTAGTCAAACTGGTGCCTCAATATTGCAATAACGGTTAAGCACGCTGTAATGATACCCACTTCATGCAACTACATTAGTGGTCTAATAACACTTAGCGCGCTCGGCATAGTTCCATCATGCCGCTCAAAGTGTTGCCACAAATAATGCTTAGTTTGCGAAACCCGGTTATCTGGCTGGTGGGGAATGGGAGCCTAAGCTTCAACTGTTAATGCAATCAGAGACTACTCAGACTTAGGCGTGGGCGATCCTATCCAGCTTTTTACGCTTGATGAGGGGTGATTATTTTTTGACGGATGTTGCCGACAACCCATGCAGCAACACAGTAGCCAAAAATTTCAGTTCATTGCTCCTGAATTGTCAAAAATTTTCACTATGAACTATTTCAGCTAGTGGTAACGTTTGTAATGAATTAAAACATTATTTCTTTTTAGGATTGTGATCGTTATCCGCCACATTCAACCGTAGAACCAGTTGATACCGAGAAACTGCAATTCTTTGTTACGCCCGCTCAGTCCCATGAACTCCCAGGCGCAAACATTCCACCGAGGCTTCGCGAGTAGAAGAAAAACAATGAATTACGATTGATGGCTTATATTGGGAGAGTTCTATCGTCCCTACGGGCCCATGTTCGCCCTATTACACCTTTAATTACGGGTAATACGTGTATGGTATCAATGCGGAGCACTGATGATAATGCCTGGTGTTCTGCCGCCCGGTCGTCCAAACTTCCGTTGAGCCCTAGTGGAGTAGCTTCACCGACCGGAATTGAACGAGGGGCTCTCGACTGTCGACGTGGCTTTCGGATACGGGACATTTTTGCTTCACATTCTACCAGGTTCTCTTCCGAAACCTGAACTTTCCTTCAGTTTCCGTCCGAGGTTGTGGGTGTGTAGTCTGAGTCTCCGAACTCAACTCAGGAGTATTTAACCTCGCCGTCCGTATAAGATTTCTTTTGTAATTTTAGTAATGATCTAAGAATTTCCGACGTTGTTCTGGGAACTTCCACCGGGGGAATCCGGTGGGAATTCCCAGAGTAATCGTTGGTTTGAAATCATCGGTAGGAATTCCTGGAGAATTCCCCGCTGGGAATTATTGGTGGAATCTTCGGTGAAAAAACTAAGATGAATCCGTGGTTGGAATTGCTTTAGGAATTCCTGGAGTAATCTCCAAAGGGAACTCATGGAGGAAAAATTCTCACTGAATTCTACAGTAGTTTCTTCCGAAAATTTTGCCCACTACCAATGAACCAAAAATTATTTAACAAGTTATTTTGGAGAATCTTCCTTACTGGAGTATCCGCCAGAAATTGCTTCTGGGGAATCCTCGAGCAATTTCTCCGTAAGCAGTATCTTTTGGTCAATCTTCTATCAGATCCATCGAAAAATCTGCTGGCGATCACTTTTGGGAGATGTTTACAAGGCAATCTCTTTGATGAATTTATAAAGTTTGTTGTGGCGGTAGCAATGGTAACAACAGGTGAAAATTTTTGACAGATCTGGAGCAGTGAACTGAAATTTTCGGCAACTGTGATGCTGCAAGGGCTGTCGGCAAGACTTGTCAAAAATGAATCACCCCTCACCACAGCGTAAAAAGCTGGATATATGAAGGGTTATCCAAAACGCTCTGGGAATTCCCAAAGCGCATTCTAATAAATCTAACAAGCCTAAGATGCCATTAACAGGAGGAAAATGGCAAGATAATATAACAATATACGGTTTATGTAATGTAAAACAATTCAATATAACAAAAGAGAACCATTCCAAAACCATTTGATTAAATGTATAACCAGTAGTGAAATTACAATTAAAACAATTTATTTACGGTACATTTTATTGTTTGAAACCATTCATGTACCATACAATGTACGGTATATTTAAACCCACGTATCAGTATTTTGAACAATTCATTAACAATAAAATGTATGGTTTTGCAAAAAAATATATATGGAGAAAAATATTTTTTTATATTGTTACGATACTTAACAACCTGTATAATATATTGTAAAAATCTTATTTACAATTCACGGTATGGTATCCTACATTACATCTTATTGTTTTTGTATTTTTATTTTTACAGTGGTGTCTATTGTAAAAATATGGTTCTAAATAGTACTGTTACAATATAACGTTCGGTTTTTCTACTGTATTTTTTATTCGGGTGCGCCCCGATTAGCGAATCGTGTTCGTTCGTTGGGGCAACTGACAACTGATAAAAATGCTCTAGACACACGCAAGTGACGAGAAATACGTCACGGAACACTCACATACTTGCGCAAACGTTCTGTATACAGGAGCTGTGATGCGACGGCGGTCAGACGTCAAACTCGTTTTGACATCTATTTTGACATTGACAGTGCTTTTTAGTTGGGTTTTGCCCCAACCAGTGAACATTCAACCATCGAGACAGCCCATCTAACGAGCTCTCAACGAACGAATCGGCACTGTAGAGTGTGACGTAATTTGTGTACAGCCCCTTGTAGTGAGCACAGATTTATGTTCAAAAGATTTATAATAACCAAATTTTAGGAACAGTTCATTCATATCAATGATAGGAAGAAGGAATCTTAAATTTCTATTTAATTTGACTAAATTGGATTTGTGATCAAAAAAAAAAAATAATTTGAAATTATATTTCAATGATAAGTTTTGTGCGCGTTTTGTTCAGTGTACTGCTTGCGAAATAAACATCGCATAGCCTGTGGGAAAGCTTTGTGTTGTGCTTTCGAAGCGAAAGCTTGTTCGAGCCTGCCTTCGGTTCGGGTGCGCTCGCTTGAGTCAGAAAGCAGAAACCGTTAATGGTATGACCTAGAGTGGCTTTAACTTAGAGTGGCGTCAATGTCAAAATTGGAACAGCGGTCATCTGTCAAATACATACAAATTCCTGTTCCAAACGAGCAGGAGACCTGTCAAAATGGGAACATGACGCCACTCTCCCTTCCAGTCACTCTAGTATGACCAACGCATGAATGGAATGGATGAGAATGAGGGATGTGATAGAGTGAGACAGGTACATGGTGGTGCTGAACATGGCTTCGGCACTCGCGTCGGTCGACCGGAATGGTGATTGCCATGAACAGTTGGGGAGTCAGTTTGTTAACGATTTTTACGTCGGACGGATGTTCGTAAATATGAAGTGAATGAACGGATTTTTCGGTCAGGTTACGATTGAACCGTCGGTTTTTACTGCGGATTGTGCGGATAATGCTGCGGATACTACACCCCTCACTGAAAATTTAACGTTTAAATGGTGCCGGCACCTCCCAAACGTCAAATTTTCTGTGAGAGTAAGTAGGCCAGCATAAATTTGTGCAGTGGACCATAGTCCTTCATTATTTCCAGCAAAGCAGACTTGCCTATGTTCGGACATTTTTCGTCGAGATTATTTTCGACCTTTTCAACCGCTCCAATTTTCTTTCTTCTTTCTTCCTGGCGTAACGTCCTCACTGGGACAAAGCCTGCTTATCAGCTTAGTGTTCTATGAGCACTTCCACAGTTATTTACTGAGAGCTTCCTCTGCCAATGACCATTTTGCATGCGTATATCGTGTGGCAGGCACGAAGATACTCTATGCCCAAGGAAGTCAAGGAAATTTCCTTTACGAAAAGATCCTGGACCGACCGGGAATCGAACCCGTCACCCTCAGAATGGTCATGCTGAATACCCGTGCGTTTACCGCCTCGGTTATATGGGTGCGTTTACCGCCTCGGCTACACTCAGAAACAATACAAATCGTGATCAGTTTAAAATTTATTATTTTTTGTCATATGTCCAACATACACTTTACTTATGTCGTTTTCGTTTTTGCGGCGGTGCTACACCGCTTCGTGCTACACTTTTTGCAGAATAAACGAACATTTTCGGTGCAGTTGCATTGGTGTGCGTGTATAAAAACCAAAATATTGACAACTTTGCAAACGCTGATTGGTGGACACGGTGTGCACCAGCTACACTCCTGATTTTTTGAGTGCTACACTATCATGCGCGGTGCAGAAAAAGTGCTGCACCGGTGTAGCACGAAAATCAAAAACGAACATTTTCGGTGCAAAAGTGCTACACCGGTGTAGCTCCACCGCAAAAACGAAAACGACATTAGTTTAAAAGGTATACTAGCTTCACATAATAAAGTAAACTTCGGCAGATTTTCATTAGATAATTTTGACCAGTGTTTAAGTTGTTGTTTGTGGCCGCCCAGATCAAATTGTAACGGATCGGAATTTGAAAAATCAGAAGTCCCGGGATGTGGCCAGCGCAGGGGCCAGCGTTTGCATATCGATGGCTAACCGCAGGTAAGTAATGTAAAAGTGCTCAAAATGGTTCAGTTATTGGAAATCTTGCGTTTCTTGTAGTTCTTGTAAGTTGCTGGAATTGCGCACGGATGGCAGCGGAAAATAATAGCACCCGGATGCTATTTATCGTCGTTAGTAGGACCCAACCCAGCCAGAAAATACCATCAAAAAGCAACAGTCGAAAATGCAGCAACCTGGCCAAAAAATGGAAGTAGCTAGAGCATTCAGAGAACAGTTGAGAAGCAACCCAAATACTTCCGGAGGGTGCAACCGTGATGCAGATGTGTGTGCATTTGTGCCGCACGACCTCGGAAGTGGATTCTGTCAGTCATCTGAATGTAGAAGCGCCGGGATATTGTGCCTGGATGAACCTGTTCTGTTCTGACTCTGGAAGGACCCCCCACGAAGCGGGTCATTAGCTCATCAGGCGAAGCTTCTCTCGACGCTGTCATCATCCGGACGGAAACCTCTGGATCCCATCATCTAATTCTCATAGCGTTTGTCGAGGCGGTGTGTCACAGCTATCGCAGCCGAAAACGTCGTTGAAGGATTTTTAATTTTATACTATAAATAAAAAGATCATATTTAGGATTGTTTACTATTTTTCGTTTTGTTTTTTTTTTCAATTTCAACAATATTAAAAAAACAGCCACTTCTACGCAGAATAACACTAAACCTGGATTAAACAGAACTAAATATAGTTTACTTATACTAGCATACGTTTAAGTGAAAGTTATACTAGGTTAGTTTGTTCTGCATTTAAACTAGGTCTAGGGTCAACCAGGCGAAATTGAATTAGAATGGGATTTATACTAAATATAGATTTTTTTCTGAGTTATATATATATATAACCGCTCCAATTGTCTGAAACATTTCACCCATATGGGAGCTGTCAAAATTTGTCCGGGAGCCCGTGACGATGATTGACCGACTGTCAAACTAAAGCAAAACAAAAACGAGGTTTTTCTTACACAACTTGTAGTTCCAGCGAATATTCTCAAATAAGTCGTACATTTATTAGATCTTCAGAGGAAACATTCAGGCGTAAGGATGTCTTCGATCCGGTTGTTAACCGCGAGCCAGAACAATCGGTTGTTCTCGGCATATCTGCGGCTTCCTCGATTCTACGCCTCGCAAGCCAAAGACGCTGCCACAGAGGAGAGCTCGAGTGCGACGACGGCTGCCGACTCTGATCTGCCGGTCACGTTCGTCGAAGATGAAGATCTACAAGCAGCGCGGGAGGCACGGATCGAGCAGCTGAGGAACAAATCCCGACTGTTACCGCAGCATCGGAATATGTTACACAACCAGCTGCCGTATGAGGGATCCCAGTCGTGGATCCATGAAACGGTGAAGTACAAACGCACTATGCTGGGTCGATATGGGCTGGAAGGGAGCAAGGTGGATCCGCGTAAGTTTGGTGGCTCAACCGTGCATACTTTGTATAGCTAACCACGCCCTTGTATATTCCAGGCATTTGTTTCCCAACAAAACAAGAAGCACTTGAGAAAACCGAATACGAGCGAGTGGCTTTCCCCAAAACCCTCCAGCAGATGATGGCCGAGAACAAGAAGTCGAAAGAGGAGCAGGTTGCTCGTATCCGAGCCCGTGAAGAGGATGTGGCCAAAAAGATGGAAAAGCTGGATAAATGGGTTTCGGATTTGAATGCCCGGGTTGCGAAGAAGGAAGCGGAAGCTCGCGCAGCTAAGGATCGCAAGGACCGACTGGTGGAAGAGGTGCGTCGACACTTTGGATTCCGGATTGACCCGCGGGACGAACGGTTCCAGGAAATGTTGGCCCAGAAGGAGAAGGAAGATCGCAAGAAGGTCAAGGAAGCCAAGAGGAAGGAGAAGGAACTGAAGATGATGGAGAAGCTGAAGAAGCGAACAGCTGACCTGGAGGACGATGGTTCCAAGGGTTCGCCAGCAGATGCCGAGGATGATGAGAAAAAGTAAGGAGTGTTGTATGTTATTGTAGCGAACTAGGTTTTATTAGATGGAAAGAGAACTGCTACTAATAAATAAAACTTGATGAAATGTGTATTCTTTGTCTTAACGTTGTCCACCCGCGGCTTCCGGGTTAGTGGCTCCGGAAATGAGAACCAGAATTGCAACCGGAACGATGTACATCCACTGAAATCAAGAATGTATTTAAGCTTTCGTTGGTAGATAATAATTTCATCACAACTTACATATTTAGCGAAGAAACCTCGGTTATCCTTGGTTTCACCACGCTCTCGAGCTTCCCGTTCCCGTTCCAGCTTCTGAATGAAGCTGGCCGTATCCGGAATCGGGGCACTTTCCATCGGTTTCACATACACATCGGTGTTGAATTCGTCCAACGCCTCGAAGTCCCGAGCGGTCAAATCCCGACAATTGTCCGTATTTCCGTTATTGACCGACTGCGTGATGGCCGTCACCGACCCGGCATGATCCAACGAAACCCACAGGACGTCCGCCAGCTGGGATTTGGCCAGTGCACACTGAAAGGAACACACGTAATTAACATTACCCTCAGTTGATAGATAGTGGGTGCGCAACGCAATACTCACCGCCTTGGAAGAGGTCATAAACTTGGACCGAGTCCCGTCGGCTTCCAGAACGTGAGCTTCCAGCCGATACAATCGATTCTCTTCCGCCAGTTTGCGGAGCTGATTTCGCTCGTGCACCGTTAGCGGTTCTTGCGAAACCGACGATGCACCGCTGTTCAGACTGGTGATGGTAACGTTGCCCCGGCTGGTGAACTTTTGCGGTTCGTGGACGTCCAGCGCGTGGTAAAGCTCGATGTTGAGCCATCCATCGTACTCGAGGTGGGTCTAAGAAAATTGAAG